>NC_086450.1:107265143-107616393 GCF_028390025.1 Pseudophryne corroboree | reverse complement strand
TTCTTCATTCAAAGATCGGAGAGAGATAAAATTGTGAGAGATAAAGTACCAACCTATCAGCTTCTGCCTTACATTTTAAAGGCTGTGTTTGAAAAATGACAGTTAGGAACAGATTGTTTGGTACTTGATATTTGATAAATAATCCCCCTAAAGGGCCCCATACACTAGAACGATAATGCCCGATTTCATCCAATTTCAGGCATTCGGCCCGATATCAGGTGAAATCGGGCATTTGGAGGTGTTTCCGATCCGATGCGCCTTCCCATGAGCATCAGATCGGATCCCCCAGATTGAACGTGCTGCACTAGCGATCATGTCCAACCCCGCAGGCATGGCTGGTATCGCCCAAGATATATTGTATGCAAAAGAACAGCATACGATATATCTTGGGCGATCCTGCCGCCCGGGCGGCTGCTGGGGTGATCGCCTGTGACACGACGGTCGGACATGTCGCATAAGTGTATGGGGCCCTTAAAGGTTTTCTGCTGTAGCTTATTGTACATACTTTGATCTGTTATCAGACACATTACAGACTCTTCAGCTGAAGAGGGTCTTCAAGGGGGGGTTCTGAGCTTGGACAACAGTCAGCAGTGACTGCCCTAAATCACTATGAAATGAGTGGAGAGAGATCTTTTCTAGTTCAGCAGCCCCCTCTGTCTATCTTTCTTGGCGCCCCTCTGACATGTGGAGCCTGGCTGCAAATGCCTCTATTGTCTCTGGGAGTAACGCCACTGTTGTCCAGGTGTAAAGTTACTCCTTTTTTTAAAAATTTCCCACAAACTGAGAATCAGTCCCAGTGTATTTATTGCATTTTCTCAAAGCTTCTCTGTACAATATTGCACTTAGGGGCAGATTTGGAGTTGGACGCTATAGCACAGCCCCTGCATCTTTGTATACAGCGGCTGTGTGAAATTAGTCTAATGCTGCAGGAGGCGTCTTATGTAACAAGACACACACTGCCGGCTTCTTTCATCCACTGGTGCTTCCGATCAACTGTGTGACCATCGGACATCTCAGGATGTCTGGCCAAATCATGCTAGTGAGGCTACATGCAAGGACGTAGCCACTAACTTTGGCGCATCCAGAAAACGGGGCCAACACACCCGTATTTCCCATCTCCACCCCAAAACGCCAGCAGCATGTCAGTCTTGCTGCTGCAGATTTTAGGGCACTGCAACCAACGTCACATCCCCAGATCTGCAAATGCGATGTGCAGCTCCTGCTCACACGCAGATATGCAACCATCGGCCGGCTGAAAAAAAATCAAAATAGCCCGTAGTGTTACACCTTGTAATGCAGCAGGTAACCTTGAAAGTGAAGAGAACATTTGTCAGACAGTGTGTACAGGTCCTGCTGATTACGTTTTTTTAAAATATCAACATTAAAGTGAGTGTACCAGGCTTTAGTGAGAAAGACAATGGGGGTCATTCCGACCCGTTCACACGCTGCAGTTTGTTGCAGCTGTGCGAACGGGTTGGAACTGCGCATGCGCGGCGGACGCATTGCGCACGCGCGTCGTTGAACAGCAACAGTCCAGTTCACGTTTTCCAGGTCCCCTCACAAATCACAAGTGAAATAATTAGCTCCACCTGTGGGTCTTTTAAAATGTGTCAGTGAGTAATGAATACACCTGTGCACCTGCTAAGTGACCTGGAAAACATAAACTGTTGGGGGTCCTTGAGGATTAAGTTTGGGAACCACTGATTTAGGTTTACACAAAGCAGTAGTGTTATGTTACTACAGTGGATTATTTACCCTATGGCAGTGGTTCCCAAGGTCATTCCTCAAGGATCCCCAACAGTCCAGCTTTTAAGGATGTCCATGTTTAAGCACAGGTGATTTATTTAGTACCTCAGTCAATTTGAGTAGACCAGCTGTGCAGAAGCATGGCTATCCTTAAAACCTGGACTGTTAGAGTGCTATGAGGACAGAGATTGGTAAACCCTGCCCTACGGTATACTACAATATTCTAATTCAGGGTCTCTAATACCCCTTTGAGACATGCAGCTAAATTCTGGGTTTATGCACGTGAACGCGCATCCACCTGGGATTACTGCATGTGTGAAAGGATACAATCTGGGAGTAGGTCCTGGGTCTCCAACCCTGCTCCCGACCAGGGTCATGGAGCAGAGACCCGGGAATTTACTGGCTGCTAGACCCGGCAAATTCCTGGGTCACATGCCTTAAAAGGATATCATAGAGAGAATCATTTGAATATGATGACTTCGAAATCACAGTACAGGGTTGAGTATCCCTTGTCCAAAATTCAAAATCCCACATTTTTGGGTCCCCTACTGAGATAATGACATATATATTATGTATTATGTGTATATATAGATATACAGTATGTGTCATTATCTCAGTAGGGGAACCAAAAATGTGGGATTTTGAATTTTGGATAAGGGAAACTCAACCTGTAATACTATATCAAACTAAGCTTTCTAATCATTTACTTAATATGCTAATATGTGCAATCCCTTATAAGGCAACATATGTGTCATTTTTCATAAGATAATGCAATACACATCACTGTTGAAACAATTAACATCACTACATTGATACCATGGTAATGGTAATGGTTAATATAACCCTGCTAGCAGAACATTTTAATTCTGACAGGTGCTTTAAGTAAGCAATTAGAATCTGTCAGTTTGATTGGTGGACCAACTTTTAAATACTGTGACAACCCTGCTGGACAGGATAGCGCCTTTGTCAAAGCATGTCTAATGTGAAACACCCGTCAGGTCACATCTGATGTGATGGCACTTTGGCCGTTATTCTCATATTCATTATGGCCAAGTTAGCTATCAGACAGGCAGTTAGCAAAGACATTGTACTTTATTTTTATGTTTCTTATACCCGTTTAGACTGAAATGCCGGCTCGCACCCAGGATTTTGTACACAGGTGCGACCTGGAAAAGGGTTATTAGAGGCAATTGATTCAATGTATGTGTGGTGTCTGTGGCATTAGACTTGGTATGGTACATCTGCTGGGGTTTACATGTAATCACACTGTTCTGTTTGTGTCTAGTATGATGGACTGAATGAATTAGTACTATATATTCACAAAACAACCTAAATGCAGCACCAATATCAATACCCAATTTGTGCCTATCAGTACTTATACTACTACAGCTTGTATCTAGAATTGGGACTGTGCTGACTCAGTTGCAAATATTTAGCCAATTTCCCAAGTTACCGATTGCATGTTGTTTTTTTGCAGATTGGGGTAATGGATTAATCACCTTAAAGATGGTGTCATTTTAAAACCAGCATTATGAGAATACCTGTACTATATTATACACAACCCATGGAAGTACTTACCCAAAATGTCTGCAACAACCCTGCATTATGCTTATTGTGCGCTCTATGTTTTCTTTTACTTCTATATTACTTCATTCTTTGTACCTGTGCTTTGTTTTGATGCCTGTAAAGTGCCTTGAGTCCTGTTGGAGAAAGAGCACTATATAAATAAAATTATTATTACTATATTATTACTTCTGCATAATAATAACTTCAGACCAGCTACTCAAAACATATTACACCAGACATATTGTACAGATTGCATTTGCACCACAAATTGAATGATAGCCCCCAGTTTTCTCCTTTTACTCATTTATTTATTGGTCAATTGTTTCACCAGTTAATTTGATATATTTTGCAGCTTTTATATGGATTTAATTTACATGCCCAGCACTGCAAGAGAAGAATACCGTTCTTTGGGGTAAATTTACTAATGTGGGAGGTTTTTTTTTAGAACTGGTGATGTTGCCCATAGCACCCAATCCGATTCTATCTATTGTCTTCTAGAAGCAGCTAGATAAATGTTAAGTAGAATCTGATTGGTTGCTATAAGCAACATCACCAGTTCTAAAAAAACTCCCACCTTAGTAAATGTACCCCTCTGTCTTTTAGTGTGAACAAGTCCTATTCTGGAGAGCACCACCTAGAAACAATAATATGAGTATTGGGAGCAGATCTGATGACTACATACTGCATGATCTACAATATTTTCCCTGTGCAGGTTTTTCTTCTCTACATACTATACTCAGGCATGCAGAGAAGAAGAGGGAAAGCAATATATTACTATTTCAAAAGTCAAGCTTATTTTTAAGCCACTCACATGATTAAAGTATTAGTAAAGGTTGGTCCATTTTTCTCCAAATAACTGTTGAACCCAAATATGTCAAAATGACCAATCCTTTATACAGGTTGAGTATCCCTTATCCAAAATGCTTAGGACCAGAGGTATTTTGGATATCGGATTTTTCCGTATTTTGGAATAATTGCATACCAGTCCATAATGAGATATCATGATGATGGGACCTAAATCTAAGCACAGAATGCATTTATGTTACATATACACCTTATACACACAGCCTGAAGGTCATTTTAGACAATATTTTTTATAACTTTGTGCATTAAACAAAGTGTGTGTACATTCACACAATTAATTTATGTTTCATATACACCTTATACACACAGCCTAAAGGTCATTTAATACAATATTTTTAATAACTTTGTGTATTAAACAAAGCTTGTGTACATTGAGCCATCAAAAAACAAAGGTTTCACTATCTCAGTCTCACTCAAAAAAGTCCGTATTTCGGAATATTCCGTATTTCGGAATATTTGGATATGGGATACTCAACCTGTATCTTTAACAGGAATCCATCAGCCTCGAATAGAATATATAAAGCATAGTATAAATAAAAGTAATGTAAGTAAAATGAAAAATGAAAAATAATATATCAATGATTAAAATCAATAGTAGGAATAAGTAATGACTGTAGTTCTGACGGCAAGCAAAAAACATGAGCCATTATGATTCATTGTTCACAAAATGTGTGTAAGGGTCAAAATTCAAAACTGAATCAAAGACCTCAATGCTTTTACTGGAGTATTTTAATTAAAGACAGCAGTTTATGGTAAAGAGACATAGATTAATCAGACAGTAAAGTGAAATGTAAAACATTATATGTAATAAATAGATATTGTAGTATAAATAATAATGTCACAGTGAGTGAATTTCCCAGCTTGTGTACTGATATCATAGTGGCATTTCTCAGCGGCCTTTTCAGCAGGAAACACCGGGGGACAAGTTCAGGACAATACAATTCCCAAATGACTCATTAGTGGCAAATCAATGCCCGCTCTTACTTATGTTGCAGTTTCATCGATATAGATTTAGAGAATGTGGGTCAGATGTTTGTCAGGAAGATTAAATCAGCACCTTATTAGATTCTAAATTCACCAATGACAAGATCTTAATTTACTTATTATTCTTTTTTCAGAATACACACATAAACTGTGTGCTGCCCCTTGTATAAGTATTCCTGGGCCCTGACCAATTCTCATTTTAGTAACTAATCTATTTATTATTTACTATATATTCGTTTCACATTTATTCATGTGCGACATTGTTTTATGTTGCAAAAACATCAAAGTAAAATGTGCTTTTTGCATAAGTAGTGTAACTTCATTTGTTGCAGTTTGTGCAGGATAGTCATATGACATAACATTAGAGTGCGCCCAGTTAAGGGAATCTTACAGTATAGCCAGTATACACTGAGACAATATTGTTCCAATATGTCGCTTCTGGACGAGTTAGAATGACATTTTGGGCATGTCAGATGCCCGTGGTCGTATATGACATCTGCCGTGCCGCACGGCCAACTGGACGATATCACATGTGATCTGGTTTATGCTAATGAAGAATAGGACAGTGGGGTAGATGTATTAACCTGGAGAAGGCATAAGGAAGTGATAAACCAGTGATAAAGCAGTGTTAAGTGCAAGGTGATAATGCACCAGCCAATCAGCTCCTAACTGTTAATTTACATATGGGAGCAGACTGGCTGGTGTGTTTATCACTTTGCATTTATCACTGGTTTATTACTTCCTCATTCCTTCTCCAGGTTAATACATCTGCCCCTGTGTTCTTTAAGTCCTTCATTAGATTGTTCTGATGTGTACCCAGGTATGTTGGCCCTTCAGGTGGGTACACATCGTGTAGTGTGTACCCAGCTTATCACACTGTATATAGTAGTTATTAACATTTATATAATAGCACCAACATATTTCATTGCACTTTACAATACAGTATTGGGAATATTTCAAATAGTGAACCTTTTAGCATAAATAACTCACTTTGACAAGTGTACTTTAGCTCTCCAATTTACACTGGATATGTGTACACTAGATTGGACTTTTGGTGTACTGTTGTGCAATTCAATTATCTTCTATCCTCTGTAAATGTGCCTGGATTTTAATGATCACAATTAATATGGTAACAAGTTATGCATAGTCTTTTGTCAAGATTTTATTAGATTTGGAATTTGTCTTTCAACAAAATATTTATACTCTATGTGTATAAACAGTGTATGTGTGTATATATATATATATATATATATATATATATTTTTATTTTTTTTTTCAGGAGGGAAACATTCTTCATACGAAGAGAAGTATTAGAACTTGAGGGCATACACTGAAACTGGAGGGAGGCAGGTTCAGGGGAAGTCCGAGGGAAAACTTACTTCACAGAAAGGGTAGTGGATAAGTCGAATAGATTCCCATCAGAGGTGGTAGAGTATTTAAACATGCTTGGGATAGGCATATGAATATCCTTACAAAGAAATAAGGTTCAAAAAGGGTTGAGATTACCTAAAGGATGAAAAAAGGGGCAGACTAGATGGGCCAAGTGGTTCTTATCCACCATCAAATTCTATGTTTATATACATATACACACACACACACACACACACACACACACACATCTCATTTTACGTATTACTCTTTTTTCAGAGTACGCACACAAACAATTTTTTACAATAATAATAATAATAATAATAATAATATTGTATTACACACATCAGGTTTCTGACACAAGCCTATGTAAAAAGACTGTTGGACATATAAAAACTGCTGCCTTCATTAGATAATATGAAATTCCTTCTGTCACTTCACTGTAGGCGATGACTGTACCAGTTTACAATTGCTCTTGTCACCTTTATAACCTTGCCACTGTTTATTACATTTATGCACTGTATCCATACAGTGTCAGAGGGAGAACATTGGCCCTCATTCCGAGTTGATCGCTCGCTAGCTGCTTTTAGCAGCAGTGCAAACGCTAAGCCGCCACCCTCTGGGAGTGTATATATGCTTAGCAGACGTGCAAACGAAAGGTTAGCAGAACAGTGCTGAAATTTTTTCATGCAGTTTCAGAGTAGCTGCAGACCTACTCCTTCCTTGCGATCACTTCAGTCTGTTTAGTTCCTGCTTTGACGTCACAAACATGCGCTGCGTTCGGCCAGCCACTCCCCCGTTTCCCCAGGCACGCCTGCGTTTTCACCTGACACGCCTGCGTTTTTAGCACACTTTAGCAGTTACCGCCCAGAAGCACCCACTTCCTGTCAATCACTCACCGATCAACAGAGCGACGGAAAACAGTCGCTAGACCTTGTGTAAAACGACATACTTTTGTATGAAAGTACGTTGCGTGTGCGCACTGCGGCCGGTACGCATTTGCAGATTTTTACCTGATCGCTGCGCTGCGAAAATCGGTAGCGAACGATCAACTTGGAATGAGGGCCATAGCACCCTGTCAATACTGTGATGTGTGCTTGTGCTATAACCAATCCGACCATTAGATGGAGCCATTGAGAAAGATTTTTATTTTTGCTGGGAAAACAGTCTGTGCTTGTGGTAAATATAGTTGCAGAGGCTTCTTACTCAGCAGTATGCATTGAGATGTGAAAACTGACATGACATCTGAAATGTCCATTCATCAACAATGTTACAGCCAAGAAAAAAGTACACGAGATAAACGAAGCTAGATAAATACGCAGCAAGCTCCAGTTCTCCTTCTCTTTACCTGTCTCCTAATTGGATGTTTTCTGAAGCCCTCAGCTGCTAGTTTGGCTGGAAAGAACTGTGGTGCTTTATCCTGCTACACACAGGATATATTTTTTATTTAAAACCACAGTCAATTATTTTACGATACAGACTTCAAAGTGGTAAATCAGTTATATAGTTCAATATACAAAAAATATGCAGTAGTAGAAATGCTTTTATTGCCCTCTTCCTGGTCCAATGTCCTCGGGTAGCAGGGACCTGGTACCTCAGACCTTCATGCAGGGTTCGGTAAATTAGGTCGGCAACTGTAGGTCGACAGTGACCATTTTGACATTCATATCAACACGGTCATATTGACAGTGATCGTGTTTATATGTTCACCATGGCGACACCGAGGAAATGGCAACATGGCCACAATGTTGAAAATCTATTTCTGCAGTTTCCCTAACGTTGATGTTTTATCCATGTTGACATTTTCCAGGTATCAACATGTATGATGTCAACCATTTCATCATTCTGGTGTCTACATTATGAATGTTGACAAGGTGACCCTTTACCTTATGACTGCATAGTTCATGCATGCTAGAATGAGTGACCATCGCGTCTCAAAATGTGTCTGTGTGCATCTCAAATTGCGTCAGCGTAGGCCTGAGGTTCTTCTCCTCATGTTGCTTGGCAGGCTATTGATTATTTTTATTTCTATATTCATTCTTTGTAAATTGGAAGCTTGGATTTGCCTACTTTTTTGATTTATAGTTTATACAGTGTTTTTGTATAACCAAAAAATGAGTTACATGTCTAGTATATTACAAGTGAAAAGAAGACCCTGACCCAGTGAGCTTACATTCTAATTAGAATCATATAAACAAGCATTTCACTAATAGCACGGTTGGTGTAGTGATTACGTGTTATTGCCTCACAGCACTGAGGTCTTTCCTGCCCGTGGCTGCTTTGTATATTCTCCTCATGTTTGTGTGTGTTTCCTACCGGTGCACCAGTTTCCTCACACACACCAAAAACATACTGGTAGGTTAGTTGGCTACTGACAAAAAAGCCTAGTGTGTGTGTGCAGGTGCGTAGAGAGCCACAGTTGGGAGGTATGAATATAGGTATACTTGGGGAGGGGGGCAGTAGGACCCAGGCCTCTCCAGCAGTGGGTCCCTTCTCCTTGGTCAGTGCCATTTTCCTAGTGATATTTGGGAGGATGGTGCATGTGCACTAGAGATCACAGATTTTGCTTTCAGTGTTCGGGCTCCATCTTCCCAAAGATATCACTGGGAACATGGCAACAGCTGTAAATATATGTATACCTGGGGAGGGAGGGCAGCGGACCTGGGCCTCTCCAGCAGCGGGTCCCTTCTCCTTGGCCAGTGCCATTTTCCTAGTGATATTTGGGAGGATGGTGCATGTGCACTAGAGATCACAGATTTTGCTTTCAGTGTTCGGGCTCCATCTTCCCAAAGATATCACTGGGAACATGGCGCCAGCTGTAAATATATGTATACCTGGATGTGGTGTAGACCCAATTATGCGCTATATATGAGCTGCAAACCTTATGACGTACTCTCTGTTAGCTAGAGTACAGATAATAGGATACAAAAATACAGAATGTCAAAGGGAGCTGTATATGTTGATTGTGTAAAATACTCTTCCGGATTATGACCACAAAGTGATAAAATAACACTTGGTTTATTCACATATTATCTATGCACATTATACTTTGATGAACATAGATTATCACATAAAAATCAAATGGTGAACATATTTAAAATACAGATTCCAAGTTTGTTGAAGACATGATATAATCAGTGTATTCCATCCAATAGTATTATATACAGGATGTCTGATGTTCTCACAGAAAAACCGTACCCTGACGCGTTTCGTCCCAAAGGACTTCATCAGGGGTTCATGTCTAGATAATACATATGAATCAAGTGAGACTTCTATACAATATATCATGGTGATCATAATCTAAGATGGTGTTTTTGTACATACCAATCAATATTGGAAGAGTTATGGGGGAAAGAAACCGATTTAGCGGTAATGTTGTTCCCACAAGTAAATTCTGAAAGAACCATATCATAGTATGAATTAGATAATTAAATAATCAAGATCAATAGATAATCCACTACTATAGGGGGTGGGGGGGAAAAGTTGGGGAGGAGTGTAAGATCCATATATATGAATATTAAATTTCTCCTTGATAGTCATGAAACACTTATATATGGACTTAATAGTCTTGGTGGTATATTATTAACAGTATATATAATATTACCAAAAAATTTTATGTAAAAAGACTCATATAGAAAGAGTCCATACATATAATATTGTCATAATTAGAGGTCTCCTATAGAAAGAGTACCTCATATATCTATACGATGATCCATATATAAATTACATGTGATCCAAAATGGCACTTAAATTTTTTTTTTTTTTTATACATACCAAGGAATTAAAATCAAAACAAAATCACGCTGAGTGCACCCGTGTTCACCATTGGTCCAGCCTATAATACAAATATTGACTTTAAGGAACATTTCTCTATCGTCCTAAGTGGATGCTGGGGTTCCTGAAAGGACCATGGGGAATAGCGGCTCCGCAGGAGACAGGGCACAAAAAAGTAAAGCTTTTACCAGATCAGGTGGTGTGCACTGGCTCCTCCCCCTATGACCCTCCTCCAGACTCCAGTTAGATTTTGTGCCCGAACGAGAAGGGTGCAATCTAGGTGGCTCTCCTAAAGAGCTGCTTAGAGAAAGTTTAGCTTAGGTTTTTTACTTTACAGTGAGTCCTGCTGGCAACAGGATCACTGCAACGAGGGACTTAGGGGAGAAGTAGTGAACTCACCTGCGTGCAGAGTGGATTTGCTGCTTGGCTACTGGACACTAGCTCCAGAGGGACGATCACAGGTACAGCCTGGATGGTCACCGGAGCCGCGCCGCCGGCCCCCTTGCAGACGCTGAAGAGAGAAGAGGTCCAAAATCGGCGGCTGAAGACTCCTGAGTCTTCATAAAGGTAGCGCACAGCACTGCAGCTGTGCGCCATTTTCCTCTCAGCACACTTCACACAACAGTCACTGAGGGTGCAGAGCGCTGGGGGGGGCGCTCTGAGAGGCAAATAAAAACCTTATTAGAGGCAAAAAATACCTCACATATAGCCCACAGAGGCTATATGGAGATATTTAACCCCTGCCTAACTTCAAAAATAGCGGGAGACGAGCCCGCCGAAAAAGGGGCGGGGCCTATCTCCTCAGCACACAGCGCCATTTTCTCTCACAGAAAAGCTGGAGAGAAGGCTCCCAGGCTCTCCCCTGCACTGCACTACAGAAACAGGGTTAAAACAGAGAGGGGGGGCACTGATTTTGGCGATATTGTATATATATAAAAGATGCTATAAGGGAGAAACACTTATATAAGGTTGTCCCTATATAATTATAGCGTTTTTGGTGTGTGCTGGCAGACTCTCCCTCTGTCTCCCCAAAGGGCTAGTGGGTCCTGTCCTCTGTCAGAGCATTCCCGGTGTGTGTGCTATGTGTCGGTACGTGTGTGTCGACATGTATGAGGACGATGTTGGTGAGGAGGCGGAGAAATTGCCTGTAATGGTGATGTCACTCTCTAGGGAGTCGACACCGGAATGGATGGCTTATTTAGAGAATTACGTGAGAATGTCAACACGCTGCAAGGTCGGTTGACGACATGAGACGGCCGACAATCTATTAGGACCGGTCCAGGCGTCTCAGAAACACCGTCAGGGGTTTTAAAAACGCCCATTTACCTCAGTCGGTCGACACAGACACAGACACGGACACTGAATACAGTGTCGACGGTGAATAAACAAACGTATTTCTCATTAGGGCCACACGTTAAGGGCAATGAAGGAGGTGTTACGTGTTTCTGATACTACAAGTACCACAAGAAAGGGTATTATGTGGGAGTGAAAAAACTACCTGTAGTTTTTCCTGAATCAGATAAAATAAAATGAAGTGTGTGAGGATGCGTAGGGTTACCCCGATAGCAAATATTGGCGTTATACCCTTTCCCGCCAGAAATTAGGGTACGTTGGGAAACACCCCTTAGGGTGATAAGGCGCTCACACGCTTATCAAGTGGCGTTACCGTCTCCAGATACGGCCGCCCTCAAGGAGCCAGCTGATAGGAAGCTGGAAAAATATCCTAAAAAGTATATACACACATACGGTGGTTATACTGCGACCAGCGATCGCCATCAGCCTGGAGATGCAGTGCTGGGTTGGCTTGGTCGGATTCCCTGACTGAAAATATTTTATTCATGTAGAGCATTTAATAGGATGCATTCTATATATATGTATGTGAGATGCACAGAGGGATATTTGCTCTCTGGCATCAAGATAAGTGCGTTGTCCATATCTCCCAGAAGATGTCAGGGACACGACAGTGGTCAGGTGATACAGATCCCATACGGCAGATGGAAGTATTGCTGTATAAAGGGAAGGAGTTATTTGGGGGTCGGTCCATCGGACCTGGGGACCACAGCAACAGCTGGGAAATCCAACCTTTTTTACCCCAAGTTACATCTCAGCTAAAAAAGACACCGTCTTTTCAGCCTCAATCTTTCCTTTCCCATGAGGGCATGCAGGCAAAAGGCCAGTCATATCTGCCCAGACATAGAGGTAAGGGAAGTAGACTGCAGCAGGCAGCCCTTTCCCAGGAAAAGAAGCCCTCCACCGCGTCTGCCAAGTCCTCAGCATGACGCTGGGGCCGTGCAAGCGGACTCAAGGTGGGGGGGTAGTCTCAAGAGTCTCAGGGCGCAGTGGGATCACTCGCAAGTTGACCCCTAGATCGTACGAGTATTATCCCAGGGGTAAAGATTGGAGAGTCGAGACATCTTCTCCTCGCAGGTTCCTGAAGTCTGCTTTACCAACGGCTCCCTCCGACAGGGAGGCAGCATTGGAAACAATTCACAAGCTGTATATCCAGCAGGTGATAATCAAAGTACCCCTCCTACGACAAGGAAAAGGGTATTATTTTTCCACACTATATGGTGGTACTGAAGCCAGACGGCTTGGTGACACATAGTCTAAATCTAAAATGTTTTGAACACTTACATAAAAGGTTCAAATCGAGATAAAGTCACTCAGAGCAGTGATAGCGAACCGGAAAAAAGGGGACTATATGGTGTCCCTGGACATCAAGGATTACCTCCATGTCCAAATTTTGTCCTTCTCATCAAGGGTACCTCTGGTTCGTGGTACAGAACTGTCAATATCAGTTTCAGACGATGCCGTTTGAATTATCCACGGCACCCCGGGCCTTTTTACCAAGGTAATGGCCGAAAAGATGTTTCTTCAAAGAAAAAAGGCATCTAAATTATCCCTTACTTGCACGACCTAAAAAGGGCAAGTTCCAGAGAACAGTTGGAGGTCGGAAGAGCACTATCTAAAGTAGTTCTTCGACGGCACGACTGGATTCTAAATATTCCAAGAATCGCAGCTGTTTTCCGACGATACGTCTGCTGTTCCTAGGGATGATTCTGGACACGGTTCAGAAAAAGGTTTTTCTTCCCGAGGAAAAAGCCAAGGAGTTATCCGACCTGTCAGGAACCTCCTAAAACCAGGAAAGGTGTCTGTACATCAATGCACAAGAGTCCTGGGAAAAATGGTGGCTTTTTACGAAGCAATTCCATTCGGCAGATTCCATGCAAGAATTTTCCAAAGGGATCTGTTGGACAAATGGTCAGGGTCGCATCCTCAGATGCACCTGCGAATAACCCTGTCGCCAAGGACAAGGGTATATCTTCTGTGGTGGTTGCAAAAGGCTCATCTATTGGAGGGCCGCAGATTCGGCATACAGGATTTGATCCTGGTGACCACGGACGCCAGCCTGAGAGGCTGGGGAGCAGTCACACAAGGAAGAAACTTCCAGGGGGTATGGACGAACCTGGAAAAGTCTCTTCACATAAACATTCTGGTACTAAGAGCAATCTAAAATGCTCTAAGCCAGGCGGAACCACTCCTGCAAGGAAAACCGGTGTTGATTCAGTCGGACAACATCACGGCGGTCGCCCATGTAAACAGACAGGGCGGCACAAGAAGCAGGAGTGCAATGGCAGAAGCTGCCAAGATTCTTCGCTGGGCGGAAAATCACGTAATAGCACTGTCAGCAGTGTTCTTCCCGGGCGTGGACAACTGGGAAGCAGACTTCCTCAGCAGACACGATATTCACCCGGGAGAGTGGGGTCTTCATCCAGAAGTCTTCCACATGCTAATAAACTGTTGGGAAAGACCAATGGTAGACATGATGGCGTCTTGCCTCAACAAGAAACTGGACAAGTATTGCGCCAGGTCAAGAGATCCACAGGCAATAGCTGTGGACGCACTGGTAACACCTTGGGTGTACAAATCAGTATATGTGTTTCCTCCTCTGCCTCTCATACCAAAGGTATTGAAGATTATACGGTGAAGAGGAGTAAGAACAATACTAGTGGCTCCGGATTGGCCAAGAAGGACTTGGTACCCGGAACTTCAAGAGTTGGTCACGGACGACCCGTGCCCTCTACTTCTGAGAAGGGACCTGCTACAACAGGGTCCCTGTCTCTTTCAAGACTTACCGCGGCTGCGTTTGACGGCATGGCGGTTGAACGCCAGATCCTAAAAGGGAAAGGCATTCCAGAAGAAGTCATTCCTACCTTGATTAAGGCAAGGAAGGAAGTCACCGCGAAACATTATCACCGCATTTGGCGAAAATATGTCGCGTGGTGCGAGGATCGGAGTGTTCCGACGGAGGAATTTCAACTGGGTCGTTTCCTACATTTCCTACAATCAGGATTGTCTATGGGTCTCAAATTGAGATCTATTAAGGTTCAAATTTCGGCCCTGTCAATATTCTTCCAAAAAGAATTGGCCTCAGTTCCTGAGGTACAGACTTTTGTTAAAGGAGTACTGCATATACAGCCTCCTGTGTTGCCTCCGGTGGCACCGTGGGATCTAAATGTAGTTTTAGATTTCCTCAAATCCCATTGGTTTGAACCATTGAAAAAGGTGGATTTTAAATATCTCACATGGAAAGTGACTATGTTACTGGCCCTGGCTTCCGCCAGGAGAGTATCTGAATTGGCGGCTTTATCTTATAAAAGCCCTTATCTAATCTTCCATTCGGATAGGGCAGAACTGAGGACTCGTCCGCATTTTCTCCCTAAGGTGGTATCAGCGTTTCACCTGAACCAACCTATTGTGGTGCCTGCGGCCACTGGCGACTTGGAGGACTCCAAGTTGTTGGACGTTGTCAGAGCCTTAAAAATATACATTTCAAGGACGGCTGAAGTCAGAAAATCTGACTCGCTGTTGATACTATATGCACCCAACAAGTTGGGTGCCCCTGCTTCTAAGCAGACGATTGCTCGTTGGATTTGTAACACAATTCAACTTGCTCATTCTGTGGCAGGCCTGCCACAGCCTAAATCTGTTAAGGCCCATTCCACAAGGAAGGTGGGCTCATCTTGGGCGGCTGCCCGAGGGGTCTCGGCATTACAATTCTGCCGAGCAGCTACGTGGTCGGGGGAAAACACGTTTGTAAAATTCTACAAATTTGATACCCTGGCAAAAGAGGACTTGGAATTCTCTCATTCGGTGCTGCAGAGTCATCCGCACTCTCCCGCCCGTTTGGGAGCTTTGGTATAATCCCCATGGTCCTTTCAGGAACCCCAGCATCCACTTAGGACGATAGAGAAAATAAGAATTTACTTACCGATAATTCTATTTCTCGGAGTCCGTAGTGGATGCTGGGCGCCCATCCCAAGTGCGGATTATCTGCAATACTGTACATAGTTATTGTTAACAAATTCGGGTTATATTGTTAAGGAGCCATCTTTAAGAGGCTCTTTCTGTTATCATACTGTTAACTGGGTTTAGATCACAAGTTGTACGGTGTGATTGGTGTGGCTGGTATGAGTCTTACCCGGGATTCAAATTGCCTCCCTTATTGTGTACGCTCGTCCGGGCACAGTACCTAACTGGAGTCTGGAGGAGGGTCATAGGGGGAGGAGCCAGTGCACACCACCTGATCTGGTAAAAGCTTTACTTTTTTGTGCCCTGTCTCCTGCGGAGCCGCTATTCCCCATGGTCCTTTCAGGAACCCCAGCATCCACTACGGACTCCGAGAAATAGAATTATCGGTAAGTAAATTCTTATTTTTTTCCTCTATGAGGATAGGAGGTAGATTACTCCAGAAAGGAGGGGGCATAAAACTTGATCATACATACCCTCATATAAGTGCAAACTGGGAGGTTGTGCTGTTGTATTCCCTATCAGCTACAAACACACTTATAATGATCCGGCCTATAAAACAATTAGTGATAACTTATAGTATTTTTCTAAATATAACAAAAGCTAACATGTTTTATATGTAACTTGTTTCACATCGTTTTTATACAACAGAACTTAATTCTTCATTACATTCATTGTATGAAAAGTCAAGGTGATAGTTTGGGCTTTAATCATACAGAGGATTCCCATATTCAATCACTATTGTTACATAATAACAAATAATGGTTATTATGAACAAACATCTAAGTATCAGCCCAGCCTTCCAGTGTAAATAAGTCAGTGAAATACATAGTCTGATACAAAATCCCACATCCAAAAAGCAACATTGTAACTTACTTTGAATAGTGACAGGCTCTCCCGAACAGCAGTGTAACATAGTGCTGAACAGGTGGGTTTATATACCCTTAGCCTTAATGACTCACTTCCTGTGTGTCTCTACTTCCAACTAATTTAATCAATTAATCTACTTAGCCTTCCGTTTAATTCAGTAAATCTGTGACTTATTAGAATCTTATTTTATTATCAAATTGGGGTTTTGCTTAAGTTAAATCTGTTTTTAACCGTAGTGGACGCATTAATTGTCTATGCGTTCCACTGCGGTCCCGGCGTGCGTTCCATTGCCTTCACTTCCGGTGTATTAGGTGTAATAGGTGTAATAGGAACACACGGCAAGAGAATTATTCACGGAACTATCCTACACGTTATGAAGATTCACGTGCCAATCATGTAAACCGAGGTCGGCCATACAATTACAGTATATACCAATCCCCAAAAAGACAATATAGACAACAACATAGGAATAGAATTCCCTCGTATAGAGATGACAACAGACCACGAAGGTATCAAGCTGACGTTAAGGAGAAATACCAATATGGCAGGGGAAGATACAGAAGTGCCAGATCACCTACTCCAGAAGTTTATCCATCAAGACATTTTTTAGAAGAAAGAAGGGGCCCTCGGCTCCCATATTTACAACAAACAGAATTGTTACATACCCGAATGAACTCCCCACAAGGTTTAAAGAGAAGTCTGGTTGGAGACAACGAGGAACCAGAGGGGGCAGAAAAAAGCCCCAAAAAAAGACGGGCACTATTTCACCAAGAAAAACCTCGTCAGGAATCATCAATACTACAACGAGAGAATTATCCACAGCGGAGGAGTCATTATTGAAGAAAGGCTTGAAATTTGCGCCAGACACCCATATCAATAAGTTTGACTTATTCATTGATCTAAATAAATATATACGAAAAATAAGAATTTACTTACCGATAATTCTATTTCTCGTAGTCCGTAATGGATGCTGGGGACTCCGTCAGGACCATGGGGTTTAGCGGCTCCGCAGGAGACAGGGCACAATAATAAAAGCTTTAGGATCAGGTGGTGTGCACTGGCTCCTCCCCCTATGACCCTCCTCCAAGCCTCAGTTAGGATACTGTGCCCGGACGAGCGTGCATAATAAGGAAGGATATTGAATCCCGGGTAAGACTCATACCAGCCACACCAATCACACCGTACAACCTGTGATCTGAACCCAGTTAACAGTATGATAACAACGAAGGAGCCTCTGAAAAGATGGCTCACAACAAGAATAACCCGATTTTTGTAACAATAACTATGTACAAGTATTGCAGACAATCCGCACTTGGGATGGGCGCCCAGCATCCACTACGGACTACGAGAAATAGAATTATCGGTAAGTAAATTCTTATTTTCTCTAACGTCCTAAGTGGATGCTGGGGACTCCGTCAGGACCATGGGGATTATACCAAAGCTCCCAAACGGGCGGGAGAGTGCGGATGACTCTGCAGCACCGAATGAGGGAACTCCAGGTCCTCCTCAGTCAGGGTGTGCCCCTGACCAAGTAGCAGCTCGGCAAAGTTGTAAAGCCGAGACCCCTCGGGCAGCCGCCCAAGATGAGCCCACTTCCTTGTGGAATGGGCTTTTACTGATTTTGGCTGTGGCAAGCCTGCCACAGAATGTGCAAACTGAATTGTACTACAAATCCAGCGAGCAATCGTCTGCTTAGAAGCAGGAACACCCATCTTGTTGGGTGCATACAGGCTAAACAGCGAGTCAGATTTTCTGACTCCAGTCGTCCTGGAAACATATATTTTCAGGGCCCTGACAATGTCAAGTAACTTGGAGTCCTCCAAGTCCCTAGTAGCCGCAGGTACCACAATAGGTTGGTTCATGTGAAAAACAGAAAACACCTTAAGGAGAAATTGAGGACGAGTCCTCAATTCTGCCCTGTCAGAATGAAAAATTAAGTAAGGGCTTTTATATGATAAAGCCGCCCATTCTGACACACGCCTGGCTGAAGCCAGGGCTAATAGAATCTTCACCTTCCATGTGAAATATTTTAATTCCGCAGTGGTGAGTGGATCAAACCAATGTGACTTTAGGAAACTCAAAACAACATTGAGATCCCAAGGTGCCACTGGGGGCACAAAAGGAGGCTGTATATGCAGTACCCCTTTTACAAACGTCTGAACTTCAGGCACTGAAGCCAGTTCTTTCTGGAAGAAATTCGACAGGGTCGAAATTTGAACCTTAATGGACCCTAATTTTAGGCCCATAGACAGTCCTGTTTTCAGGAAATGTAGGAAACGACCCAGTTGGAATTCCTCTGTAGGGACCTTCTTGGCCTCACACCACGCAACATATTTTCGCCAAATGCGGTGAAAATGTTTTGCGGATACATCCTTCCTGGCTTCGACCAGGGTAGGGATGACTTCATCTGGAATGCCCTTTCAGGATCCAGCGTTCAACTGCCATGCCGTCAAACGCAGCCGCGGTAAGTCTTGGAACAGACAAGGCCCCTGCTGGAGCAGGTCCTCTCTTAAAGGTAGAGGTCACGGTTCTTCCGTGAGCATCTCTTGAAGTTCCGGGTACCAAGTCCTTCTTGACCCATCCGGAACCACGAGTATCGTTTTTACTCATCTCCTTCTTATGATTCTCAGTACTTTTGGTATGAGATGCATAGGAGGGAACACATACCCTGACTGGTACACCCACAGTGTTACCAGAGCGTCCACCGCTATTGCCTGAGGGTCCCTTGACCTGGCGCAATATCTGTCTAGTTTTTTGTTCAGGCGGGACGCCATCATGTCCACCTTTGGTTTTTCCCAACGGTTTACAATCATGTGGAAGACTTCCCGCTAAAGTCCCCACTCTCCCGGGTGGAGGTTATGCCTGCTGAGGAAGTCTGCTTCCCAGTTTTCCACTCCCGGAATTAACACTGCTGAGAGTGTTATCACATGATTTTTCGCCCAGCGAAGAATCCTTGCAGTTTCTGCCATTTCCCTCCTGCTTCATGTGCCGCCCTGTCTGTTTACGTGGGCGACTGCCGTGATGTTGTCCCACTGGATCAATACCGGCTGACCTTGAAGCAGAGGTCTTGCTAAGCTTAGAGCCTTGTAAATTGCCCTTAGCTCCAGTATATTTATGTGGAGAGAAGTCTCCAGACTTGATCACACTCCCTGGAAATTTTTTCCTTATGTGACTGCTCCCCAGCCACTCAGGCTGGCATCCGTGGTCACCAGGACCCAGTCCTGAATGTCGAATCTGCGGCCCTTTCATAGATGAGCACTCTGCAGCCACCGCAGAAGAAAACACCCTTGTCCTTGGAGACAGGGTTATCCGCTGATGCATCTGAAGATGCGATCCGGACCATTTTCCCAGCAGATTCCACTGAAAGGTTCTTGCGTGAAATCTACCGAATGGGATCGCTTTGTAAGAAACCACCATTTTTCACAGGACCCTTGTGCAATGATGCACTGATACTTTTCCTGGTTTTAGGAGGTTCCTGACTAGCTCGGATAACTCCCTGGCCTTCTTCTCCGGGAGAAAACATCCTTTTCTGGACTGTGTCCAGAATCATTCCTAGGAACATTAGACGTGTCGTCGGAAAAAGCTGCGATTTTGGAATATTTAGAATCCACTCGTGCTGTCGTAGAACTACTTGAGATAGTGCTACTCCGACCGCCAACTGTTCTCTGGACCTTGCCCTTATCAGGAAAGCATCCATATTTCTTTTAGGAAGAATCATCATTTCGGCCATTACCATGGTAAAGACCCGGGGTGCCGTGGACAATCCAAACGGCAGCGTCTGAACTGATAGTGACAGTTCTGTACCACGAACCTGAGATACCCTTGGTGAGAAGGGCAAAATTTGGACATGTAGGTAAGCGTCCCTGATATCCAGTGACACCATATCGTCCTGGTTCGCTATCACTGCTCTGAGTGACTCCATCTTGATTTGAACCCTTGTATGTAATTGTTCAAATCTTTTAGATCTCACCGAGCCGTTTGGCTTCAGTACCACAATATAGTGTGGAATAATACCCCTTCCCTTGTTGTAGGAGGGGTACTTTGATTATCACCTGCTGGGAATACAGCCTGTGAATTTTTTCCCAATACTGCCTCCCTGTCGGAGGGAGACGTTGGTAAAGCAGACTTCAGGAACTTGTGAGGGGAAGACGTCTCGAATTTCCAATGTACACCTGGGATACTACGTGTAGGATCCAGGAGTCCACTTGCGAGTGAGCCCACTGCGTGCTGAAACTCTTGAGATGACCCCCCACCGCACCTGAGTCCGCTTGTATGGCCCCAGCGTCATGCTGCGGACTTGGCAGAAGCTGTGGAGGACTTCTGTTCCTGGGAATGGGCTGCCTGCTGCAGTCTTCTTCCCTTTCCTCTAACCCTGGGCAGATATGACTGGCCTTTTGCCCGCCTGCCTTTATGGGTATGAAAGGACTGAGACTGAAAAGACTGTGTCCTTTTCTGCTGAGATGTGACTTGGGGTAACAAAAGTGGATTTTCCAGCTGTTGCCATGGCCACCAGGTCCGATGGACCGCCCCTTTATACGGCAATACTCCCATGTGCCGTCTGGAATCTGCATCACCTGTCTGGCAGATATGTACATCACATCTACTCTTGATGCCAGAATGCAAATATCCCTCTGCGCATCTCGCATATATAGAAATGCATCCTTAAAATGCTCTATAGTCAATAAAATATTGTTCCTGTCAAGGGTATCAATATTTTCAGTCAGGAAATCCGACCAAGCCCCCCCAGCGCTGCACATCCAGGCTGAGGCGATTGCTGGTCGTAGTATAACACCAGTATGTGTGTATATACTTTTTAGGATATTTTTCAGCTTCCTATCAGCTGGCTCCTTGAGGGCGGCCGTATCTGGAGACGGTAATGCCACTTGTTTTTATAAGCGTGTGAGCGCCTTATCCACCCTAAGGTGTGTTTCCCAACTCGCCCTCACTTCTGGCGGGAAAGGGTATACCTCCAATAATTTTCTATCGGAGGAAACCCACGTATCATCACACACTTTAATTTATCTGATTCAGGAAAAACTACAAGTAGATTATTCCCACCCTACATAATACCCTTATTTGTGGTACTTGTAGTATCAGAAATATGTAACACCTCCGTCATTGCCCTTTACATGTAACGTGTGGCCCTAAAGGAAAATACGTTTGTTTCTTCACCGTCGACACTGAAGTCAGTGTCCGTGTCTGTGTCTGTGTCGACCAACTGAGGTAAATGGGCGTTTTTACAAGCCCCTGACGGTGTCTGAGACGCTTGGATAGGTACTAATTTGTTTGCCGGCCGTCTCATGTCGTCAACCGACCTTGCATCGTGTTGACATTATCACGTAATTCCTAAATAAGCCATCCATTCCGGTGTCGACTCCCTAGAGAGTGACATCACCAATACAGGCAATTTGCTCCGCCTCCTCACCAACATCGTCCTCCTACATGTCGACACACACGTACCGACACACAGCACACACACAGGGAATGCTCTGATAGAGGACAGGACCCCACTAGCCCTTTGGGGAGACAGAGGGAGAGTTTGCCAGCACACACCAAAAACGCTATAATTATACAGGGACAACCCCTTATACAAGTGTTTTCCCTTATAGCATTTTCACATATGTAATCATATCGCCAAATAAGTGCCCCCCCTCTCTGTTTTAACCCTGTTTCTGTAGTGCAGTGCAGGGGAGAGCCTGGGAGCCTTCCTCACAGCAGAGCTGAGCAGGAAAATGGCGCCGTGTGCTGAGGAGAATAGGCCCCGCCCCCTAAAACGGCGGGCTCTTCTCCCGGAGTTTGTGAGATCTGGCAGGGGTTAAATACATCCATATAGCCTCAAGGGCTATATGTGATGTATTTTAGCCATAAAAAAAGGTATAATACATTGCTGCCCAGGGCGCCCCCCCCCAGCGCCCTGCACCCTCAGTGACCGCTGGTATGAAGTGTGCTGACAACAATGGCGCACAGCTGCAGTGCTGTGCGCTACCTTATGAAGACTGAAAGTCTTCTGCCGCCTGTTTCTGGACCTCTGGACCTCTTCAACTTCGGCATCTGCAAGGGGGGTCGGCGGCACGGCTCCGGGACGAACCCCAGGGTGAGACCTGTGTTCCGACTCCCTCTGGAGCTAATGGTGTCCAGTAGCCTAAGAAGCAAATCCATCCTGCACGCAGGTGAGTTTACTTCTCTCCCCTAAGTCCCTCGTAGCAGTGAGCCTGTTGCCAGCAGGACTCACTGAAAATAAAAAACCTAACTTAAACTTTTATTCTAAGCAGCTCAGGAGAGCCACCTAGATTGCACCCTTCTCGGCCGGGCACAAAAATCTAACTGAGGCTAGGAGGAGGGTCATAGGGGGAGGAGCCAGTGCACACCACCTGATCCTAAAGCTTTTATTATTGTGCCCTGTCTCCTGCGGAGCCGCTGTTAGGGTCTCCTGCCCTGTGCTGCCACGTCGTCATGGCAACCGGGAGACAAGTGCTAGTGGAGTAACCTGAGCGCAGCTGATACTCCGGTTCGGGTCTTTTGCTGTGCAGTGGTTATAGGCTCTGTGCACGGCAGGGGATCCGGTGCTGGTTTTTGTGCTCACAGTCTGTGAGGTCTGAGTGGGGCGTGGACAGCACCTGCTTTATAAGGCCTCTTTTAAGGGTAAGCAGATGCTGCTGAATCTTTGTTGGTTAGTCAGTTCATGAAAGTTAGCCAGTACTGTGTAGCTTTGTATTTGTTTGTTGCTTACTGCAAATAGGCCTGGGGATTTGGTATTACACTCTGCCAATCCAGACCTAGCAGTAAGACTGGAGTCAGTCGTTTAGCTTGCTGGGGTTCTGTTACTACTCTGTGAACTTAGCAAGTTTGCGGCTGTATTCTAAGACTTGCCTGTCTAATCCTGTCTCACTGTGCTAGGTGTCAGGGGTCAGTTTAGTGGCAGTAAGCTAAAACCTGTGCACTGCAAGTGAGAATCAGGATTGTGGAGACTCTCCTTGTGTCTATCATTCCATCTCTGACCAAGGAGTTTACTGCCACACCCGTTGGTAACCCTTTAGGGTTTTGCTGTTGCCCTTAGCAACAGCATTTCGGGTTCTCTACGTATTAAAACACAACATCTTGCTTTTTCCATCTGAGCAGTTCTAATACAAGGGAGATACCCAGTTCCTTAGCCTCCGGGCTTCTCTGTTCACTTTGTGTGTATTTTGTTACCCTATCACCTTCTGTGTACGTTATGTCATATTCCCCAGTTTGTCTGTGAGTCCATTTGTTTTGCATAACAGTTCAAACACCAGTACATTCCTGCAGACACTGGAGTGCATAACAGTTCTGACACCAGTACTTTCCTGCAGGCACTGGTGTGCATAACATATTCAGCAGCCTAATACTCCTGTTGAAATTTTGTGGGAATATGGAGCATACCCCTCAAAATACGTTGCAACAGGTGGTCGATCAGGTGCAGGTCCTGACTCGACAATTTAATGATTTGTCCATTAAAATGCACACCTCCCAGGCTGCTGGCGGAGCTCCCGCAGCAGCAGCACCTGCAGGGGTTAAGGAGCCGAAAGTAAATCTCCCGGATCGTTTTTCTGGAGATCGCTCGCAGTTCTTTTGTTTCAAGGAGAGCTGCAAGCTATACTTCCGACTTAGGCCTCAGTCTTCTGGGTCGGAGATTCAGCGGGTGGGCATAGTGATTTCCTTGCTACAAGGAGACCCACAGGTCTGGGCATATGGGTTGCAGCCTGACTGTCCGTCGCTTAAAAGTGTTGATGCTTTTTTTACGGCACTGGGCATGTTGTATGATGACCCTGACAAGACGGCCTCAGCCGAGGCTCAGATTTCGATCCTTAAGCAAGGGCGAAGGCCAGTTGAGGTTTACTGTACGGAGTTTCGGAGGTTGGCCCATGATACCCAGTGGAATGACCCAGCCCTGAGACACCAGTACCGAAGAGGTCTTTCTAACCAGATAAAGGACCAACTGGTACAATATCCCTTGCCTGATAGCTTGGATCAGCTCATGCAGTTATCCATCCGGGTGGATAGACGGCTGAGAGAGCGTAGGCTTGAAAGGGAGACTGAGATTTCCTTCCTTCCCAAGGGAACCTCAGACTCTGAGGAATTTTCTGAGGAGCCTATGCAGATTGGGGCTACCCGCCTCTCCTCGCGTGAGAAGACGCGGAGGAGACAGCAGGGGTTGTGTTTGTACTGTGGGAATAAAGGTCATGTGGTAGTATCATGCCCAGAAAAGCCGGAAAACTTCAGGGCCTGAGGGTGATGGGAAATATCCTGTCAGGCCAGAAGTCAGAATTTCCCAAGAAGACTTTTATCATTCCGGTGACCTTGAAGATCCTCGGTCAAACTGTCAAGACTGAGGCCTTTGTGGACAGTGGGGCCGACGGGGTTTTTATGGACCGCCAATTCGCCCTGAAACACTCTGTTCCCTTAGTACCCTTGGCATCGGAAATTGAGATTTGTGGGTTAAACGGGGAACCATTATCCCAAGGTAAAATTACCTCTTGCACTAGCCAGATTTCTTTGTTTATTGGAGCCACACACTCTGAAAAATTGTCCTTTTATGTGACTGTCTGTACTTTTGCCCCATTGGTGTTGGGGTTACCCTGGTTAAGGGCCCACAATCCTCAATTTGACTGGGTCTCTGGGGAGATTCTTAGTTGGGGTACTGATTGTTTCAGGAGTTGCTTGAGCCTTCCAGTCAGGCTCTCGCAGCTAAGTTTGCCAGGATTGCCAGGGTGTTATGCAGATTTTGCGGACGTGTTCTCCAAAAAAGTTGCAGAGGTACTACCTCCCCATCGCCCCTATGACTGTGCCATTGATTTGTTGCCAAATGCTAAGCTTCCCAAGAGCAGGTTGTACTCCCTGTCACGTCCTGAGACTCAGGCTATGGCAGAGTACATTCAGGAGAACTTGGCTAAGGGATTTATCAGACCTTCACAGTCTCCAGTTGGGTCGGGGTTCTTCTTCGTGGGTAAAAAGGACGGTTCGTTGCGACCCTGCATCGACTTCAGGGAATTGAACCGTATCACGATTAAAAACTCATACCCACTGCCTCTCATTTCGGTCTTGTTTGACCAGCTTCGTACTGCCACCATTTTTTCTAAGATTGACCTACGCGGTGCGTACAATCTAATCCGAATAAGAGAGGGGGATGAATGGAAGACTGCCTTTAATACCCACTCAGGGCATTATGAATATTTGGTGATGCCTTTTGGGCTCTGTAATGCCCCGGCAGTCTTCCAGGATTTCATGAATGATGTGCTCAGGGAATATTTGGATAGATTCTTAGTTGTATACTTAGATGACATCCTAATCTTCTCCCATTCCCTGGAGGAACATCGGAAGCATGTACGCTTAGTCCTCCAGAAACTCAGAGACCACCGGCTTGGGGCGAAGCTGGAGAAGTGCGAATTTGAAGTTCAGCAAATCGCATTTCTAGGATATATTATCTCCCCAGAAGGTTTCCAAATGGAGGGTTCCAAGGTACAGGCAGTCCTTGATTGGGTGCAGCCCACTAGTTTGAAGGCGCTTCAGCGTTTCCTGGGCTTTGCGAATTTTTATAGACGATTTATCGCTGGATTTTCGTCTATAGTGGCGCCCTTGGTGGCACTCACTAAGAAAGGGGCGGATGTTGCTCACTGGTCTTGTGAGGCTAAAGCGGCTTTTGCCCGTCTCAAAAGGGCATTTGTTTCGGCCAAGGTGCTGCGACACCCAGATCCAGAGCGTCCTTTTGTGGTGGAGGTGGATGCCTCTGAGATGGGTATTGGGGCAGTGCTTTCTCAGATGGGAGTGTCTGATAATCGCCTTCATCCCTGTGCTTACTTTTCCCGTAAATTTTCGCCTGCCGAGATGAATTATGACGTGGGTAACCGGGAATTGTTGGCTATTAAGGATGCACTCGAGGAGTGGAGACACTGGCTTGAGGGGGCTAAGTTTGTGGTCTCAATTCTCACTGACCATAAGAATCTGGCATATTTAGAGTCAGCGAAGCGTCTCAATGCCAGGCAGGCACGATGGGCTTTGTTTTTTGCTCGCTTTAATTTTTTGATAACATATCGCCCTGGGTCAAAAAACATCAAGGCTGATGCGCTCTCGCGGAGTTTTGCTCCAATCCAGGAGACCACCGAGGAGCCGTTGCCCATTGTTTCCCCATCATGTATTAAAGTGGGCATTACCCAGGACCTCTTATCATTAGTCCTTAGAGCACAGGAGCAGGCTCCTCCAGACCTTCCGGTAGGTCTTTTGTTTGTGCCTCCTAGGTTAAGACAGCGAGTGTTCCTGGAATTCCATGCCAAGAAGTCGGCAGGTCACCCGGGTATTGCCAGAACTCGGGAGTTGCTATCTAGGGCGGTGTGGTGGCCCTCGGTGGCTAAGGATGTGGATCAGTGGGTTCGGGCATGTGACATCTGTGCCTGAAATAAGACTCTTAGAGGGGTTCCTGTTGGCCCATTACATCCACTCTCTATCCCATCTAAGCCATGGACCCACATTTCAATGGATTTTGTGGTGGACTTGCCCAAATCCTCGGGGATGACAGCCATCTGGGTTGTCGTTGACAGGTTTTCGAAGATGGCGCACTTCGTTCCACTGGTTGGGCTGCCATCAGCCAGACGCCTGTCTGAATTATTTATGCTGCATGTTGTGCGTCTCCACGGGTTGCCACTTGATGTGGTCTCTGACCGCGGATCCCAGTTTGTGGCCAAATTCTGGAGGGCATTTTGTTCCGATCTCCAGATTTCTGTCAGCTTGTCGTCAGGCTACCATCCGCAGTCTAATGGGCAGACTGAAAGGGTGAACCAGTCCTTGGAGCAGTTCCTCAGGTGTTATGTCTCCAAGTGTCAGACTGACTGGGTTGCTCATCTGTCCATGGCGGAGTTTGCCTATAACAACGTGGCTCACTCTGCTACAGGGATCTCTCCCTTCCTTTGTGTGTATGGGCATCATCCTAAGGCCAATTCTTTTGACCCCCTGGACTCCACGCCTGGTGGTTCCTCTGTGGTTTCGGTCCTTAGAGGTATTTGGCGGAAAGTGAAGAAAGCCCTTGTGTCTGTGTCATTAGTGACCAAAAGGGTTTTTGATAAGCGGAAAAGACCCTGCAGCTTCAAATTAGGAGACTTCGTCTGGTTGTCTACCAAGAATTTGAAGTTGAGACAGCCATCTCATAAGTTAGGCCCCCGGTTCATCGGCCCTTATAAGATCACCAGGGTTATCAATCCGGTGGCATTTCAGTTAGATCTGCCCCGTTCTTTGGGTATCAATAAAACATTTCATTGTTCCCTTTTAAAACGGGCGATTAGTAATCCTTCTTCCAGTGGAAGACCTTCCCCTCTTCTGATACGTGGCCAGAGGGAGTTTGTTGTTGAAAGGATTCTTGACTCCAAGGTGGTTCGGGGTCGGCTGTCATTTTTGGTGCACTGGAAGGGGTATGGCCCGGAGGAGCGATCGTGGGTGCGCAGTTGTGATCTTCATGCCCCCAGACTGATACGCTCTTTCTTCTCGCAGTTCCCCGATAAACCCGGTGGTAGGGGTTCTTTGACCCCTCGTCAGAGGGGGGGTACTGTTAGGGTCTCCTGCCCTGTGCTGCCACGTCGTCATGGCAACCGGGAGACAAGTGCTAGTGGAGTAACCTGAGCGCAGCTGATACTCCGGTTCGGGTCTTTTGCTGTGCAGTGGTTATAGGCTCTGTGCACGGCAGGGGATCCGGTGCTGGTTTTTGTGCTCACAGTCTGTGAGGTCTGAGTGGGGCGTGGACAGCACCTGCTTTATAAGGCCTCTTTTAAGGGTAAGCAGATGCTGCTGAATCTTTGTTGGTTAGTCAGTTCATGAAAGTTAGCCAGTACTGTGTAGCTTTGTATTTGTTTGTTGCTTACTGCAAATAGGCCTGGGGATTTGGTATTACACTCTGCCAATCCAGACCTAGCAGTAAGACTGGAGTCAGTCGTTTAGCTTGCTGGGGTTCTGTTACTACTCTGTGAACTTAGCAAGTTTGCGGCTGTATTCTAAGACTTGCCTGTCTAATCCTGTCTCACTGTGCTAGGTGTCAGGGGTCAGTTTAGTGGCAGTAAGCTAAAACCTGTGCACTGCAAGTGAGAATCAGGATTGTGGAGACTCTCCTTGTGTCTATCATTCCATCTCTGACCAAGGAGTTTACTGCCACACCCGTTGGTAACCCTTTAGGGTTTTGCTGTTGCCCTTAGCAACAGCATTTCGGGTTCTCTACGTATTAAAACACAACATCTTGCTTTTTCCATCTGAGCAGTTCTAATACAAGGGAGATACCCAGTTCCTTAGCCTCCGGGCTTCTCTGTTCACTTTGTGTGTATTTTGTTACCCTATCACCTTCTGTGTACGTTATGTCATATTCCCCAGTTTGTCTGTGAGTCCATTTGTTTTGCATAACAGTTCAAACACCAGTACATTCCTGCAGACACTGGAGTGCATAACAGTTCTGACACCAGTACTTTCCTGCAGGCACTGGTGTGCATAACAGCCGCTAAACCCCATGGTCCTGACGGAGTCCCCAGCATCCATTTAGGACGTTAGAGAAACTAACTATTCAGAGACACTTCATAAAAAACCCACAAGTGACACAAACAGCAAGTGGGAAAAAGCCAGTGGTTTCCTTGCCGTCCAAATTCTACCCGGTAGAGTCTAGGGGTAGCCATTTAGAGGTATTCTATGACACGGTAAAAAGCGATTTCAGGAAGTTAAACATCAAGGAAAATAAATACAGCGCCAATTTGAACCCCCAAGAGAAAAAGGCTATGAAAACTCTGAGAGAGGACAAAGATTTAGTAATAAAGGGAGCTGACAAAGGTGGAGCTGTGGTCTTACAATCAAAAAAAGCATATACAGATGAAGCCACCAAAATACTTTCTGATAACATCACATATGTAGAATTATCAGAGAACCCAACGGAGTTATACCAAGAAAAATTATCAGTACTCCTATCAGGAGCCTTAAAAAAGGAAGTAATATGTAAGGAAGAATTTGATTTCCTCTACATTAAGTATCCGACCATGCCCACTTTTTATCACATCCCTAAAGTGCATAAGAACAAAACCACTCCTCCTGGAAGGCCTATAGTTGCTGGAATCAACTCATTATCGTCAAATCTGTCTCATTATCTGGACATAAAACTGCAACCCTATGTTTTACAGTTAAAATCTCATCTGAGGGATTCCACCAGCGTCCTCCAAAAACTTAGCACAGTTGTATGGACTGAGGACATGAGATGGCTGACCATCGATGTACAATCTTTGTACTCTACCATCCCACATAAAAAAGGTCTACAAACAATAGAAAAAATCCTTTTAGAAGATTCTGGAACAACTATGTCAATAAAGAGAAGAGAGAAAAAGAAAAAGAAACCCTTGTTGGGAGCACTCACTCTTGGAAACAATGGAGAGTTAGATAATACTTGATAAATTAGGTATTTAAAACGTGACTTTTAATTATTTATGGGTAAAATACGGAGTACACCCTGTTTTGTTGTTTAAAATGTAATTAAATAAACGTGAATCATTGGTTTCGAATTACCGCTGTGAATATATAGGTGAAAACATGTATATATATAAGGCCAAAAAATTGCAAAAAAAGGTTCGGCATGAAATATGGCAAAATCAAGGAATGTGCCCACCAGGTATTGTTTTTTAGGTTAGTGCAATAATCTGAGTATTGCCGTCAAGTAAAACCTACAACACCAGGTATTCCTTAGTGGTCAACCACCTAAGTACTGACCAGGCCCAACACCGTATTGCTTCCAAGATCGGACGAGATTGGGCATGCGCGGTGTGGTGTGGTAGTAGATTTCGGTTTGAACAGCTGGTATGCAGCTATCAACTACAACACAGACCTGGTTCTTGAAATGGGCAGATAGCCTCTTAGAGAAGAGACATATGTTTGACCATCATTGCACCGAATTGTATTCCAAATATATAGGTATACTAAGGTTTAAATCATATGATCAGTCGGTTTTGCCAAACTGAGCCGCCTGCATGTTGCTTTTGATTGTGTGTGCTATGCAACATAAATCCCCAATGGATTTTTCACACGTAGTAGGGTATAAGAAAACCCTTGTTGTACTGATGACACGCCAACAAAAAAACATTAAATAATGAAAGTAATGTAATGTCATTAAGGCTGAAAATTATTCAAAAATATCTTTATCAGCTGTACAGACAGACTGGCAGATAAATAAATAGGGAATGTATTACAAAAGACACAAACCCTCCTGCCCACACTTAGGCTAAACGGAACCTTAGAGCCTAAAACGCCGCATGCTGTCTGTGTGGCAATCTTGTTGCCAAAATAAACCACTAAACATGTATCCACTGAATCTCCACAATAAATTAATCAAAAATATGGCATGCCGAATATAATTTGTGCTTCATTGGCAATTGTATATACAATCATTCATGTGCTCATATTTAAGATATCTGTGGGGAAAAAAAAGGAATTATGCTGCTGAATATGCAGGAATAAATAAGTGGCAACATATATGTTCCAATTGCTGCAGCTATAGTGGATGACAGTTTGTAGCTATTTTGTAATGTGTCTGCCCAAAATTGACACAGAAAAAAGTACAAATAAAGATAAGCTGTGTATTGATAGCACTTATGAAACAGATTGTTCCATATGTTGTAGATGTACCTTATATAACTGGCATAATTTGCCGAAAAAAATTTGAGGACCAGTGCACCTGTTGTTTAAATTACATAAGTGCGTGGCAGGAGAGCGGGAGACGTGAAAGTGCAGGATATAACTATAAGTGATACTTAGAGCCGTCTGTCGTCTGTCTCCTGTACTGCTGTGTGCCGCTGTCAGTGCCGCGTTCAGCTCGAGTTAACGAGCTGTGAAGATCTGCGGCTTGCCCAGTCTCCTCTCCTGCCGGTCTGCTGGTCACGTGAGCGCGCTCACCGTGACCACGTCCACCTCCCCTACGTACGTTTCACAACGAGCTTGTTCACGGGTAGTGTGAACACTGAAGGTGCAGACCCGGTTTTTAAGTCTGCTGAGATAATTGGTAATTGGCTACAGAGTTTAATAATTGTAGCAATGATTACCTCTGGGTCTGGCTGTTTGAAAAGAGCTGCAGTGAAAGCTCAAGGAATGTCCTGCATGTATCAATATGAATAGTGAATAGATGGCCTGCAACATATGCGATGGGAAATTCTGAATATAGTATATTTGAAATTTGTGGAAAAATTGTTGTGTAATTAAGCACATATGTGCCGGGAAAAAGAAGAGTATTAAGGTGTGGATAAGATAGATAAATGAAAAAATATAGATAATCAAATAATTAAATAAATATATATATGAATAAGTAATAATAACTAATAATGGTAAAAGATATGAATATATATGAATAAATATAATTGTAAACTAGGAGTATGAGGAAAAAGTGGGTGTATAAGAATTAATGTGGCAAATGCAAATTGGTAGTGTTAAAAACAGATAGTGTTAAAAAAACTGATTGGGGGTGTGGGGGGGGGGGGGGGTGTGGTGGGGTGGGGGTTGTGGGGGGGTTGGGGGAAAGAAAAGGGGGGGGGGTTTGTTGTGATGTTAATGGGGAAAAAGGGGTGTGTATGTTAGTGAGGTGTTGGAAATATGGTTAATGGGGAAGAAGAGTGAGTATGTTAATGAGGTGTTGGAAGGGAAAAAAACATGGCGTGAGAGATGATAGTGTTGAATGCAATGGTGTGTGAGAGGAAAGGGGGTATGGGGTGCCCTGCATTGTGCAGGTTGTATAGTAAAAATAGATTGTGAAAAGTATAAATAGAAAGGGGGAGGACGGGAGGAAAATAGAGGGGAGGGTGAAAAAGGAGAAGGGGGGGAGGGGGTGGGGGGTTTATGAAAAAAAGGGGGGGGGGGGGCGGGGGGGAAAAAAGGGGGGGGGGCTGAAGGATAAATAAAAAGAGGCTATGAGAGAAAGAGATGGTGATATGTAATAGTGTGGTCCCTACTAGGCTAGTTATTAGTTATTATTTAATGGTAATATGGTTTAATGGTAATATGGTCAAGTTGAAAGAAAGGCGCCATAATTAATGGTTTCATTGAGTCCTTGGGGATGTAGTGAGTTTAGTCTAAAAGTCCACTCACATTCCTTCCGTAAAAGGGTATTGGTCAAATCTCCTCCTCGTATACCCAGTTTAACTTGCTCAAGTCCACAGACCTTAAGTTCATTCCACCGGCCTGCATGTTTAGAGACAAAATGTCGTGCTACAGAGGTGATTTGCTTCATTTTTTGTAGATCTTTTGTCGCATTGCGAATAGATCCAACGTGTTCCAGAATTCTTTGCTTGAATGCTCTGGTCGTCATGCCAACGTATCTTTGTCCACATGTGCATACTATGCAATAAATCACTCCTTCTGTTGAGCAGTTAATGAAATGTCTGATTTTAATGTCTTTGCCATAGCGGTCCTGAATGTTGTCAGTCTTAAGAATATATTGACAGGCTTTACAATGACCACATGGATGTGTGCCGATCGTGGGTTGTAATTTGCCTCGTGTTGTTTGGAAATGGCTGGACACCAGTCTATCTTTCAAGTTTCTCGATCTCCTCCAGCTCATGGATACTTGTGGTCCAAGTTTTTGAGATAAAGTGGGATCCAAATGGAGAATTCCCCAGTGTTTTTGAATGGCTTGTTTTACCTGACGCCACTCTTGGCAGAAACCCCCTACAAACCTGATATTCTTGTCTTGTTGTGGTTTTTGTTTCTTTTCAAAGATAAGATGTTCTCTCTGGATATTCTGGATGTTTCTACTGGCTTTCTTGATTGAAGTGTTACTGTATCCCCTTTCTCGTAATCTCTTCGAGAGTTCTTTGCTTTGATCCTCGAAGTCTTGATCATTGGAGCAGTTCCTTCTTAAACGGAGATATTCCCCCTTGGGTATGTTTGTAATTGTTGGGGGAAAGTGGGAGCTAGTTTGGTGTAGCAGAGTGTTTGAGGATGTCTCCTTTCTATATAGTTTTGTTGAGAGCATTTTGTTTACATCTTTATAGATCAGTACATCCAAAAATGGGAGTTCATCCTGACTGATTTGGTGGGTAAGTCGAATATTGAGGTTGTTGTTGTTAAGATGTTCTATAAACAGGAGAAGCATCTGTACATCACCTTCCCATATCATCAGAATATCATCGATGTACCTTACCCACATGATGATATTGGATGTGAAAACATCATTGCTGTCCGTGAACACAAATTCGCGTTCCCACCATCCTAAAAAGATATTCGCATACGTGGGGGCACAAGCTGCCCCCATAGCGGTGCCCCTGGTCTGTAAAAAAAATCTGTTATTGAAGTTGAAGAGATTGTGACTGAGTATGAACTGGAGTAGGTCGGCAAGGAACACATGGAATTTTTCCATGCCTTCCATGTTCATAAAATAATTAACGGCTTCAAGTCCTCTGTCATGATCAATTGAAGTATACAGTGCCTCAACGTCCAAAGAGACTAAGTATTGGTTTGTTTCCAGTTTAACATCATGAATCTTGCGAAGAACATCTGTGGTGTCTTGGACAAAGGAAGGGAGACCCAGAACGTGGTGTCGTAGATGTAGATCGACAAAGATGCTGGCTTTTTCGGTTAAAGATCCTATCCCAGATACGATTGGTCTTCCTGGTGGTTGCCTCATATTCTTATGTATCTTGGGGAGCATGTAGAAAGTAGGGATGCTGGGATGTGTTGTCTGGAGATATTGATATTCTGAAGATGTTATGGTCCCTTCCGCATGAGCATCGGTGAGAATCCGGTTGAATAGTGTCTTGTAATTTTCCATAGGGTTCAGTAATACTCTTTGATAACAAGTTTGGTCTTCCAACTGTCGATAGGCTTCCTGTATATACTGTTCGCGGGGCCATACCACCACGTTTCCCCCTTTATCAGATGGCTTTATAATGACATCTTGCCATGATTCAATCTCTTTGAGAGCATTAAGTTCCTTCCTGGATAGATTGGAATTGTACAGACTTCTGGTCTTCCGGAGATGTATATGGTCAAGTTCTTGAGACACTAATTTGGTGAATATCTGTACTTCTGGGCTCGTCTGCTCTGTTGGGAAAAACGTAGACCTTTTCTTACAAATGACCCTCGTACTGACTTCCCACTGGGAGTCTGTGGTTGGTGTTGATTCTGTATCCAAAGATTGTAGAGCTTCCAATGCTTCCAGTTCAAGTCCAGAAAGATCTGATGTATTCATGTTGTCACCTGTTTCTGTCTGATAAGATTGTGTACCGTCAGTTTTGGAAGTAGCTATTTTATTATGAAATTTAGTAAGAAGTAACTTCCTGCAAAAAAGTTTTAAGTCTTTTTCCCATTTGAATCTGTTGAACTTTTCGGTTGGTGAATAGGAGAGACCTTTGCTCAGGACTTGGATTTGATCGTGATCTAAAATGTGTGCTGAGAGGTTGATAATCTTGAGTTGTGAAGAAGTATCCGTTGATATTGGGAAGACTGAAGTTACCTTCTGCGTGAATTCCGTACTGGTTGTCTTCTCGGTGGTAGTTGATCCCACTGTTGTTGACGGCCTCTTCCTCCTCTTGCGCCCCCTCCTTGTCTTCCGTTTGCTGGGTGCCTTGATCCCCTTCCCCTGGGGGGATCCCCTAAAAAATGCTGTTGATGATATTGGGAGGAACTGTTACTCTCACCTCTGAAGTTTGTGGTTACTGATGCGTTGGGGATATATTCCGGAATATCTTCAGTTCCAGATGTCTCTATATCTGATGAAGAGTAGTGTTCAGGGTTTCTAGGGGGTCGCAATTGCCAAGAGGGCTTATTCCACTTGAATATTTTGCCCGATGCAATGTCCTTTTTATCTCTAGCAAATTTATTTCTTTTTCTGTCGATGATGGTTTGTTCGTATGTTAGAAGGTCTTGTTTGTTTTTCTCGAAACAGCGTTGAAATTGTGTATCTTTCTCCCAGGGCTCCAATTTCTTACTTAAATCGTCCAGGTCACGTTCACAGCCCTCGAGTATGAGATGGTTGTGTTTAATCAAAATGCCCATGAGTTCCATGGAGCATTTGAGGAGACAGTTGTCCCAATCAGTTTTAAGATTTTCACTGGCCAGGCTGAAAGTGGGAAAAACTCTTGGCCTAAGGCCGCGTGGTGCAATTTTGTTCTTAAGGTAGTTCTCTAATGTAGTGAGGTCCCAACTGGTTCTTATTTGTTTGTGCAGTAATTGTTTGAGTTGTACAAAATCAGATTCCCAGTTGGTATGTGGTTCTGTATCTACTACGTTGCTTGGAAAAATTTCATCTAAGTTTTCTCTATTCCTATGTTTGTAGGACAATTCCTGCTTTAAACTGAAGCTCATGTTAATGATGTATGGGACTATGCCCGTTGGTGTACTGAAAGGCTGTAGTTACTGGAAAATTGTTCGTTATCAAATATTCCGTGCTGGTATTCCTAAGAAAACTATTTCTAGTTGTATACAATATGCAAAAGGAAAATTGGGTTAAGGATGCCGCACAAGAGTAAATGATGTTGCATGAGTAGATAATTAATGTAAGTTTCCAAGAAAACCGACCAACCGAAAAAACTTTCGGAATTAATCACCATCTACCATTAAACTGTCAAAGTTGTGGGTAGAAAAAAGGAGGGTGATTGTCGATGGTGCTCCCATGGGTCTATTACATTGGTAATAAAGAGAAGAGAGAAAAAGAAAAAGAAACCCTTGTTGGGAGCACTCACTCTTGGAAACAATGGAGAGTTAGATAATACTTGATAAATTAGGTATTTAAAACGTGACTTTTAATTATTTATGGGTAAAATACGGAGTACACCCTGTTTTGTTGTTTAAAATGTAATTAAATAAACGTGAATCATTGGTTTCGAATTACCGCTGTGAATATATAGGTGAAAACATGTATATATATAAGGCCAAAAAATTGCAAAAAAAGGTTCGGCATGAAATATGGCAAAATCAAGGAATGTGCCCACCAGGTATTGTTTTTTAGGTTAGTGCAATAATCTGAGTATTGCCGTCAAGTAAAACCTACAACACCAGGTATTCCTTAGTGGTCAACCACCTAAGTACTGACCAGGCCCAACACCGTATTGCTTCCAAGATCGGACGAGATTGGGCATGCGCGGTGTGGTGTGGTAGTAGATTTCGGTTTGAACAGCTGGTATGCAGCTATCAACTACAACACAGACCTGGTTCTTGAAATGGGCAGATAGCCTCTTAGAGAAGAGACATATGTTTGACCATCATTGCACCGAATTGTATTCCAAATATATAGGTATACTAAGGTTTAAATCATATGATCAGTCGGTTTTGCCAAACTGAGCCGCCTGCATGTTGCTTTTGATTGTGTGTGCTATGCAACATAAATCCCCAATGGATTTTTCACACGTAGTAGGGTATAAGAAAACCCTTGTTGTACTGATGACACGCCAACAAAAAAACATTAAATAATGAAAGTAATGTAATGTCATTAAGGCTGAAAATTATTCAAAAATATCTTTATCAGCTGTACAGACAGACTGGCAGATAAATAAATAGGGAATGTATTACAAAAGACACAAACCCTCCTGCCCACACTTAGGCTAAACGGAACCTTAGAGCCTAAAACGCCGCATGCTGTCTGTGTGGCAATCTTGTTGCCAAAATAAACCACTAAACATGTATCCACTGAATCTCCACAATAAATTAATCAAAAATATGGCATGCCGAATATAATTTGTGCTTCATTGGCAATTGTATATACAATCATTCATGTGCTCATATTTAAGATATCTGTGGGGAAAAAAAAGGAATTATGCTGCTGAATATGCAGGAATAAATAAGTGGCAACATATATGTTCCAATTGCTGCAGCTATAGTGGATGACAGTTTGTAGCTATTTTGTAATGTGTCTGCCCAAAATTGACACAGAAAAAAGTACAAATAAAGATAAGCTGTGTATTGATAGCACTTATGAAACAGATTGTTCCATATGTTGTAGATGTACCTTATATAACTGGCATAATTTGCCGAAAAAAATTTGAGGACCAGTGCACCTGTTGTTTAAATTACATAAGTGCGTGGCAGGAGAGCGGGAGACGTGAAAGTGCAGGATATAACTATAAGTGATACTTAGAGCCGTCTGTCGTCTGTCTCCTGTACTGCTGTGTGCCGCTGTCAGTGCCGCGTTCAGCTCGAGTTAACGAGCTGTGAAGATCTGCGGCTTGCCCAGTCTCCTCTCCTGCCGGTCTGCTGGTCACGTGAGCGCGCTCACCGTGACCACGTCCACCTCCCCTACGTACGTTTCACAACGAGCTTGTTCACGGGTAGTGTGAACACTGAAGGTGCAGACCCGGTTTTTAAGTCTGCTGAGATAATTGGTAATTGGCTACAGAGTTTAATAATTGTAGCAATGATTACCTCTGGGTCTGGCTGTTTGAAAAGAGCTGCAGTGAAAGCTCAAGGAATGTCCTGCATGTATCAATATGAATAGTGAATAGATGGCCTGCAACATATGCGATGGGAAATTCTGAATATAGTATATTTGAAATTTGTGGAAAAATTGTTGTGTAATTAAGCACATATGTGCCGGGAAAAAGAAGTGTATTAAGGTGTGGATAAGATAGATAAATGAAAAAATATAGATAATCAAATAATTAAATAAATATATATATGAATAAGTAATAATAACTAATAATGGTAAAAGATATGAATATATATGAATAAATATAATTGTAAACTATGTCAAGCAGGGAATTTATGCTCGAAAGCATTAGATTCATTCTTGAACATAATTTTTTTGAGTATAATCAGAAACATTACTTACAGGTACAGGGGACAGCCATGGGGACGAAATTCGCCCCGGCTTACGCGAATCTGTATATGGGTGTATGGGAAGAGTCATTTATATACCAATCAGAGTATAAGGAAAATATACTGTTTTATCAGAGATTTATAGATGACCTCCTATTCATTTGGCGCGGTGACCCCTCTAGTATCGATCAATTTCTCATTTTCATTCATGAAAATGATTTCAATCTTAAATTTACCCATCAAACAAACACCACTACCATCGAGTTCTTGGATTTAGTATTGGTAGGCATTCCCGGCAAAGTAATACAAACGAAGACACATTTTAAAGAAGTCGATGCCAACAGTTATATCCCCCAGACCAGTTGCCATCTAGCAAGGTGGAAGGAGGGAGTACCATATGCACAATTTTTGCGCATTAGACGTAATTGTACTACCCTAAAGGACTATTGGGAACAGGCATCCATTCTAACAGAAAGATTCCTGGAACGAGGATACAGTAAAGAACTAATAGAAACAGCTAAGATCAAAGCGGGAAATAGAGAAAGGGAAACAATGCTAATTCCTAAGAAAAAACCTGGAGGGGATAGATATCAACATTCCAGACCTTTCATTACCCAGTACAACTGTGAAAATTACAGTGTAAGAAAGATAGTGGAAAAACATTGGGGAATTTTAAAAAAAGACCCCATTCTTGGTCCAGAATTACCGAACAAACCTGAATTTATATTTCGTAGAGCCAACAATCTGAAAAGCATTATAGCACCCAGTAAAGTGGAGGAAGGAAGGAAGATCACCCCCAATCAGGGAAGTTTCATCTCTTCCAAAGGTTGCTTCCCCTGTTCAAAATGCATTTGTTGCAGCTATATGGAAAGAAAACCATTTAGCTGCGAGATACATACAGGTCGTATCTATAAGCTCAATCAATTGGTAAACTGCAATACGGAGTATGTAATCTATAGGATTACTTGCAGTTGCAAGTTATCCTATATAGGTAAAACAAAAAGACAGGTAAAAATTAGAATACAAGAACACATTAGAAATATCAAAAATAAAGTGTGTACGCATAGTTTACCCAGACACTACAGGGATAAACATGGGTCAAAAATTGATAAAAGCAATTTTTCTTTTACCATTCTAGAGCACATTCAGGTAGATCCAAAGGGTGGAAATAGAGATCTTATATTATCCAAAAAAGAAACATTTTGGATTTATACCCTAGACACTCAGACCCCTAACGGACATAATGAAGGATGTGACATTGTTTCGTTTCTGTAAAAAATCTGTGTAAGATAATGGCTTTTGAATATGATTGTATCAAACAATTTGCTGTAAGTGGACGGACATGTATGTATATACCCAGCCTAATCCAGTTAGAGAACTCCTTAAGTTACAGGGGGTGGTGACTATTCACTAAATGGAATTAATATATATAAAAAACATAAAAAATAGCACAATAGCACTTAAATTAAATAATAGCTAAATATAGCACCAATTAGTAGGTAAATATGGGGTGAATCCTTTAGGGACACTTATAATTATTTAATTGGGCACCAATTAACAACACATAATAATATAGGAGACTTTAAAGGAGATAAAGGTATTCGTATAAATTCAACACTGATTAAATAAATTATTACAATTAATTAGCACCCCATAGATTCATATATAAATAAGATAAAATACTGAATAAATGATTATTAGATTTAATTAGCACCTAATAGAATCAAATAAGACACAACCATTGGGTCAGATTAAATTTATTGATCCACCACCATTGCATCACTCTCTCTGATTTAATATCTAAGAGAGATAAAGATGGCACACACGGGGTTAAAAGAGTTTAAAAAGAAATAAAATGTTTAAATAGGTATATTATACATTAAGTATATTGCACTATATATTAGATAAGGATCACAAGCATTGAAAATATAAAAATAATAATATAGGATTAGTAAATAGTTATATAGTATTCTGCATCACTCCCGTTGGATATGGCGGAAGTGATGTCAGTGAAACGCAATCGGAGGTGCCGTGGAACGCATAAATGAAAAGTATATTCACGGACTTCAGAAGTTGGATTGGCATATTTGAAATGTACACATTAAGCAGGGAACACACTGAGGAGAGGAGAGGTGCGTGTTGGTAATTATACCTATTGGGACAGCCACCACGGCCGCACTGAGCCGTTCTCACTGCCGCATCACTTCCGCATAATACACCGGAAGTGAAGGCAATGGAACGCACGTCGGGACCGCAGTGGAACGCATAGACAATTAATGCGTCCACTACGGTTAAAAACAGATTTAACTTAAGCAAAACCCCAATTTGATAATAAAATAAGATTCTAATAAGTCACAGATTTACTGAATTAAACGGAAGGCTAAGTAGATTAATTGATTAAATTAGTTGGAAGTAGAGACACACAGGAAGTGAGTCATTAAGGCTAAGGGTATATAAACCCACCTGTTCAGCACTATGTTACACTGCTGTTCAGGAGAGCCTGTCACTATTCAAAGTAAGTTACAATGTTGCTTTTTGGATGTGGGATTTTGTATCAGACTATGTATTTCACTGACTTATTTACACTGGAAGGCTGGGCTGATACTTAGATGTTTGTTCATAATAACCATTATTTGTTATTATGTAACAATAGTGATTGAATATGGGAATCCTCTGTATGATTAAAGCCCAAACTATCACCCTGACTTTTCATACAATGAATGTAATGAAGAATTAAGTTCTGTTGTATAAAAACGATGTGAAACAAGTTACATATAAAACATGTTAGCTTTTGTTATATTTAGAAAAATACTATAAGTTATCACTAATTGTTTTATAGGCCGGATCATTATAAGTGTGTTTGTAGCTGATAGGGAATACAACAGCACAACCTCCCAGTTTGCACTTATATGAGGGTATGTATGATCAAGTTTTATGCCCCCTCCTTTCTGGAGTAATCTACCTCCTATCCTCATAGAGGAAAAAATGTTCCTTAAAGTCAATATTTGTATTATAGGCTGGACCAATGGTGAACACTGGTGCACTCAGCGTGATTTTGTTTTGATTTTAATTCCTTGGTATGTATAAAAAAAAAAAATAATTTAAGTGCCATTTTGGATCACATGTAATTTATATATGGATCATCGTATAGATATATGAGGTACTCTTTCTATAGGAGACCTCTAATTATGACAATATTATATGTATGGACTCTTTCTATATGAGTCTTTTTACATAAAATTTTTTGGTAATATTATATATACTGTTAATAATATACCACCAAGACTATTAAGTCCATATATGTGTTTCATGACTATCAAGGAGAAATTTAATATTCATATATATAGATCTTACACTCCTCCCCAACTCCCCCCCCCCCACCCCCTATAGTAGTGGATTATCTATTGATCTTGATTATTTAATTATCTAATTCATACTATGATATGGTTCTTTCAGAATTTACTTGTGGGAACAACATTACCGCTAAATCGGTTTCTTTCCCCCATAACTCTTCCAATATTGATTGGTATGTACAAAAACACCATCTTAGATTATGATCACCATGATATATTGTATAGAAGTCTCACTTGATTCATATGTATTATCTAGACATGAACCCCTGATGAAGTCCTTTGGGACGAAACGCGTCAGGGTACGGTTTTTCTGTGAGAACATCAGACATCCTGTATATAATACTATTGGATGGAATACACTGATTATATCATGTCTTCAACAAAATTGGAATCTGTATTTTAAATATGTTCACCATTTGATTTTTATGTGATAATCTATGTTCATCAAAGTATAATGTGCATAGATAATATGTGAATAAACCAAGTGTTATTTTATCACTTTGTGGTCATAATCCGGAAGAGTATTTTACACAATCAACATATACAGCTCCCTTTGACATTCTGTATTTTTGTATCCTATTATCTGTACTCTAGCTAACAGAGAGTACGTCATAAGGTTTGCAGCTCATATATAGCGCATGATTGGGTCTACACCACATCCATTCTATATTAGCCTGTTAGAAGACCCGATATTGCAGCTAATAATGACCATTTTTGGAGATAGATCCAAACGGTCAACAAAAGTCAGAAATATTTTTGATGAGGAAGAACATATCATTCCATTTGATAATGAGGATTATTATGGGTATCTAAATTCAGTAGAGAAATTGGCTATTAAGGAACTAAAAAACTGGTATGACATCATCACGTTAGAAAAATACCTAGAAGTAGGACGTATCCCAAGGGGTTTACGCCTTCAAAAGACACCTACTATAGGAGGGGGGAATAAGGATTTCATCATGAATTGGAATGCCACATTGGATGACTGCTCTTCCAAATTAATTGCCCTTATCATAGGGGAGAGAAAAAAAGAGTTGAATAGGTTAGATGAGGAGATAAAGAATATAGAAACATCGGCAGCCAAATTTGAGGAAAGTGAGGAATTCAAGAGAGACGTTTATGATCTGCAGTACAAATTAGACACTGTAGAAAATGAGATCATCTCCCAGAAACATAGCAAGTTTATCAGAGACAAAAATGATTATATCTCAGGACATGTTCACCATATACCTGTCCCTGAGGAAAGATCAGATAAGGGGAAAATACAGTTTCAACATAATAGGAACACACGGCAAGAGAATTATTCACGGAACTATCCTACACGTTATGAAGATTCACGTGCCAATCATGTAAACCGAGGTCGGCCATACAATTACAGTATATACCAATCCCCAAAAAGACAATATAGACAACAACATAGGAATAGAATTCCCTCGTATAGAGATGACAACAGACCACGAAGGTATCAAGCTGATGTTAAGGAGAAATACCAATATGGCAGGGGAAGATACAGAAGTGCCAGATCACCTACTCCAGAAGTTTATCCATCAAGACATTTTTTAGAAGAAAGAAGGGGCCCTCGGCTCCCATATTTACAACAAACAGAATTGTTACATACCCGAATGAACTCCCCACAAGGTTTAAAGAGAAGTCTGGTTGGAGACAACGAGGAACCAGAGGGGGCAGAAAAAAGCCCCAAAAAAAGACGGGCACTATTTCACCAAGAAAAACCTCGTCAGGAATCATCAATACTACAACGAGAGAATTATCCACAGCGGAGGAGTCATTATTGAAGAAAGGCTTGAAATTTGCGCCAGACACCCATATCAATAAGTTTGACTTATTCATTGATCTACGAAAACTAACTATTCAGAGACACTTCATAAAATATATATATACGAAAACTAACTATTCAGAGACACTTCATATACGAAAACTAACTATTCAGAGACACTTCATAAAAAACCCACAAGTGACACAAACAGCAAGTGGGAAAAAGCCAGTGGTTTCCTTGCCGTCCAAATTCTACCCGGTAGAGTCTAGGGGTAGCCATTTAGAGGTATTCTATGACACGGTAAAAAGCGATTTCAGGAAGTTAAACATCAAGGAAAATAAATACAGCGCCAATTTGAACCCCCAAGAGAAAAAGGCTATGAAAACTCTGAGAGAGGACAAAGATTTAGTAATAAAGGGAGCTGACAAAGGTGGAGCTGTGGTCTTACAATCAAAAAAAGCATATACAGATGAAGCCACCAAAATACTTTCTGATAACATCACATATGTAGAATTATCAGAGAACCCAACGGAGTTATACCAAGAAAAATTATCAGTACTCCTATCAGGAGCCTTAAAAAAGGAAGTAATATGTAAGGAAGAATTTGATTTCCTCTACATTAAGTATCCGACCATGCCCACTTTTTATCACATCCCTAAAGTGCATAAGAACAAAACCACTCCTCCTGGAAGGCCTATAGTTGCTGGAATCAACTCATTATCGTCAAATCTGTCTCATTATCTGGACATAAAACTGCAACCCTATGTTTTACAGTTAAAATCTCATCTGAGGGATTCCACCAGCGTCTTCCAAAAACTTAGCACAGTTGTATGGACTGAGGACATGAGATGGCTGACCATCGATGTACAATCTTTGTACTCTACCATCCCACATAAAAAAGGTCTACAAACAATAGAAAAAATCCTTTTAGAAGATTCTGGAACAACTATGTCAAGCAGGGAATTTATGCTCGAAAGCATTAGATTCATTCTTGAACATAATTTTTTTGAGTATAATCAGAAACATTACTTACAGGTACAGGGGACAGCCATGGGGACGAAATTCGCCCCGGCTTACGCGAATCTGTATATGGGTGTATGGGAAGAGTCATTTATATACCAATCAGAGTATAAGGAAAATATACTGTTTTATCAGAGATTTATAGATGACCTCCTATTCATTTGGCGCGGTGACCCCTCTAGTATCGATCAATTTCTCATTTTCATTCATGAAAATGATTTCAATCTTAAATTTACCCATCAAACAAACACCACTACCATCGAGTTCTTGGATTTAGTATTGGTAGGCATTCCCGGCAAAGTAATACAAACGAAGACACATTTTAAAGAAGTCGATGCCAACAGTTATATCCCCCAGACCAGTTGCCATCTAGCAAGGTGGAAGGAGGGAGTACCATATGCACAATTTTTGCGCATTAGACGTAATTGTACTACCCTAAAGGACTATTGGGAACAGGCATCCATTCTAACAGAAAGATTCCTGGAACGAGGATACAGTAAAGAACTAATAGAAACAGCTAAGATCAAAGCGGGAAATAGAGAAAGGGAAACAATGCTAATTCCTAAGAAAAAACCTGGAGGGGATAGATATCAACATTCCAGACCTTTCATTACCCAGTACAACTGTGAAAATTACAGTGTAAGAAAGATAGTGGAAAAACATTGGGGAATTTTAAAAAAAGACCCCATTCTTGGTCCAGAATTACCGAACAAACCTGAATTTATATTTCGTAGAGCCAACAATCTGAAAAGCATTATAGCACCCAGTAAAGTGGAGGAAGGAAGGAAGATCACCCCCAATCAGGGAAGTTTCATCTCTTCCAAAGGTTGCTTCCCCTGTTCAAAATGCATTTGTTGCAGCTATATGGAAAGAAAACCATTTAGCTGCGAGATACATACAGGTCGTATCTATAAGCTCAATCAATTGGTAAACTGCAATACGGAGTATGTAATCTATAGGATTACTTGCAGTTGCAAGTTATCCTATATAGGTAAAACAAAAAGACAGGTAAAAATTAGAATACAAGAACACATTAGAAATATCAAAAATAAAGTGTGTACACATAGTTTACCCAGACACTACAGGGATAAACATGGGTCAAAAATTGATAAAAGCAATTTTTCTTTTACCATTCTAGAGCACATTCAGGTAGATCCAAAGGGTGGAAATAGAGATCTTATATTATCCAAAAAAGAAACATTTTGGATTTATACCCTAGACACTCAGACCCCTAACGGACATAATGAAGGATGTGACATTGTTTCGTTTCTGTAAAAAATCTGTGTAAGATAATGGCTTTTGAATATGATTGTATCAAACAATTTGCTGTAAGTGGACGGACATGTATGTATATACCCAGCCTAATCCAGTTAGAGAACTCCTTAAATTACAGGGGGTGGTGACTATTCACTAAATGGAATTAATATATATAAAAAACATAAAAAATAGCACAATAGCACTTAAATTAAATAATAGCTAAATATAGCACCAATTAGTAGGTAAATATGGGGTGAATCCTTTAGGGACACTTATAATTATTTAATTGGGCACCAATTAACAACACATAATAATATAGGAGACTTTAAAGGAGATAAAGGTATTCGTATAAATTCAACACTGATTAAATAAATTATTACAATTAATTAGCACCCCATAGATTCATATATAAATAAGATAAAATACTGAATAAATGATTATTAGATTTAATTAGCACCTAATAGAATCAAATAAGACACAACCATTGGGTCAGATTAAATTTATTGATCCACCACCATTGCATCACTCTCTCTGATTTAATATCTAAGAGAGATAAAGATGGCACACACGGGGTTAAAAGAGTTTAAAAAGAAATAAAATGTTTAAATAGGTATATTATACATTAAGTATATTGCACTATATATTAGATAAGGATCACAAGCATTGAAAATATAAAAATAATAATATAGGATTAGTAAATAGTTATATAGTATTCTGCATCACTCCCGTTGGATATGGCGGAAGTGATGTCAGTGAAACGCAATCGGAGGTGCCGTGGAACACATAAATGAAAAGTATATTCACGGACTTCAGAAGTTGGATTGGCATATTTGAAATGTACACATTAAGCAGGGAACACACTGAGGAGAGGAGAGGTGCGTGTTGATAATTATACCTATTGGGACAGCCACCACGGCCGCACTGAGCCGTTCTCACTGCCGCATCACTTCCGCATAATACACCGGAAGTGAAGGCAATGGAACGCACGCCGGGACCGCAGTGGAACGCATAGACAATTAATGCGTCCACTACGGTTAAAAACAGATTTAACTTAAGCAAAACCCCAATTTGATAATAAAATAAGATTCTAATAAGTCACAGATTTACTGAATTAAACGGAAGGCTAAGTAGATTAATTGATTAAATTAGTTGGAAGTAGAGACACACAGGAAGTGAGTCATTAAGGCTAAGGGTATATAAACCCACCTGTTCAGCACTATGTTACACTGCTGTTCAGGAGAGCCTGTCACTATTCAAAGTAAGTTACAATGTTGCTTTTTGGATGTGGGATTTTGTATCAGACTATGTATTTCACTGACTTATTTACACTGGAAGGCTGGGCTGATACTTAGATGTTTGTTCATAATAACCATTATTTGTTATTATGTAACAATAGTGATTGAATATGGGAATCCTCTGTATGATTAAAGCCCAAACTATCACCCTGACTTTTCATACAATGAATGTAATGAAGAATTAAGTTCTGTTGTATAAAAACGATGTGAAACAAGTTACATATAAAACATGTTAGCTTTTGTTATATTTAGAAAAATACTATAAGTTATCACTAATTGTTTTATAGGCCGAATCATTATAAGTGTGTTTGTAGCTGATAGGGAATACAACAGCACAACCTCCCAGTTTGCACTTATATGAGGGTATGTATGATCAAGTTTTATGCCCCCTCCTTTCTGGAGTAATCTACCTCCTATCCTCATAGAGGAAAAAATGTTCCTTAAAGTCAATATTTGTATTATAGGCTGGACCAATGGTGAACACTGGTGCACTCAGCGTGATTTTGTTTTGATTTTAATTCCTTGGTATGTATAAAAAAAAAAAAAAAATTTAAGTGCCATTTTGGATCACATGTAATTTATATATGGATCATCGTATAGATATATGAGGTACTCTTTCTATAGGAGACCTCTAATTATGACAATATTATATGTATGGACTCTTTCTATATGAGTCTTTTTACATAAAATTTTTTGGTAATATTATATATACTGTTAATAATATACCACCAAGACTATTAAGTCCATATATAAGTGTTTCATGACTATCAAGGAGAAATTTAATATTCATATATATGGATCTTACACTCCTCCCCAACTCCCCCCCCCACCCCCTATAGTAGTGGATTATCTATTGATCTTGATTATTTAATTATCTAATTCATACTATGATATGGTTCTTTCAGAATTTACTTGTGGGAACAACATTACCGCTAAATCGGTTTCTTTCCCCCATAACTCTTCCAATATTGATTGGTATGTACAAAAACACCATCTTAGATTATGATCACCATGATATATTGTATAGAAGTCTCACTTGATTCATATGTATTATCTAGACATGAACCCCTGATGAAGTCCTTTGGGACGAAACGCGTCAGGGTACGGTTTTTCTGTGAGAACATCAGACATCCTGTATATAATACTATTGGATGGAATACACTGATTATATCATGTCTTCAACAAAATTGGAATCTGTATTTTAAATATGTTCACCATTTGATTTTTATGTGATAATCTATGTTCATCAAAGTATAATGTGCATAGATAATATGTGAATAAACCAAGTGTTATTTTATCACTTTGTGGTCATAATCCGGAAGAGTATTTTACACAATCAACATATACAGCTCCCTTTGACATTCTGTATTTTTGTATCCTATTATCTGTACTCTAGCTAACAGAGAGTACGTCATAAGGTTTGCAGCTCATATATAGCGCATAATTGGGTCTACACCACATCCATTCTATATTAGCCTGTTAGAAGACCCGATATTGCAGCTAATAATGACCATTTTTGGAGATAGATCCAAACGGTCAACAAAAGTCAGAAATATTTTTGATGAGGAAGAACATATCATTCCATTTGATAATGAGGATTATTATGGGTATCTAAATTCAGTAGAGAAATTGGCTATTAAGGAACTAAAAAACTGGTATGACATCATCACGTTAGAAAAATACCTAGAAGTAGGACGTATCCCAAGGGGTTTACGCCTTCAAAAGACACCTACTATAGGAGGGGGGAATAAGGATTTCATCATGAATTGGAATGCCACATTGGATGACTGCTCTTCCAAATTAATTGCCCTTATCATAGGGGAGAGAAAAAAAGAGTTGAATAGGTTAGATGAGGAGATAAAGAATATAGAAACATCGGCAGCCAAATTTGAGGAAAGTGAGGAATTCAAGAGAGACGTTTATGATCTGCAGTACAAATTAGACACTGTAGAAAATGAGATCATCTCCCAGAAACATAGCAAGTTTATCAGAGACAAAAATGATTATATCTCAGGACATGTTCACCATATACCTGTCCCTGAGGAAAGATCAGATAAGGGGAAAATACAGTTTCAACATAATAGGAACACACGGCAAGAGAATTATTCACGGAACTATCCTACACGTTATGAAGATTCACGTGCCAATCATGTAAACCGAGGTCGGCCATACAATTACAGTATATACCAATCCCCAAAAAGACAATATAGACAACAACATAGGAATAGAATTCCCTCGTATAGAGATGACAACAGACCACGAAGGTATCAAGCTGATGTTAAGGAGAAATACCAATATGGCAGGGGAAGATACAGAAGTGCCAGATCACCTACTCCAGAAGTTTATCCATCAAGACATTTTTTAGAAGAAAGAAGGGGCCCTCGGCTCCCATATTTACAACAAACAGAATTGTTACATACCCGAATGAACTCCCCACAAGGTTTAAAGAGAAGTCTGGTTGGAGACAACGAGGAACCAGAGGGGGCAGAAAAAAGCCCCAAAAAAAGACGGGCACTATTTCACCAAGAAAAACCTCGTCAGGAATCATCAATACTACAACGAGAGAATTATCCACAGCGGAGGAGTCATTATTGAAGAAAGGCTTGAAATTTGCGCCAGACACCCATATCAATAAGTTTGACTTATTCATTGATCTAAATAAATATATACGAAAACTAACTATTCAGAGACACTTCATAAAAAACCCACAAGTGACACAAACAGCAAGTGGGAAAAAGCCAGTGGTTTCCTTGCCGTCCAAATTCTACCCGGTAGAGTCTAGGGGTAGCCATTTAGAGGTATTCTATGACACGGTAAAAAGCGATTTCAGGAAGTTAAACATCAAGGAAAATAAATACAGCGCCAATTTGAACCCCCAAGAGAAAAAGGCTATGAAAACTCTGAGAGAGGACAAGGATTTAGTAATAAAGGGAGCTGACAAAGGTGGAGCTGTGGTCTTACAATCAAAAAAAGCATATACAGATGAAGCCACCAAAATACTTTCTGATAACATCACATATGTAGAATTATCAGAGAACCCAACGGAGTTATACCAAGAAAAATTATCAGTACTCCTATCAGGAGCCTTAAAAAAGGAAGTAATATGTAAGGAAGAATTTGATTTCCTCTACATTAAGTATCCGACCATGCCCACTTTTTATCACATCCCTAAAGTGCATAAGAACAAAACCACTCCTCCTGGAAGGCCTATAGTTGCTGGAATCAACTCATTATCGTCAAATCTGTCTCATTATCTGGACATAAAACTGCAACCCTATGTTTTACAGTTAAAATCTCATCTGAGGGATTCCACCAGCGTCCTCCAAAAACTTAGCACAGTTGTATGGACTGAGGACATGAGATGGCTGACCATCGATGTACAATCTTTGTACTCTACCATCCCACATAAAAAAGGTCTACAAACAATAGAAAAAATCCTTTTAGAAGATTCTGGAACAACTATGTCAAGCAGGGAATTTATGCTCGAAAGCATTAGATTCATTCTTGAACATAATTTTTTTGAGTATAATCAGAAACATTACTTACAGGTACAGGGGACAGCCATGGGGACGAAATTCGCCCCGGCTTACGCGAATCTGTATATGGGTGTATGGGAAGAGTCATTTATATACCAATCAGAGTATAAGGAAAATATACTGTTTTATCAGAGATTTATAGATGACCTCCTATTCATTTGGCGCGGTGACCCCTCTAGTATCGATCAATTTCTCATTTTCATTCATGAAAATGATTTCAATCTTAAATTTACCCATCAAACAAACACCACTACCATCGAGTTCTTGGATTTAGTATTGGTAGGCATTCCCGGCAAAGTAATACAAACGAAGACACATTTTAAAGAAGTCGATGCCAACAGTTATATCCCCCAGACCAGTTGCCATCTAGCAAGGTGGAAGGAGGGAGTACCATATGCACAATTTTTGCGCATTAGACGTAATTGTACTACCCTAAAGGACTATTGGGAACAGGCATCCATTCTAACAGAAAGATTCCTGGAACGAGGATACAGTAAAGAACTAATAGAAACAGCTAAGATCAAAGCGGGAAATAGAGAAAGGGAAACAATGCTAATTCCTAAGAAAAAACCTGGAGGGGATAGATATCAACATTCCAGACCTTTCATTACCCAGTACAACTGTGAAAATTACAGTGTAAGAAAGATAGTGGAAAAACATTGGGGAATTTTAAAAAAAGACCCCATTCTTGGTCAAGAATTACCGAACAAACCTGAATTTATATTTCGTAGAGCCAACAATCTGAAAAGCATTATAGCACCCAGTAAAGTGGAGGAAGGAAGGAAGATCACCCCCAATCAGGGAAGTTTCATCTCTTCCAAAGGTTGCTTCCCCTGTTCAAAATGCATTTGTTGCAGCTATATGGAAAGAAAACCATTTAGCTGCGAGATACATACAGGTCGTATCTATAAGCTCAATCAATTGGTAAACTGCAATACGGAGTATGTAATCTATAGGATTACTTGCAGTTGCAAGTTATCCTATATAGGTAAAGCAAAAAGACAGGTAAAAATTAGAATACAAGAACACATTAGAAATATCAAAAATAAAGTGTGTACGCATAGTTTACCCAGACACTACAGGGATAAACATGGGTCAAAAATTGATAAAAGCAATTTTTCTTTTACCATTCTAGAGCACATTCAGGTAGATCCAAAGGGTGGAAATAGAGATCTTATATTATCCAAAAAAGAAACATTTTGGATTTATACCCTAGACACTCAGACCCCTAACGGACATAATGAAGGATGTGACATTGTTTCGTTTCTGTAAAAAATCTGTGTAAGATAATGGCTTTTGAATATGATTGTATCAAACAATTTGCTGTAAGTGGACGGACATGTATGTATATACCCAGCCTAATCCAGTTAGAGAACTCCTTAAGTTACAGGGGGTGGTGACTATTCACTAAATGGAATTAATATATATAAAAAACATAAAAAATAGCACAATAGCACTTAAATTAAATAATAGCTAAATATAGCACCAATTAGTAGGTAAATATGGGGTGAATCCTTTAGGGACACTTATAATTATTTAATTGGGCACCAATTAACAACACATAATAATATAGGAGACTTTAAAGGAGATAAAGGTATTCGTATAAATTCAACACTGATTAAATAAATTATTACAATTAATTAGCACCCCATAGATTCATATATAAATAAGATAAAATACTGAATAAATGATTATTAGATTTAATTAGCACCTAATAGAATCAAATAAGACACAACCATTGGGTCAGATTAAATTTATTGATCCACCACCATTGCATCACTCTCTCTGATTTAATATCTAAGAGAGATAAAGATGGCACACACGGGGTTAAAAGAGTTTAAAAAGAAATAAAATGTTTAAATAGGTATATTATACATTAAGTATATTGCACTATATATTAGATAAGGATCACAAGCATTGAAAATATAAAAATAATAATATAGGATTAGTAAATAGTTATATAGTATTCTGCATCACTCCCGTTGGATATGGCGGAAGTGATGTCAGTGAAACGCAATCGGAGGTGCCGTGGAACGCATAAATGAAAAGTATATTCACGGACTTCAGAAGTTGGATTGGCATATTTGAAATGTACACATTAAGCAGGGAACACACTGAGGAGAGGTGCGTGTTGGTAATTATACCTATTGGGACAGCCACCACGGCCGCACTGAGCCGTTCTCACTGCCGCATCACTTCCGCATAATACACCGGAAGTGAAGGCAATGGAACGCACGCCGGGACCGCAGTGGAACGCATAGACAATTAATGCGTCCACTACGGTTAAAAACAGATTTAACTTAAGCAAAACCCCAATTTGATAATAAAATAAGATTCTAATAAGTCACAGATTTACTGAATTAAACGGAAGGCTAAGTAGATTAATTGATTAAATTAGTTGGAAGTAGAGACACACAGGAAGTGAGTCATTAAGGCTAAGGGTATATAAACCCACCTGTTCAGCACTATGTTACACTGCTGTTCAGGAGAGCCTGTCACTATTCAAAGTAAGTTACAATGTTGCTTTTTGGATGTGGGATTTTGTATCAGACTATGTATTTCACTGACTTATTTACACTGGAAGGCTGGGCTGATACTTAGATGTTTGTTCATAATAACCATTATTTGTTATTATGTAACAATAGTGATTGAATATGGGAATCCTCTGTATGATTAAAGCCCAAACTATCACCCTGACTTTTCATACAATGAATGTAATGAAGAATTAAGTTCTGTTGTATAAAAATGATGTGAAACAAGTTACATATAAAACATGTTAGCTTTTGTTATATTTAGAAAAATACTATAAGTTATCACTAATTGTTTTATAGGCCGGATTATTATAAGTGTGTTTGTAGCTGATAGGGAATACAACAGCACAACCTCCCAGTTTGCACTTATATGAGGGTATGTATGATCAAGTTTTATGCCCCCTCCTTTCTGGAGTAATCTACCTCCTATCCTCATAGAGGAAAAAATGTTCCTTAAAGTCAATATTTGTATTATAGGCTGGACCAATGGTGAACACTGGTGCACTCAGCGTTATTTTGTTTTGATTTTAATTCCTTGGTATGTATAAAAAAAAAAAATGTAAGTGCCATTTTGGATCACATGTAATTTATATATGGATCATCGTATAGACATATGAGGTACTCTTTCTATAGGAGACCTCTAATTATGACAATATTATATGTATGGACTCTTTCTATATGAGTCTTTTTACATAAATTTTTTTGGTAATATTATATATACTGTTAATAATATACCACCAAGACTATTAAGTCCATATATAAGTGTTTCATGACTATCAAGGAGAAATTTAATTTTCATATATATGGATCTTACACTCCTCCCCAACTTTTCCCCCCCCCACCCCCTATAGTAGTGGATTATCTATTGATCTTGATTATTTAATTATCTAATTCATACTATGATATGGTTCTTTCAGAATTTACTTGTGGGAACAACATTACCGCTAAATCGGTTTCTTTCCCCCATAACTCTTCCAATATTGATTGGTATGTACAAAAACACCATCTTAGATTATGATCACCATGATATATTGTATAGAAGTCTCACTTGATTCATATGTATTATCTAGACATGAACCCCTGATGAAGTCCTTTGGGACGAAACGCATCAGGGTACGGTTTTTCTGTGAGAACATCAGACATCCTGTATATAATACTATTGGATGGAATACACTGATTATATCATGTCTTCAACAAAATTGGAATCTGTATTTTAAATATGTTCACCATTTGATTTTTATGTGATAATCTATGTTCATCAAAGTATAATGTGCATAGATAATATGTGAATAAACCAAGTGTTATTTTATCACTTTGTGGTCATAATCCGGAAGAGTATTTTACACAATCAACATATACAGCTCCCTTTGACATTCTATATGTATACCTGGGGAGGGAGGGCAGCGGACCTGGGCCTCTCCAGCAGCGGGTCCCTTCTCCTTGGCCAGCGCCATCTTCCTAGTGATATTTGGGAAGATGGTGCATGTGTACTAGAGAGCACAGACTCTGGCACTGTGCCAGAGTCTTTGCTTTCAATGTGCAGGTGCCATCTTTCTGAAGATATCACAGGGTAGATAGCGTGGGCTTTAAATATAGGTATACTCTGGGGTGGGCAAGGGGCCCAGGCCCTTCCGTCAGCCTGGGCCAGGGTAATTAGTCCCTGCCCTCTCCCCCTCAGAGCAACTGTGTGTGTACTTATATGTCATATGGAATATACATTCTAAGCTCCACTGGGGCAGGAACTGATGTGAATGACTGAAATATTCTCTATAAAGCGCTGCAGAATATGCTACTGTATATAAATAACCTTTAATAAATAATAAATCAACATATAAATATCCATTACATTAATCGTAAAATACCATAAGTCTCCTCAGTTAGTTATTTCTGCTGAGTATTTATTATGAGCCATTGGCTTTCCAGTGGTATCTGAATTACATGACGCCGGGCCCCCTGGGATAGGAAGTTCAGCAAAGACTGGCGTGTCAAGCTACACACTATTATCATGTACAATTTAATATAGAAGACGTGAAATGAATACAATAGGCTTAGAGAAACTTAACAGCTGCTGACAATTACAGCGTGAAGATCTTATTGAAAATGTATATTAGCCTTATAATACTTACAGTAGATATGTTATTTTAATCACTGGACATGTCACTATTTTCTGTATTGTATAAGTGGTGAATGTGGGCTGTTACGGTAAAGTCAGGGCTTTAAGTCAGATCAGGCTATGGGTCACCTGCAGAGGACGAGGCCCTTTAATAATATACCGTCTATGTATGTATGTACCGTACTGTGTGTGTATGAGGCATGATCAAACATTACCATATACTTTCCCCTATTCTAACCACATACATTTTCTATCTTTAGAGCTCCTTTAACATGTAGTACAGTGAGTGCAATATAAAATGAATCTTGATCATGGATTGTCTTCAGATTGTAAAAGCTCAACAGTTGATTCAGTTAAATTAGGTTGGATCCAGCAGAATGGAGAATCAGGTTGTCCACTGACTTTTACATGGGAGCATGTACTGTATGAGGTTATTACTGCATACCTCCCAACTGACTCGTTTTTTGGGCACTGTCCCGCTGTCCCACCTGTGGGCCACAGTGTCCCATGGTGTGTGTGTGTGTGTGTGTGTGTGTGTGTGTGTGTGTGTGTGTGTGTGTGTGTGTGTGTGTGTGTAGGGGGGGGGGATGTTGGGCTGTGCACATATGCATGGCATCTATTCATGGGAGACAGAGGGACTGGGGCATGCCAGCAGCTCACAGAGCGCTGGGCATGTCCTCTCAGTGACACAAAACGGGATACATGACCTGTGATTGCAGCACTCCCATGAAGCCATTCCCCCTTTACAATGGCCATGCCCCTTTTTTGTTCAATTTCCGAGTTTTCATTCAATTCAATGAATGTTGGGTGGAATGATATTGGCTGGCTAGGAAATGAAGACAAGCCCAGATGTACAACACAATCCAGTTGCTTGCTGTTTGAATGGCCATTATTGGCACAGTTTGGTCTCTTAAAGTGTGGCCAAGTAGCCTAACAAAAATAGCTGAAACAACAGGATCACAAGTGAGGCCAAGTTTCATTAGTCAAATCTGTAGATGTATATGTTGCTTTAATGTGGAAGACAGGAAGTGACATCACTGCCATCCACTTGTTATTCAGGAAGTGCTTCTGCAGCCGTTGTTTAGCATGACTGCAACTAGTAAAGTCAAACTTCAGCAGCTCTTCGGAGTCCTGTGGTGATTTGCACACAAACGACTTAAAATAATTCCAGGAATTATTAAAGGATATTTGGTAGCCTAATTAGGCACATAAATTAGCTTTGGATCTGGGAGATGGATAGGTTTGGATCAGGAGACAGAACTAAAATGTCTGTCTTAAAAAAATGCTTTTTCAGGAAAACAAACCCAACCTCAGCATACTTCATTTATGATTAAAATCACAGATAAAATGCTACAGTATTAACGTGATTGCAAATATTCTAAAGGTACTTTGATACAGTACTGTATGTCAACAATATCCAACACGTAAATTTATCTATAATGTTTATGTTTACATGATTTTCAGTTTTTCTTTACATTTGTTAAAACATGTATAGTGTCTCCTTTCTATTTATCTCAATATATCTGAACAACGCCAGATGTTCATTATCTCATAATTGATGGATGGGACAAAAGGCTGAAATATTAAAGCACTGTATGTTATTTCAAACATGCAGTAAATATCACTAGTCATGCTCCTTGTGTATGAATTCACCATTCCCGTTACCTAGGAGAATGCAAACCAAAGCTGCAATGCTTTTTCTCTCCTTCCCCATTCAAAGCTGATATACTGTAAGAATACTGAAATTCCGCCTCCTAAAGAATCCATAATACAGGCTTTGGTATATGTCATTGTCCAATACGTAATCTTTTTAAACCATGCTACATTTTATTGACTAATATTTATTTCATTTCTTTTTCTTCTTTTACATACTGTATGTGTACTTGAAAGTTTGTAGTAGTCCTGTAGTCTAGTAAACAAAATGTTATTTTAAATCTTTATGATTCATTTTTGTATGTTTTTCCTTTTGTCAGTATGCAGGTAAATGGGAATATAATTTTGAGGTAAGATATTTAGCAACATTTATAAATGTTCCAAATAAATAAACAAGCAACCTATTCAGATGTTGCCATGTAGATAAGCAGAGTTTGAATTTATTATGTTTTCTGTTTCCCTCATTAATGGATATGAACTACAAACTAGTACAAATGTAATTTTGAATGACCCATTACTTAATGATGTACCGGAAATGTTTTGCGCACAGATCTTGCAATTACAATAACAGTTCCCTCCACTATCAACAATCTAATATTATAAATAATAGATTGAAAGTAAATTGTAGAGTTAAAATGTAATTTAGGAGTAGATGTATTAACCTGCAGAAGGCATAGGGAAGTGATAAACCAGTGATAAAGCAGTGTTGAGTGCAAGGTGATAATGCACCAGCCAATCAGCTCCTAACTGGTAATTTACATATGGGAGATGATTGGCTGGTGTGTTTATCACCTTGCATTTATCACTGGTTTATCACTTACTTATGCCTTCTCCAGGTTAATACATCTGCCCCTTAGTATGAAAGCTCCACAGTGTAGGGTTGCTCTGGACAGCAGATTCTCAGTGCAACTCTCATAGATTAAGCATGACAATCAATTTATATCTGTTAACCGCGTTGTATGGTCTTCATTCAGCATGGATAGTTTGCGCAGTCCACTTCCCTCTTGCGCATGCGCAAAATGCTGGGAAAATGGGCACTGCACCATTTTCCCAGTGATTTTGCAGTGCTGCTGTTGCCGACACTGGCTCTGGAAAGGTAAGTAGAGGAGAAATGGGTGCCGTGTGTGTGATGTAGGCTTGTGTACACCACTTATAGATACACCATTGTGCTTTGCTATATGGGCATTTCGGAACCGATAAGCCTGCCATGTGGCACCAACCTAATGTAGTGCTCCCTGGAGAAGAAAAACATTGTTAGCAATTGCCACCCAAGGTACTTCTTGTCAGCCTATGGGTTTTTTCAATGCCAGCCATTATGCATTTAGGCCCTAACTCAGCATGGTACTCTAATGTGCTGAAATAACTATCAGGTAATTCAGCACATGTGCGCTTGCACGTATGCCGGTGTGCGCATATTTTGTGGGCGTTTGGGGAGCGCTGTCTGAACAACGCAGGAGTGTCCGGACCATTTGTGGGTCGGGGCGCGACTGTGTGATGTCACACACAGCCGCCTACCTAGCGATGCGCTCGCTTTTCAGCGGGGAGGGGCGGGACCCACGCATGTGGGACGGACTTGCCCTGTGCTTGGCGTCCCTCCGCATATTAGTGTAAAGGGTTGTAGTTTCACAATTTTTCGCACAACTACAACCCATGCTGAATTAGACCCTTAATGTAGACTATGGTGGAATGTTTTGGTGCTAAAAGACAAACACACCATCCAGCCATCAGTCACCATGTCCGACTGACATGATGGAATGTTGCTATGCTACATTTGGGTACATTACATCAAAATAAACGTACTTAGTCCTACAATGAGGCTGCAAGGAGAATAACATTAATACCCCTGAAATTTCTGAGTGCTCTGCGCTGAGCTTAATGTGCCAAGACCATAAACTATTGTAAAACTTGAATTTTGTATCACTTACTCGCAGCCTTACTGAGACACTTAGCTACCAGAATATATGATGTATATTAGACATGACACATTAGAGAATTTGGCTGTTGTAATCCAAAATAATGTTTCCCGATATCAAGGCTGACCTTTGATGTTTGCAAAGTGTAAAAAAGCATTTCTGATCTAACTTGGCCAACATGCAGGTGTAATAGAACAGTCCCAGAAGAAATGCTGCATATTCTTCCATTCTTGCAAAGATTTAAAAAACAATTTCCAGGGATACAGTAATTCTGCTAGGCCAATGTATTTCACTCTCCGACACGATTAGGACATTTTATTTAAAAAAAAACCCTTTGGACCATTTTTGTGATCCATAATACCCACCTTCCTCTATGCAATAATAGTATGGCATTCTGCCAAACAATTGCTTTTTGTGTAGGAGAATCCTATTTGTAAAGACTCAGAGGCCAAACGGAAGTGTGGCCTACAGATCAAATCATAATTAAGGCAGTTTGGCTGATGTATAGAGGATGTGATGAAGGGCATAATTAATTGTGCCCCATGTTTTGTTTTGTTTTCTCAATGTTGGCTGATATGTTGGACCACACGGTGAAACTTAGACTATGGGGGAGGGCGACTTTTGAATAGGTTGCGATATGTATGTGAACGACATATGGGGGGTACAAAATTGCCTACAGGCTCATAATATATTGCCCGTTCCATTGAACGGTCGATGTATATCGCTTAGTGTGTACCCAGCCTTACACATTCAGACACACAGAGAACACAAGGGAAGAGTTTTGTAGCAGCATTTGCATAAAGTTGCAGATGTGCGACTGCCAAAGAAGCAGACATGTGTGCAAGGTGTTGCTCAGTCTGCCATGAGATTTCTCCACCTTTACTTTTTGCAGCACAATTTAATGTGGCTAATGTATGGTATAATAGTATAAATATCAAGAACACAAAGGGGGGTATCTAGTTAGGTGCGTTTTTTTTACCGCGGCTAATTGTTCTGCCTGGGGCTATCCAATTAGCCCCGTAAATCCGGGTATTTTGTTTCACCTGCCTCGAGCAGGCAAAACCAAATCCCTGGTTTCACTGAAACTGTGTGTTTTTTTGAGAGATAATGTGTTTTATTTTACAGGCGACCAAATTGGATAGCCTGTAAAAAAAAATCTGGGTGAAACATCGCATACATTTTTCACGCCCGATGTAGTTTCACCTCTAATTGGATGCCACCCATAATATACTAAACCTAGTGTTATCTACACTAATACAAATGCAAATCTACTTTGCACAGAAAAGTTTTTGGAATCATAGTTACCAACATTTTAAAAATGTCCTCTGGGAAACGGACTGCATGCAGCATCGGGCAGTGGATGGTGGTGCCGAGATGAAGCGATTTATCATGTCACCAAGTCCCCGGACTGAGCACTTCACTGGGGAAGTGAATATAGCCAGGAGGCAGGCCGACTCTCTCTGGAGCCTGGCAACACTCCCAACATTCCAGGAGAGTCGGCAAGTAACATTGGGACTCAGTAGCTTCTTTCTAGGGGAATTTTGAGATCTATGAGTTCTAAGATTGTTTTACGTTTTCTGCTGTTCATATAATTAAATAAGGAAACTCTTATTGAGTGATATGAAGGAAGCAGGCTTATTGACATGTGGGCTTATGCTAAGTGAGTACTACGAGAGATTGGGCAAATTTGCTCTGCGCATTCTCAGAACTGTGTACACCCGTCACCCATATGCACTCATGCAAATCTACTATGACTTCTGCGACTTCTCTGTATTAACAACCATCTGTAGAGGCTTATAGACGAATGGATGTAATGTGATGGGACTGGGATGTTTTGCCATAGGCAATGTAGGGTGAGCAGGAAAAATATGGAAATATGCCAGAAACAGACAAATTATGTATGACATCATGCAATATCGGATAATAATGATGGTGGCTGTCGTATCTCGTAAATCGCTTGTGATTGGCCACTTGTAAATTTCTATTCCCTACATCTCCCGCCTACAGAATTTACTTCTGCAGGCATTCATGAACGTGTTTTAAAACGAAAGAAATACATTGCGTTCGCAAGATAGTGGAATGTCTGCTGTATGGGAGAGGCTCTAGCACTTTAAAAATGACAAAGCTTAAACAAGTATGTTACACATATTGTAAGGTAAGCGGCATTGGCGTTTCTATAATGGGTGCAGTGTGTGCGGTGCACACGGGCCCCTGAGTCACTCACTGCACCCATTTCTCCTATACAGTACTTACCTTTACAGAGTCCATCGCTGACCGTGTGTGGGCCCCCTCCTCTCCCGTAGCCGTCGCGTTGCTGCTAGCGCACTGACCACTAGAGACTCTGACACAGTGCCAGAGTCTACAGCGCATGCGCAGGATTCCTGAAAAATGGCGCGGCAGACGTTTTTTGGAGTCCTCCGCATGCGTTGTAGACTTTGGCACTGTGTCAGAGTCTAGAGCGCTGAGAGTGCTAGCAGCGGCGCGACAGCTGTGGGAGAAGAGGGGGCCCACACACGGAGTCTGCACACGGGTCCCCTCCTCTCTAGATACACCCCTGGTAAGTGGCCTGAGACATGGGCACATTTAGGCATAAAGGTCTGGGACAGCTTTCTGCTGTAAAGTGGGCACATTTGCTCCTCTTGCAGTGACGACAGCATGTTTTTCACAGCTGGAACCTGGCATATGGGCAAAAATAAGCCCACTTTGCATGCACTTTAAAAAAAGAATAATTTAGGTGTACTGTACCTCACACTATTGTGTGGCTAGACTTGCATCATGGTATCTGTAAAGCGCCCCACACACTAGGCCGATTTTGCCCGATTTCAGCCCAATTCGGGCATTTGGCCCGATATATTGGGTGAAATCGGGCATTTTCGGGGGGGTTGAAAAGCCAATCCGATCCGCTGCGCGTTCCCGTGAGCATCGGCTCGGATCCCCCTAGATCCGACATATCACGAGTGCTGCACTCGTTATATGTTGGATCCCACAGTAAATAGATAGAATAGTAAAAGAAACATCGTATGCAAAAAAAAACTGCATACGATATATCTAATACTATCTTACCAACGGGGAAGCTGCCGGGAGGTTGGACGAAATCTTATATGACATGATGGACCGTCATGTCGTACAAGTGTATGGGGCCCTTAAGTGTTATTCTGGACGGAAAGAAATACAGTATGCACATCATAAAACATCTATATATAGAGTATACACTGTATGTACAGGACGTGTATTTTTAAGATGAAAATATAAATGTGGTGCAGGGGGAATGAGTGCAAGGGCTTGTTAAATACACTTTTTGTACAAGTTAGTACTTACATTTTTGATCAGTAACTGCCTGTTACACTGACAGCGTTGAATACATCTACTTACAATACATATGAACATGGGCAAGAAATTGTTTTCAGTAACAAAGTTGGCTCATTCAAACAGAGTGGGGTAAATTTACTGAGGTGGGAGGTTTTTTTTTTAGAACTGGTGATGTTGCTCATAGCAGCCAATCAGCATCTACTTAACATTTATCTATCTAGCTGCTTCTATAAGATAATAGATAGAATTTGATTGGTTGCTATGCTATGGGCAACATCACCAGTTCTAAAAAAAACTCCCACCTTAGTAAATTTATCCCAGTATGTCCATTGGTTGAGGTGCTTGGCCAGTATTCCCGTGGATTGCAATATAGTGCAAGTGCAGTCAGGCAATCTGTAAATGCCCCTACCCATGAGTGTTTAGTTATGTTGGTCATCTTTTGAAAAAAAATTATGTACAGTATCATTCTCAGCAAAACAGATCTTGTTTTTTTGTGCATTATTGGATTCTCTTTAAATCACTTGAGCAAGCATTTACATTGTTTTGCATAAACTTCACACGTCAGATGCATTCGCACGCCACTCAAGCACACTTATCTTAGTAAATAAAGACACAACAACCGTAATTGGCATGAAAGGGGTCAGCTTTTTATTTTGACTGAGAGGAAGGCCTATTAATACTAAAACTAAAAATGCAGACTTCCCTCTCTAACTAAGGTGGCGGGGAGAAGAACGGTTAATCACGATAAACAACTTAATAAGGGTGATCCAAAATTATATGATAACATAGAGCAATAAACATATGTGTGAGGGGGCCTTCTGCCCCAGATGTTCCGGGATCGGCCACCTGCCTCCATCCCAGACATCGGAAAACTAAAATCCAAGGACAGGGGTCGACCTTCTGCCACTACCCCTGCCCACCAACAGTTGTAGGGACGGAGGTACGCTCCGCCCCTATGGGGTAAAAAATTGGGCCTCCGGCCCCAATATCCACATATGTTTATGATCTATCATATGGGCCCCACCAAGTACGGTGGTGCCCATTAATTACTTATAAGACTATAAAAATACCTAAAAGTTCACCCGAACTTACTAACAATAAACTCCTTAAGTTAAACAAAAATAACCGTTCAGAAACCGGCCACCAAAAGCCGACACAAGTAACCCCACTGTAGCAACAAAAAAACAACTCCTCAGGGCGGGAGGGTGGGTCACGGAAAAAACTGGAAGAGGCAGGATGTCCTAGGTCTGAAGACTATATGTATGTCAGACCAGCCCCTATACAGAATCCAGCCAATCATAATCCAGGCAGTTTTCCTTACGTTCCTCCCACAAAAACTGTAACCCCTTCCGTGCCAGAGTGATGCATTAAGAGGCGTGCAGCAGGCCCAGCCAGTGAGTTTATGCTGTTATGGCCATATTACATGACCCACGCAGTCTTAAACTTCACACGTCCGATGCATTCGCACACCACTCAAGCACACTTATCTTAGTAAATAAAGACACAACAACCGTAATTGGCATGAAAGGGGTCAGCTTTTTATTTTGACTGAGAGGAAGGCCTATTAATACTAAAACTAAAAATGCAGACTTCCCTCTCTAACTAAGGTGGCGGGGAGAAGAACGGTTAATCACGATAAACAACTTAATAAGGGTGATCCAAAATTATATGATAACATAGAGCAATAAACATATGTGTGAGGGGGCCTTCTGCCCCAGATGTTCCGGGATCGGCCACCTGCCTCCATCCCAGACATCGGAAAACTAAAATCCAAGGACAGGGGTCGACCTTCTGCCACTACCCCTGCCCACCAACAGTTGTAGGGACGGAGGTACGCTCCGCCCCTATGGGGTAAAAAATTGGGCCTCCGGCCCCAATATCCACATATGTTTATGATCTATCATATGGGCCCCACCAAGTACGGTGGTGCCCATTAATTACTTATAAGACTATAAAAATACCTAAAAGTTCACCCGAACTTACTAACAATAAACTCCTTAAGTTAAACAAAAATAACCGTTCAGAAACCGGCCACCAAAAGCCGACACAAGTAACCCCACTGTAGCAACAAAAAAACAACTCCTCAGGGCGGGAGGGTGGGTCACGGAAAAAACTGGAAGAGGCAGGATGTCCTAGGTCTGAAGACTATATGTATGTCAGACCAGCCCCTATACAGAATCCAGCCAATCATAATCCAGGCAGTTTTCCTTACGTTCCTCCCACAAAAACTGTAACCCCTTCCGTGCCAGAGTGATGCATTAAGAGGCGTGCAGCAGGCCCAGCCAGTGAGTTTATGCTGTTATGGCCATATTACATGACCCACGCAGTCTTAAACTTCACACGTCCGATGCATTCGCACACCACTCAAGCACACTTATCTTAGTAAATAAAGACACAACAACCGTAATTGGCGTGAAAGGGGTCAGCTTTCTATTTTGACTGAGAGGAAGGCCTATTAATACTAAAACTAAAAATGCAGACTTCCCTCTCTAACTAAGGTGGCGGGGAGAAGAACGGTTAATCACGATAAACAACTTAATAAGGGTGATCCAAAATTATATGACAACATAGAGCAATAAACATATGTGTGAGGGGGCCTTCTGCCCCAGATGTTCCAGGATCGGCCTCCTGCCTCCATCCCGAGCAATAAAAAACATGTGTGAGGGGGCCTTCTGCCCCAGATGTTCCGGGATCGGCCTCCTGCCTCCATCCCAGACATCAGAAATCTAAAATCCAAGGACAGGGGTCGACCTTCTGCCACTACCCCTGCCCACCAACAGTTGTAGGGACGGAGGTACGCTCCGCCCCTATGGGGTAAAAAATTGGGCCTCCGGCCCCAGTATCCACATATGTTTATGATCTATCATATGGGCCCCACCAAGTACGGTGGTGCCCATCAATTACTTATAAGACTATAAAAATACCTAAAAGTTCACCCGAACTTACAAAAAATAAACTCCTTAAGTTAAACCAAAATAACCGTTCAGAAACCGGCCAACTGCCAGGTTACCAACCTGCCACCGCCACCGAACCGAAAACTCAACTCAACTTAAACAAAGCATAATACAAAGAAAACTTAACTCAAAACCGAACACGAAGCTAAACAGACCTCAAGACCCGGCGTACCAGATCATTGCCACCCACATGCAGGACCAAAAGAAGGGTGTGACTGAGGTTAATCTAACCTGCGTCCCTGTGACTGAGGTTAATAAATGAAATATAGTATGGAGAAAAATGGAAAACCTAACCTGCATCCCTAACGGGAAGGGGGGGGGGGGTCCCCCAATTTGACTTGAGGCAAAAACACAAAACTTCGTCAGCCGGCAAAAACCGTAATTAAAACCAACGATAAAGCAAAAATTCCTCAAGGCCCCCACTATCACAAAGGGCGACTGTGACGAGCGGCTAATCCTCAAAGGGGCGCACCGGGAGGAAAAGGCCTGATATAGCGCCTAACTGCACCAGACCTCCACCTTCCCAGTGCCGGGACTTCGACTTCAGACCAACCCGCCGCAGCGGCCGCAAAAGCAGCGGCGATGCGGAAAGAGTGAGTCCCATAGTCGGCCGGAGATAGACCCAGGTATAAAATGCAACGTCCCAAAACCGACCGGAAGTGATATCTGGTCAACGGGGAATCGTCACTATGGACGAGCCACCCGTCAGGCGTTGGAGGCCGAACGGACGAATAAGACCGGGCCGCGGTAACTGGACAAATGCCCCGCCACTAGCCCGATCCACTCGACCCACTGCCCCCGCCGACTACGTCAGTCTTGGAGCGCTGAATCCCACCCCGCAAACTGTCGGGGCGTACGTCGACGTAGGCTGTCAGCATGGGCGAGGCAGAAGTACGAGAAACGGACACCAGCTCGCCCACCCTGATCGCACCGTGAAAAGCCATCGTAAAGGCCGTCATGAAGAGGAGAACTTCATACCCTGAAGAGCAAATACTCCGTAGGGATCCTAAAATGCGCCTCAACAAAAACCCAGCAATTGGCCGGCGGTCGGCCGGCCGGGACGGGATCGGCCGAGCCCATCCCTTCGACACCTTCCGGGAGAAAAAGGACTTGGTAAAGTCCTCCTCCCCCCGAAGCTGCAGAAAGCATGATATACCGCTAGAACCCTACCAACATACGCCAGCGAAATTCCGTCGGTGTACAAAAACCCAGATGTATCTAAAAGTCGTGAGAGGTCTTACCACTATGGCCTCTCTCCAGAAGGTAGCAACTCCACCGCTCCCAGGCTGCCAGATAAGCCGCGAAAGTTGCAAGGGCCAGCGACCTGTGGGCTAAACCTCCAATCCGGGCGGATAACCTGCCACACATAAGCAGGACATGATTCCCCATGGATGAGAGCTGCAGGAGCCAAGCGCCTAAACCACTGACAGTCACCACGAGAAGGGGTATCAGCAATGTAGTTACGCACTCCCGGAACATGCCGGGCTCGCAACGTAATGTTGTTCACCAAGTATAGCAAGATGATCTGCGCAATGACCCGCAGGACCGGCAAGGACGTGGATCTCTGCCTATTAATGGCAAAAAACCACGCCCAAATTGTTGCACCAGAAGGTCACCACTGTGTTACGCAGGGCATCGCGCCATAACTGCAATGTGACCATTATGGGAAAAATTTCCAGCAACAGCATGTTTGTCGTGAGGTGCTAGCTAAGCCAGGCCCCCGGCCAAGGAGACGCGCACCACCGGCCAGCGAAATAAGCTCCGAAAATGCAAGCGCCAGAGGCGTCCGTGAAAAGCCCCAGGGTTGTGCTAGACACGACCGCCTATTGCCAAATACAGACGCCGGTGAAACGAACTAGAAATTCATCCCAGGTACGGAACTCCCCCCGAAATTTGAGGCACAATCTAAGAAAATGATGCGGGCGTCTAATCCCAACTGTCACCCGCTCCGATTTTCTGCTGAAAAACCCCAACCATGGGGATAACTTCGCAAACAAAATCAAACAGGCCCAAGAGGGAATGAGCCCGCAGCAAGAGCATAAAGGATATCATCGTGAAGATGGAACACCTAATCCACTGGTAGCCTACAGAGTCCGGCGACCGTATCAATCTGAATTCCGAGGTAAACTAAGGAGGCAGATGGCCTCACAGTCTTCCCAGGCGCAACCGGTTCCCCCGAAGCGTGCGAAGAGGGCCCATGCTAGCAAGCTAGCGCAGCGATCTGAGTCCCGTGGGCCGATCAAAAGGAAATCATCCAAGTAGTGTGAAATTCCCCTCACCCGTCGCCTGCACCAGGCTCCAAAGGGGAAAAGAACTGAATCACTCGAAGTATGCGCAAGAGATGGAACAACCCATAGGGAGGCACCAATCTATGTAATAGCCATCGACCAGTTAAAAAAAACAACCCAAAAAAACAACCCATAAACAGAAAGGCCGAAGGGTGCACCGAGAGGGGACGAAACGCTGACCGGATGTCCAATGTACACGTCACGGCCCCCGGACCAAAGACCTAATGGTGGCTATGGCAGAATGAAAAGATAGGTAAATGCCCTACACTGATCATCAGGAATAGCCGCAGTAACCAGTGACCCGAGAGGACAGGAAAGATGATGAATGAGTCCAAAGTGGTCGGCGGTCATCTTGGGCACTATCCCGACGGGGGACAAGACTAAATCCGGTAAGGGGGGGGGATACCGAAAAAGGTGGGCCATCATCCTGACCAATGAAACGTCAGCCTCAACCTTCCGCCGTAGCACTTCCAGAAACCCCCCGAGCCGAAAACAGGTTCGTGCCAGCCCGAGATATTGGCAAGGGGAAGCCAGACGCGAAACCAAGTGTAAAAATTGGGCGTCCACCCGCCGCGGGTACCGTCGCAGCCAGAGGTATGAGCGGCAGGTGTGTAATCGGGAAGGGGGCTATGGTCAGCGCCTGGGACCGCAGGAACGCGGCTCCATGGTCCGGAATTACTCCCAGTCCCAGGACTGGTGCAGTCCTTGGTCCCATGGTCTCCGCCACATCAGATGCAGGAGCGACGAAAACGTCACCGACCCCCCATGTCACATTGGGCATAGTTGAATACGAAGCATGTCCTATAGGCCGCTCGCGACGGACCCGCCCGAAAGCCAAAAGAACGAGAGCCGGGCTGCTTCACCCATCGTTTCGTAGTACCGCTTTCATCGTCGCCCCCAGAGCCCTGCGTCAGCTCCACGTACAGTGCTACATCCGTCTTCCAGAAATTGTAGATATCACGACCGTGCTGTATGCGCCGAAAGTTCTCATAGTAGCGTCGCCAAGCCGACCCGTTGTATTTATGGTACAGCACGTGGACAAGGAACTGATATCGCACAAAGTTCATGTGTTCGTCCGGGCACGTCTCCAAATAACACACCGCGAAGGTTAACATGCACCTAACCCAATTTGGATAGGAACGCAAAGCGTCCTCGCTACCTTGGCCTTTTACGTAGCTGAAAGCAAGGCTCCATGATCCTCGCTAGGGAGAGCTAAAATAGTAACGCATTGACCCCCATGGATCCGGTCCCGGATGCTGGGCCTAAGACCACGTTGCACAGAGAGCTTGAATACCTGCGCTTGCGCCGTCTGCGTCGTTTGACCCCCCTCCAGAGGACGGGGAGACAAAGGTAAGAGTCCGTACCCCAGCGCCTGCGCGTTTTCTACCGCGCTTGCCTGAACCCTGACGCGTATCTCTATCCTCGCTAGAGGAGTGGGACTGCGTACTAGATCCCACTCCGCTACAAGGGCTAACCGCACTCCCATGGGGTCAGTCGGGGTCCGAGGAAGACTCAGCCGCCCGTGTGGCTACTCCGTCAGTTCCTGCGCCTTCCAGACGATGAGCTGAGGCACCGGCAGTCTCCATTCCAGTCCCGACGTCAACGGCCGGGGAAACTAAAGAGACATCGTCCCTTGCACCCCGACCGTTCCCGCAGCCACAGTGAACGGCAGGGCCGGCGGTCCAGCCGCTCCCCCAGAGGACAGGAGCGGCTTAAGACTCTGCGCGATGCTATCAGCCAAGGAAGGATGGCTGGCCCTAGTCCACCGGGTACGGCGGATAACCAGGGAGCCACCGCCAACGCGACTGCGGCACAATTGGCGGACAAAAAAGGGGAGGCGGCCACCAAGGGTGCGGCCTCCGTGGCCCGCACCCGACGAGAGGTTTGCAAACCCCCCCGTCGGGAGCAAAGACCCGGATGAGCCCTTGCTGTCTGTGAACGCAACATCCCTGTCCCACGTAGATAAACTCTGCCTGGGCCGTCGACGCCGCAACCTCCTCCTATCCCTAGCAATGGACTCAGCACCAGATCCCTGAGCGCAGCCACTGCTACAGACATTCTGCGCACCTGCCGACTGCGGGCTGTTCGCAGCAGCGTCCGCATCAGCAGGCTGACCCAAGCTGGGACTAGATAACTTGCTATCCGCCCGCGCACTGTCCCCTTAGGGGGTTGCCAGCCTGTGGCTGTGCCCCTTGACTGTGACCGGCCAGTATAGCACGAGCACATCTGCCGGGCTAACTATGCGCTGCACGCACAACTCCGAAATGAGCTGTTGCCAGGTGTCCATCCGCGGCAGGAGTGGCACGGTGGCCCGTCCCACAGCGGGTGGACGTAACGCGTCCGTGCGCAACCATCCCGGCATGGTCGACCATGTCGCGGGGGATGACAACGGCACTGGCCAGAAGCAGCGGGAAGATGAGTGCGTAGCCCCACCCCACAGCGGGGGGGGGGGTGCGGGACCCAGCACATGGCAAACAAAATAGCCCCGGAGACCAACCTGGGAGTGATATGTGGGCTGCCCCCCCCCGGCCGGAGTGATATGTGGGCTGCCCCCCCCCCCCGGCGGGAGTGATATGTGGGCTGCCCCCCCCCCCCGGCGGAAGTGATATGTGGGCTGCCCCCCCCTCCGGCAAGAGTGATATATGGGCTGCCCCCCCTTTATTTTTAGTCTTTTGTGTGTGCTGCAGGGCGGGAGCGCTGTACCGGCCATACAGGCCTGGCGCGCCCACCCTGCGTGATGACCAGCGGGTGCAGGGACGTTCCTAGCCATCCCCAGCAGCCCGCCGCAGCCGCCCACGAACTCCCGGCCCGTCCCCGCCCGCCAACGCCGAAGCCAGCGGTGGGGACGGAGACAGATTGTGGCCGTGAGGGAGCGCGGGCGGGTGAACACGGCAGCGGATGCCAGGGAACGCCCCGCTCCAGGCACTGCAAGCCCGCTCCTGCTCAGCCGGACCTCGCTCGAGGAGTCCAGCAGCCGAGCAGGAAGGGCCCATAAGCACAAATACATTTAGGTAGAAGAATGAATGAGAAAGGAGAAGGGAGAAAGTAGGACAGAAGGAGGTAGAACAGGAGTAGAGTTTAGTAGAAGATACAGAGAGAAGTATAGATAAGGAGAGCAGAGAGAAAGATGAGCGGATCAAAGAAATAATATGCAGCAATAAAACACTGTTAAATCAGCTGTACTCAACAGTTCCATGGAAAAAACTGGAAGAGGCAGGATGTCCTAGGTCTGAAGACTATAAGTATGTCAGACCAGCCCCTATACAGAATCCAGCCAATCATAATCCAGGCAGTTTTCCTTACGTTCCTCCCACAAAAACTGTAACCCCTTCCGTGCCAGAGTGATGCATTAAGAGGCGTGCAGCAGGCCCAGCTGGTGAGTTTATGCTGTTACGGCCATATTACATGACCTACGCAGTCTTTTCATCCACATGTCCGGTACCTCTCTCCCACAGTATTTATTTTTCCATGAAGCTATTAATAGTTTGATAAACACTGCTTGACAATGCTGATGGACTGAGTACTTTTTGCAAATGGTAAAAAATTAGTCTATTTTTCATTTGTAACTTGTATCCAGGAATTTGTGCTCAAATAACCATCTATTTATAAATTAGAATGTATGTGTCATTTTTTTCACCACAAACTGCGTACTCTGGGCCTAATTCCAATTTGTACGCAGTGCTGATGTTCATGCGACTGAACGATTATCGGCAGACTAGGCATGTACCCCGTTCACACTGACCATGCGCCAAGCTACCTTTGTGATGTGCTCACAGTCAGGATTTTATTGCAGAGTGATTGTCAGAAAGGAACCGTTTGGTGACAGTAACGGGGAGTGACAGCCTAAATGCAGGCCGTTTTTCGGGATGTGGTTTTGCCTTTCACTGCAATCATACATGGCGGCAGCGTCACTTCTCTCGCAGCCAGTCTCCGTGACCATAGACTCACTCGGAGAGTCGATGTTCCTTGGACCTAATTCAGACCTGATCGCAGCAGCAAATTTGTTCTCTAATGGGCAAAACCATGTGCACTGCAGGGGAGGGCAGATATAACATGTGAAGAGAGAGTTAGATTTGGGTGGGTTCTATTGTTTCTGTGCAGGGTAAATACTGGCTGCTTTATTTTTACACTGCAGTTTAGATTTCAGTTTGAACATACCCCATCCAAATCTAACTCTCTCTGCACATGTTATATCTGCCCAGTGTCGGACTGGGGCATGAAGGGCCCACCGGGGAATGTAGTGGTAGGGGCCCATGTTTAGGGGTGTGGTCGGTCTCCAGAGGGGAGTGGCCAGTCATTACAGTGGTTTCAGTGGCGGATCTTGCCATGGGCAAGCGGTACTTTTGCCCGGGGCGCCGCCTTCCGGAGGGCGCCGGCGCCATCCGGAGGGCGCCGCACCAGGGCAAGATCCGCCACTGTGCCCCCCGCAGTGCCCCGCTGTGCCCCCCCGCTTTGAAGGGAACCAGACGCGTAGCGTCTAGTTTCCCTTCATTGAGAGGACCTTTGCTGTGCGGTGCGCGATGACGTCATCGCGCACCGCACAGCATAGTGGCACAGACACTAGGGGTCATACTTGACCTCTAGTGTCTATGCTGTTCTATGGGAGAGACGTAATAACGTCTCTCCCATAGATCGAGGGGAGGAGAAGAGCGCCGCCGCCGGCGGAGGAGGTCTGCAGCGGTCTGGATTAGGAACGGGGATGGTAAGTATACTTTTTTTTATTTTATTTTTTCTTTCAGCGTCGCTACAGGGGGCATAAATGGGGGCGTAACTGACCACGCCCCCATTTGAAGCCACGCCCCTATACTTTGCCCGGGGCGCCACAAGGCCAAGAACTGGCCCTGAGTGGTTTACCTAACCATTAGTTAGTGCATGGGTTGGGCCCCTTAACAAATATATAAATACTGCTAGTGCATCCATGATAATGTACCAGATAAATATTGGTAATGCACTGTAGAGAATAGTAATACATCATAGTCCTGTACATTATAAGGTAACATGTATAATTTATAATTCAGGAACACAGTCTGGAACCTGATCACTAGAGGAGAAGGAGGGGCCCCAGGCAGTGGGGCCCTGCACATGGTTTTGCCCATTAGAGAACACATTTCCTGCTGCGATCATGTCTGAATTAAGCCCCTTGTTTCTGCGTCAATGTTGTGTACGTGTATACAATTGCTGAGGATGTTGCTATGGCTCCAGGGGGCGTGTCTATACTTTTCTGAGCGGCTGCTTCACTTGTGTTGTTCTGCATGTTCATAGGATGAACAATCGCATCTGCGTAGGCTTTTGCGCACAAATCAGAATCAGGCCCTCTGTGCGATGGCTGCTAGCGTATCACTACCTAAAGCCTCATCTTTATTCTGCTGTAGGCTTCATCAGCAACCTCATTATCACCAGCATTGCTTGTTTTTTCCTACAATCTGAATCAATACATATCTATTCATCATCATCACAGCCCTGTTCACACAAGCACATACAGTATACAGCTTAAATATAGACATACAAGTGAATGTTACACTGCAGAGGTTTCTAGCAAATACCTTTCTTCACTCTCGTTTCCTGGCTGCATAACACTGTATGATTGCTGCAACGAGAATAAAATTGTCATATTATTGCTAATTATCCAATCAAACAAAATTGGTTATTTAAGAATCTGCATCATTTACATATTTTATCCAATTTGCCATGAATTTGGGGATTTACATTACATAGTTACTTAAAAATTCTCTTTGCTAACTATGTATTTGCACATTTGCAAGCTAGTCTGTATTATGGGGGTGATTCAGACCTGATCACTGGGCTGCTAATTTTGTTGTCCTGCTTTCAGATAGTCTCCACCCAAGGGGAGTATAAATTCGCCCGTGCAGTGTGCGATCGCATGTGTACACCGTTCTACAAATATCCCTCAGTCAGCAGACAGCTGCAAATCTGTTCGCAACTCACTCACCATCTAATGTTTTTACCGCTGTGTGCAGCCCAGGACTTGGTCCTAGAGCGATGAGAACAGGCTGATCGGGTCAGGAGCTGATGTCACACACCCTCCCTGAAAACTCTTGGGAACGCGTGCGTTTTCCCTGACACTCCAGAGGGTAAGTTTCCACCCACAAACGGCCTCTTCCTGTCAATCAGCGAATGGCTGTGCGATTGGAATTTTTGCACCAGCCTACCGCTTTTTGGCGATGCATGTTGTTGTCTGGTGACGCGCGTGCGCATTGCGGTGCATACACATGCCTAGTCTAACAAAAATCGCCCGCTGTTCAAAAACGCATAGCAGCGATCAGGTCTTAATCGGGCCCTATGTCAAGTATACCATCATGGTGTACAGTGGGGGTTATTCAGAGATGAATGCAGACGGCTGCATACCCGGCCAGCATAGGGCAAGGCCGTCCACCATGTGTGAGACCACCTCTTGATGTGCGGACGCATTGGAACTAAGGTTGACGCCTGGCAGCGCAGCCTGGCTGTACTGTCAGGTGGTCAGCAGACATTTTTTTTATTGGAGCGGCTGCATGTGACGTCATGCAGTCACCCCAAAAACAAATCCGGCCCACCCTCACTCGCACCGCATTGCCCCGCCCCCAATGCCGCATCGCCGCCACTGTTAATCACATTGTGGTTGCATCCATTGGGGCGTGCGCAGTTTGCCGCCATCTGCATATTGCTATACGGGCCGCATTAGCGGCCGGGTCTGAATGACCCTCAGTATGTGATGTTTATGATAACTGCAAGCAGGGCGGGTGTAAGGTTTCTTGGCACCCTAGGCAAAGCTTCAGTCTACTGCCGCAACCAACATCAATATCCACTTCCCAGCCCTTCAGATGAAAGTGTAACTTATAAGTTCCACAGCCACCACTTGCATTAAGTACAAAAAGGATGTTTCTTTTTGAGACATCCTTAATTTTGGAGAGGCAGACTCAGTAGCGTCCCCCAGATCCCTAGGCAACTGCCTAAAGCTGCCTAATGGTAGAGCCGGCCCTGACTGCAAGTTAGCTTTTGTGTTTTAAACTAGTGGTGTCATGCAAAATTTGAAAGGTTACACACACATGCAGCACACACTGATCAGCTCTGAAGGGCGCCCCTGTTTTTCTGTTGCAGGATCTGCGCTCCTCTGTTTCTCTGGCAGGACATGTACTGTACTTCGCCAGGCGCCCTGAAATGGAACCCTAGCAGTTAGTCTCTGGCACTGACAGGCAGGGCTGGATTAGGGCTGGTGGGGGCCCTACCACTAAAATTGCTGGCAACCCCCCCTACACACACACACACACACACACATATGTGCACAATCGACACACCCACACTCACTCATGACAGGGACAGTGTTCCTCAACAGCCTGCGGTTCACACAGCCACTGTCTCGTGGGATTTTCATATTGTGCGAGCCTGACTATGCATGGACAAGCTCCTTGGTGGTCGCTGTTACTAAACAGCTGAGCTGCCAGAGCGATCTTCCTCCAATTTAAAATGCAGTTCGTGAAGGCCCCTAATGTGTAGGGGCCCTGGGATGGCCACATCTGTTGCCCCCCTTAATCCAGCCCTGCTGACAGGCTACTGGTGGGATTAACTGTTTCCTCTATTATATATTCAGCAGCTACCTATAGAAATCTGACAGATTTCTTCACTAATCTTTCTTAGTGATTATTATTATAATTATTACCAGTTACTTACATAACGTTGGAAACAAACAGTAATAAAACAAGGCTGGATTATAATAGGCAGACATACAGATGGAGCCTCCGTTATCTTGGCTATTTCTCCACCTAAACTTAGATTTAGTTGCACCTAGGCGATAGCTTAGGTTGATGAGTTTAATCACGGATAGGTGCGTTGAGGCACGACTACATACTCAGCATGCAATACAAATCTCCACCACTGGTTGACTAATGGTCCACTAATCCAGTACTTTAGAGCGAATAGCGGCGGAATGATCTACAGTACAAGCTCTGGCAAATGGTCAGTGACGACTGTAATGTTAATGTACACACTGACCAGGAGAGTGTCAATTAAAAAAAAAAAAAAATATATATATATATATATATAGTTTATACAGACACAAACTAATGTATTAAAACTCTTGTCAACTGGCGTGTTAATGCATGTGAGCGGCTAAGTCCCGTAGACAAAGCAATAGAGTAAAAATTAATATAGTGTGTGCAGACGCAACTGTGTGAAAGCAATAATATAATTAATTGACATTAAAGTATGTACAGTATACTGTATGTTTTGTACAATATGAGTATCCAAGTCCCATAACGGTATAAACAAACACCAATGGGAAGGAATTGCTGCTTACGGTACTTTTACACATGAGCTTAGGTATCTTCCATGAAGCGGTGTGGGCAAGCGGTGAAATCTTCTGCCTCCCATGTTGAGAGTCCTGGGTTCGATTCCCAAAGTGCGAGTGTACATATTTTTTTTCTGACACTCACATTATTTTTTTTTTAATCTATTGTAATATACCTTCACATTCAATAGAAGTGTGCACACAGGTTTTAAACATAAATCAGGATAAATCTGCAGGAGCGACAGCGACAATGAGGACCTGTAGACATACCAGTTAATATAAATTAGTGTATTCTGACGCAACTAACTGAGCAACACAATATTGTAGATTGTTGGCGTTAGATAATCTGTGTTGTACTTTATGAGAAGGGATCACTACTACTGTACCATTTACACATCTATCAAAGCGACTGCAGTTCTCGATCTGATTTTCATATACAGTACAGTATTGTGTTGTACATTTATTGTAACCTAACCTCCCTCCCTATCTACTGAACTGTGCAGACACCCAGGAGGTAGTGAGGTAGGGGGAGTTGGTGGCTAAATACCATGTTTTGCTTTATGAGCGTCCAAGTCCCTTAACAGCATAAACAAACACCAATGGGAAGGAATTGCTGCTTACAGTACTTTTACACATGAGCTTGTGTATGTTGCATGAAGCGGCGTGGGCAAGCGGTGATGTCTTCCGCCTCCCAAGCTGAGAGTCCCGAGTTTGATTCCCAAGGTGTGTGTTTGTTTTTTTTACACTCACTTTATTAATTGTTTATTCTATTGTAATATACCCTCACATTCAATAGAAGTGTGCACACTTCTAGCATTACAGCAGAGTACATTACAAGCCGTTTGTGCTATTTAGTACTTAAATACAAAATCACGTACAGAGATGCTAAGGACAGTGGTTTGGCAACCAGGAACTTAGGGAGGAGCTTTTATCTCTCCCCATTATACTTAGAAAGATAACACTTGCCGCTGTACGTTACAAGCTGTACATGCTATTTAGAACTCAAATGCAAAATACTGTACAGAGATGCTAAACATGATGATTTGACATCCAGGAACTTAGAGGGGATCTTTTATCTCTCCCCATTATACTGAGAAAGATAACACTTGCCACTGTAGCCATTACAGCAGATTACGTTACAAGCTGTTCGTGCTATTCAGTTTTCAAATAGAAAATACTGTACAGAGATACTACGGACAGTGATTTGGCATCCAGGAACTTAGGGAGGAGCTTTTATCTCTCCCATTATACTTATAAAATTAACACTTGCCGCTGTAGCCTTTACAGCAGAGAACGTTACAAGCTGCTTGTGCTATTTAGTACTCAAATAGAAAATACTGTACAGAGATAATAAGGATGATGATTTGGCATCCAGGAACTTGGGGAGGAGCTTTTATGTCCCCGTTATTCTTATAAAGAGAACACTTGCCGCTGTAGCCTTTACAGCAGAGTACATTACAAGTTCTTCATGCTATTTAGTGCTCAAATACAAAATACTGTACAGAGACGCTGAGCACTGTGATTTGGTATCCAGGAACTTAGGTAGGAGCTTTTATCTCTCCCCATTATACTTAGAAAGATAACACTTGATGTTGTAGCCTTTACAGCAGAGTATGTTACAAGCTGTTCATGCTATTTAGTACTCAAATACAAAATACTGTACAGAGATCTAAGCACAGTGATTTGACATCCAGGAACTTAGGGAGGAGCTTTAATCTCTCCCCATTATACTTAGAAAGATAACACTTGATGTTGTAGCCTTTACAGCAGAGTACTGTATGTTACATGCTGTTCATGCTATTTAGTACTCAAATGCAAAATACTGTACAGAGATGCTAATCATGGTGATTTGGAATCTAGGAACTTAGGGAGGAGCTTTTAGCTCTCCCAATTATAGTTATAAAGATAACACTTGCCGCTGTAGCCTTTACAGCAGAGTACGTTACAAGCTGTTCGTGGTATTTAGTGCTCAAATAGAAAATACTGTACAGAGATGCTAAGCACAGTGATTTGGCATCCAGGAACTTAGGGAGGAACTTTTATCTCTCCCCATTATACTTAGAAAGATAACACTTGCCGCTGTACGTTACAAGCTGTCCGTGCTATTCAATACTCAAATGCAAAATACTGTACATAGATGCTAAGCATGGTGATTTGGCATCCAGGAACTTAGGGAGGAGCTTTTATCTCTCCCCATTATACTTAGAAAGATAACACTTGCCGCTGTAGCCTTTACAGCAGAGTACTGTATGTTACTGTTCGAGCTATTTAGTACTTCGTACTAAAGTAGTTCATCGTTCTTTAGTAGTTTGTGCTATAAACCTTTACAGCAGAGTACGTTACAAGCTGTTTGTGCTATTTAGTACTCAAATACAAAATACTATACAAGGATGCAAAGCACAGTGATTTGGTATCCAGGAACTTAGGGAGGAGCTTTTATCTCTCCCCATTATACTTAGAAAGATAACACTTGCCGCTGTAGCCTTTACAGCAGAGTACGTTACAAGCTGTTCTCCGGCTGGGTCCACAGGTTATCCACAGGATAACATTGGGATATGCCGGAGCGACAGCAGAAATGGCACCAAACGGTCACGAGCTTTCTGGCCTCCCAGGATGCATCGGAGCTACTCCATATAATCCCACCCACTGACTCAGTCAAATCAGTTTTTTGTTTGGTGCGGCAGGAGCTGGACCATGGTCACAGGGCTGTGATTAAATAGCAGCCTGAAGATTTTATTATTTTATTTTATAGTCTTACTATGTTTTGAGTCCTCTTTCTTAACAGCGTCTTAAACGCATGCTAGAAAGAGTCGCTCCAACAACTCTCCACCGGGTCGTAACAACGCTTACCTTCGCGGTACAGTGCTGTCTCGGAGGACGTCTGTGTCAAATGATTCTAGCAGGTCCAGCAGACGTTACCAGGCTGTGGCCGGAGCATGGGGAGAAGGTAAGTCATCAATTTCCTCTTACTAGGGGGTCCGGACACAGCTTCACTGTATTGGAGGAGACTACAAACAGTGTTTGATGCGCCGCCACTCTTAAGTGCAACAGTGCTATGCTTTAGGGATCATAGGCGCCAGGACTAGGTGAGGCCGCGATCCTTAGAGTTTAAGTCAACGGGGGGAGTTAGATGCTCTCCTGGTCGCCCCTCCCCCATGTTCATGACCAGTTTCCGTGCGTCTCCCGTCCATGAACTAATGACCTCACTTCCATCTCAGACGCTACCACGAGGGTACTTGGTCGCAGCTTAGACGCTGCAATGGTGTACACTAGACTTTCCGCCTAGACCCGGTTGCAGACAGGAGCGTCTGCATACACTTATCGTTCATTGAGCGTCTGTGTCCAGTAAAGAGCGTCTGTGTCTCTCATCAGTTATCAAGAGCGGCAGTGTACACTAGTAGCGTCTGAATCCACTCAGCGTCTTTCGAGCGTATTGATGGATATGGAAGTGTGGTGAGTCTCCCTGTATCCCACTCTACGGAGAGTGAATTGTTAATTTTGGTACATATTGCATATGAGACCTGTACATTACTGTTGTTTTCTGCATGATATGTCTGAAAAAACTGGTTAAAAACCGAAATACAATTGTCTCATTTACTTGTAAGTAATTTTGGATGGTTGATTGTATTCTCATATGACAATGTCTAATATTTTAACATGTGACTGACTGCTAGTATGTGTGCTGACTTTTATATATTGTCAGTTCTGTTCTGAACCTCAATTCAGGTGCACGGTTGTGGTCAGATTGATCTCACTAAAATATATCTATATATAGGTGATTTTCAGTCACAAATTGTGTAGTTATAAAAACAGAATATTACAGAATATTACTGTGTCTGTGAGCGGCAAAAGTGACGATGATAATTTATCAGGCACTCCTACATCTTTAACATGTTTGTCTTGTAAAACAGGGTTAATTGAAATAGCCCAGTTGGTCACTTATGAGGGGTTATGTGCAAACTGTTTTGCTTATCGGCAAAGTAAAAAGCAGGAGTAGGTTCAACAACCAGTAGAGCCACCATGGAGTATGTTCGCGCAGACTTTGTCTTCAATAGCGAACAGATTAACTCCTGCAGTTCCACCCCAGGGAATAGGTTAAACTATTAACCCATACATGCAGCTCTCTCCTTATGGTTTGGTTCCAGTAGCTTCTACAAGTAACCAGGCTATTAACCAAGGTACAGGTAAGACTAATATAGATATGTCTATGTTGCAGACTACACAAGATGATATAACAGATGATGATACAGTATATTCAAATACTCCGTATGATGATCAGTCGCAGTGTTTCATGTTAGAGGATGTAGCTGAACTTATTGATGCAATGAAGGCTATTCTCTCATTGGAGGAATCAGCCGAAACAGTGTCAAAGTCTAAAGCACCTGTGTTTAAACGAACAAAAACAGTTAAACCTGAATTCCCAGGGTCAGAGGATCTGACGGAAATGATGGAAGAACCCTGGGCTACGCCCAGTAAAAAATATAAGATTCCGAAAAAGTGGGATTCTTATTATCCATATCCAGCTGCGGATTGTTCAAAAAGAGAAGTTCCTCCTAAAGTAGATGCACATGTACTGCGACTTGTGCATAAATCTGCTTTGCCATTGTCTTCTACCTCACTAAATGATGTCACAGACAGAAGGGTAGATAGCTTCTTGAAAAATATATTTTCTCTCTCAGGAGCGGTGGCAAGGCCTGCTATGGCTTCAGCCTGGATGGCAAGGGCAATGGCAGAATGGGTGGAAGAACTAGAGAATGTACTCTCCCCTCCTAATAGGGAGCAGGAGTCTCATTTAGGCCGTATAAGACAAGCTGCCCAATATTTGGAAGAAGCAGCAATTGATATGGGTACGATTGCTTCTAAAGTATCAGCCTTGACAGTAGCCGCTCGTAGAGCAGTTTGGCTACGCACTTGGAAAGCTGATGCAGAATCTAAGAAAGCTCTGGAAGCATTGCCTTTCACTGGTAATATATTGTTTGGGAAACAATTGTCAGATATTCTAGAATCGGAATCTATATCCAAAAAAGTCAGATTTCCGGCTACTTATAACCCTATGTCTAGGGGTTCAAAATTTCGGCCATTTCGATGGCAAGGCAAAACAAAAGCTAAAGAGGAGCCTAAGCAACCCCAGTTTAATAGATCAGCCAGGGGTAGGAGGCAATGGGCTAGTAGAAAGCCGGCTTCCAAGCCTGAACAGAAGCCATCAGCCTGAGGATACGGGCCTCCGCCTGGAGGATTCCAGGGTTGGGGGCCGACTCCTTCATTTTGCACACATATGGCAACAGTCAGCGACAGATGCTTGGGTGCAGAAGGTGGTATCTCTCGGTTACGGTTTCCCATTCAGGAGGCAACCTCCTCAAAGGTTATTTTTTCACCAGCCCATCTCGTTTAGAGTCGAAGGCCAACGTCCTGCAAGAAGCAGTTCAGAAATTGCTTCAGTCTGGTGTGATTAACCCAGTACCCCCATTGCAACGGGGACAGGGTTTTTACTCCAATCTATTTTTGATTCAGAAGCCAAATGGGTCATTCCAACCAATTCTCAATCTCAGAATGTTAAACAAATACATTTGTATTCCAAGGTTCCACATGGAGACGTTACGCTCCATAGTGTTGGCTATGGAACCGGGAGATTACATGGTATCTCTGGATATACAGGATGCTTACCTACATGTGCCCATAGCACGGTCTCATCAATGTTATCTCAGGTTTGCCATCCTCCAGCAACATTTTCAGTTCCAAGCCTTGCCCTTTGGGCTAGCAACAGCACCCAGGGTGTTTACCAAAATTATGGTGGTTATGGCAGCTTACCTCCGCAAGCAGGGGATAAGAATATTTCCATACCTCGATGACCTTTTAATCCTAGCACATTCACAGGAATTACTTTTGAGCCATCTTCAACAGACAGTAGTTTGTCTACAAAGACATGGGTGGCTCATAAACTGGGAAAAGTGGTCTCTGAATCCGTCACAACGGATGGTTCATTTAGGGGCCATATTGGCTTCAGGTCTACAGAGAATTTTCTTACCAGAGAAAAAGATAGCCAAGGTGCAGGTCATGATTCAGGAGTCGTTGCACACTCAGACAATGTCAGTCCTTGCAGCAATGCGACTGTTGGGTCTGATGGTGTCAACCTTCGACAAGGTGGAATATGCACAATTCCACTCCAGACCTCTACAGCACCTTATTCTGACCAAATGGAACGGAAATCATCAGACAATAAAAAGACAGATGATAAAGTTTCCGGTAAACGTAAGAAGGTCTCTAGCTTGGTGGCTACAGAGCGACCATTTAGACAAGGTGAGACCCTTTTGGATAAAGGAATGGCAAGTCCTGACAACAAATGCCAGTCTTCAGGGCTGGGGAGCGGTGCTCGAAAGCCTTTGGTTCCAGAGAAAATGGACCATAAGGGAAAGTCGCCTGCCAATAAATCTGTTGGAAATAAGGGCCATTTATATGGCTCTAGTTCAGGCAAAGGACAGTCTGTAAGGAAGACCAGTCCAGATCCGCTCAGACAATGCAACAGCGGTAGCGTACCTCAATCATCAGGGAGGAACTCACTGCAAAAGTTTGATGGAGAAAGTAACTCACATACTTAGGTGGGCAGAGCTCCATCTTCCAGCATTGTCAGCAGTGTTTGTTCCAGGTGTACTGAACTGGGAAGCGGATTTTCTCAGTCGACACACCATTCTGGAAACCGAATGGGCATTACACCCAGAAGTGTTTCAGACTATAGTGAACAGATGGGGTCTGCCAGAGATAGGTCTCATGGCGTCTCGTCTGAACAACAAAGTTCCAATGTACGCATCAAGAACAAAGGATCCCGGGGCGATCCTTGTAGACGCACTGTCAGTAAATTGGAAATTTCATCTGGCATATCTGTTTCCTCCAGTCTCTCTGTTACCCAGAGTAGTGAGGAAAATAAAGCAAGCAAAGGGAGATATAATTCTAATAGCTCCAGCTTGGCCCAGAAGGCATTGGTACACAGATCTACTAAGGATGTCCATGGAAGCACCAATACTGCTTCCTCAACGTCCAGATCTGCTAATGCAGGGTCCTTGTTATCACAGCCATCTGGATCGTCTGTCTTTGACGGCGGGGCTGTTGAAACTAGTGATGAGCGAGGTTCGGTTTTACTCGGTTTTACTCGGTTTTACTCGGTTCTCAAAACGGCATCTTATTGGCTATCCAAAACACGTGACATCCGTGAGCCAATAAGATGCCGTTTTGAGAACCGAGTAAAACCGAGTAAAACCGAGTAAAACCGAATCCGCTCATCACTAGTTGAAACTTCTATCCTAGAAGCTAGAGGATTTTCAAAACAAGTAATTCAAACTATGCGTAGAGCAAGAAAATCTTCTTCAGCTCGTATTTATCATTGAATATGGCAAGCCTATATTCATTGGTGTAGTGAAAAAAAGTTTGAATCCAAGATCTTTTAAAGAATCCAGGATTTGGGATTTTCTTCAAGCAGGATTGGATAAGGGGTTGAAAGTAGCTTCCTTGAGGGTTCAAGTATCAGCATTAACTGTATGGTTTCAGAGAAAGATTGCTGACTTACAGGATGTCCGTACTTTCTTTCAGGGAGTTGTACACATTCAACCTCCATTTGTTCCTCCTGCAGCTCCCTGAGATTTGAATTTGGTTCTTAAAATCCTTCAGGGACCTCCGTTTGAACCACTTAAGAGAGCAGATCTTAAATGATTGACAGCTAAGGTGCTCTTTCTACTGGCAATGGCGTCACCTAGAAGAGTGTCAGATTTAGGAGCACTGTCGTGTAAGTCTCCTTTTCTAATATTTTTTCCAGATAAGGCAGTACTCAGAACTAGGCCTGGTTATCTCCCGGAGGTGGTTTCAAAATTTCACCTTAACGAAGAGATTGTAGTCCCAGCTTTTCAGGTATCGGGACTTTCTGCGGGAGAAGCATTGCTGGACGTGGTCCGAGCGTTAAGAATCTACATAGATCAAACTAGTGCCATTAGAAAGACAGATTCTCTCTTCATCCTCTACGGATTTCATAGAAGAGGATGGCCTGCTAGTTAATCAGACGCTGGCAAGATGGCTCCAAATGACAATTTCAGAAGCTTATTCTCGTGCTGATCTCCCTACTCCGGCTAATGTCTCTGCTCACTCTACACGTAAGGTAGGTCCTTCTTTGGGCAGCACAACATGGTGCTTCAGCAGAACAGATTTGTAAGGCAGCCACATGGTCTTCCATTAACACATTCATTAGACATTATGCCATGGATACTTTTGCCTCTCATGACGCTGAATTCGGGCAAAAGGTTCTCCTGTCTAATCAGGAGCGTCCCCACCACTAAAACTGGCTTTGGGAATCCCAATGTTATCCTATGGATAACCTGTGGACCCAGCCGGAGAAATAAACGTTATGGTAAGAACTTACCACTGATAACCTGATTTCTCCTATGATTTCTCCTATGATGACCATTGATTGTCGGTAAATTGACTGCATCCTGCAAATACTGTACAGAGATGCTAAGCATGGTGATTTGGCATCCAGGAACTTAGGGAGGAGCTTTTATATCTCCCCATTATACTTCGAAAGATAACACTTGCCTCTGTAGCCTTTACAGCAGAGTACGTTACAAGCTTTTCTCTCCCCATTATACTTAACACTACGAGATTTGGACGCTCATATATCCCTAACATCAATAGACCATACTGTACCTGTAACACGTTCGTTTGCATCTGTATATGCTGTACTATTTGCGTCTGTACTGTATATACTGTTATATACTGTATGACATAATGTAGCATATTGTATTGTAATGAGACGCACCAGTAAAGTAGTTCTTACGCTGTAGTTCAGTATTGTATTTTAATGGAGGCCACACGCATGCGCAATGGTGATTTTAAAAAGCGACATCTGGTGGATGAACGCAGGTATTACACTCAAAGGTAACGCCAAATGCTCTGTGCGCCTCCCTCCGACTAGGCAATCCTCCTTGCTCCCAGACATGCTGCGTATGCCTGATCGTGACTAACGCCTCAGCCAGCAAAGATAATGGAGGCTCCATCTGTAGAGGTAGGAAGGCCCTGCTTGCAAGATTATAGTCTACAGGGAAATACACAAGGATAGGTGCTACCTGTTGCATATTGGTCCAGACAGATTGCATATGTTCATGGTGGGCTGTAAGATCATAGGGTCTATTCATGAAGCAGTGAAAAGTGTGGAGAAGTTGACCATGGCAACCAATCAGCATTGAAGTAACATTTATAATTTGCATACTATAAAATTATACAGAGCAGCTGATTGGTTGCTATGGGCAACTTCTCCACTGGCTCACTTCTCCACACTTTCCCCCTCTTCATGCCTAAACCCCATAGTCACACAGCAGTGTTGGCCAGGGATCAGTGGGATGAAAATATGTAACGCTACATGTGGACTGTATAGCGGGGATGTAATTGGGTAGGACAGCTTATGAAGGTTATATTGGTGGTTATTAAATGTAATAATCTCGCCTGAAGAGATGAGTTTTTAGGGAATGCTTGAAGATTTGGAGACTAGATGAGTCTTATTCTGCATGCTAGGGCATTCCACACAGCCTGAAAAAAGTCCTGTAACCGTGAATGGTAGCAAGTAACGCGTGTGTATGAGAGACGCAGATCTTGTGCAGAGCGCAGAAGTCGGGTTGGGACATATTTTGAGAAAAATGAAGAGATATATGTTAGTGTAGTTTGATTAATAGCCTTGTGTGTAAGTAAAAGTATTTTATATTGAATTTGGTTGAATATGAGTAACCAATGAAGGGACTGACAGATTAGCAATACTGTGGGATATATTATACTGCCAGACTTCTTTGTAAGCAAGGATGAATTGGATAGCCCCCCTACGGTACTTCTGATGGCTTCTGTGGGTTACATTGCGTTAATACTCAAAACCAGCTTCCACATTACATTAATAGTCTTATTCATAATAGTACCTGCTACATTACATCAATAACCCCTCCCACTCTACATTGATACCACCTCAAATAGGAAGGAAGGAGGTGGAGGAACAGAGGGGTAGGTGTATGGAGCAGGGCCATAACTAGGTGTGTGCCAATGGTGTATTGCCCACAGCGCAAATGCACTGAGGCGCACCATTGGGCACCACACCTACATGGCCTCAATCTCCAGACTCCAGTCTGCACACACACTCACTGCCGCTGGCGGCGCCACCTGTTTCCAGCATGTGGCGCCGCCTGTGTCCCGACTCCCGCTGGTCGTGCCCCCTGTGTGCCGCTGGCAGTGCCGCCTGTGTCCAGCGTTCAGCACCGCCTGTGTCCCGTTTCCCGCTGGCAGCACCACCAGTGTTCCGCTAGCGGCGGTGCCGCCTGTGTCCAGCGTGCGGCGCAGCCTGTGTCCCGTCTCCCGCTGGCAGTGCCGCCTGTGTCCTATCACCCACCGCCGGCGCTGCTTTTACACATAAGGGTCTGGCAGCCGCTGCACTCACCCGGATTACCGCACAAGCTGACTGTCATACCAGTGCCCAGGGGACTGTGATGCTGCTGCTGTAGTCATGTACTGACAGCCCCCTCCCTCCGGAGAGATGGTAAGTATCAACTATTCTGTCTGTCTGCCTATCTATCTATCTATCTATCTATCTATCTATCTATCTATCTATCCTGCCATAATGGGTAAAAAGGGGGACGCTGGCTGTCGTAATGTGTAAAAAGGGGGACGCTGGCTGCTGTAATGTGTAAAAAGGGGATGCTGTCTGCTGTAATGTGTAAAACGGGGATGCTGTCTGCTGTAATGTGTAAAAAGGGGATGCTGTCTGTCGTAATGTGTAAAAAGGGGATGCTGTCTGCCATAATGTGCAAAACGGGGGACTGGCTGCCGTAATGTGTAAAAAGGAGACGCTGTCTGCCGTAATGTGTAAAAAGAGGATGCTGTCTGCCGTAATGTGTAAAAAGGGGACTCTCTCTGCCGTAATGTGTAAAAAGGGGACGCTGTCTGCCGCAATGTGTAAAAAGGGGGACTGTCTGCCGTAATGTGTAAAAAGGGGACGCTGTCTGCCGTAATGTGTAAAAAGAGGATGCTGTCTGCCGTAATGTGTAAAAAAAGGACGCTGTCTGTTGTAATGTGTAAAAGGGGCTCTACCTGGTGTAGTGACACTACTGTTTGGCGTAATTTGAATAATGGAGACTACTGTGCACCGTAATATGAATTGGTATTATTTTGTGGCCACACCCCTTCCCCATGAAGCTGCGCCCCTATATATTTTGCGTGCGCCTACGGCGCGCACTGCCCCTATTTTGCATAATGGTGGGCGGGGGGGCACCAATGCAGTTTCTTGCACACAGTGCTAAAATGTCTAGTTACGACACTGGTATGGAGGAACATATTATCAAGAAAGTGCCAAGCTATTTTATAGTTTACAAATGTAAATGACCTGAGGTCACAATACTGCATGTTTTGGTGAGCCACTTCCTGCACATTACAGCAGCATGTTTCAAACACAACTGGTTTTGGCATGAAGTGTGGTTTAAATACTAGCACTTTGAGCCAAACCTCAGGTTGTTTGCTGTTCCCAAACTGCAAACCGCAGGTTAATCCGTTCTGTGGTTTGTGCATTGAAACTGCGTAGAAACCGCTCTGGAAATTCCCTGTACATATTCAGGAGACACCTTTTATTCTTATATACAGGAAATACAATCTTCCTCAAATGCTATTTTCCTACAATTATATTTTTATCATTAATGCTTTTATTGCTTAAATATATTGAATAGGGGATCGACAGTGTCTAGGTCGACAATGTTTAGGTCGACCACTATAAGTCGACAGTCACTATATCGACAGGGTCAGAAGGTTGACAGGGTCAGAAGGCCGACATGTTCTAGGTCGACATGAGTTTTAAAAAAAATATTTCTTTTTTTTAACTTTTTCATACTTAACAATCCACGTGGACTACGATTGGAACGGTAATCTGTGCCGAGCGAAGCTAGGCACCACGCCCGAAGCATGGCGAGCGAAGCCAGCCATGCGAGGGGACACGGTGCACTAATTGGGGTTCCCGGTCACGCTACGAAGAAAACGACACAAAAAAAAAAAAAACCTCATGTCGACCTTCTGACCCTGTCGACCTAGTGATTGTCGACCTATAGTGGTCGACCTAAATATTGTCGCCCTAGACACTGTCGATCTAATGATCCACACCCATTGAATAGATGGATGTAATTCCTGGTTATAACCTTCTGCCTAGAGTAATCACAGAGGTAGGCTGATTGGTCCTGATGAGAGGTAAATGTGTGCCAGTTTGCAGAACGTACCTTCAGGTATGCTGCTGTGTGCTAGGCTGCAGTAGGACCATATAGGCCATGCTACACTGAGTACCCTCACACTCTAGATTTTCTCCTGGCCGGGGGGCTTATGGTGCATCCCATTTACAGTGTACCCCACCGCAAATATTTTTTTTCTAAGGTTGCGTTTTACACATCTCACAATGAGGTCACGCCATCATAAAAAAATCTGGGGCCTGACACAGCTCTCTACAGCCCTTCATACCTTGTGATGCGGAGTTGTATGCATTTCAATCACATCTGCACTTGTGACTGAATGGGTGTAACTGGTTTGTATTAGGGCAATCTCTCATAGGAAAAGTGAATTGATGGTGTATGGATGGAATTGCGTGTCATGCATAGTTGGCCAGAAGCATTCACCGAATATAAACTGTAGAGGAGTACTAGTACCCCAGCCCAGTGTCGGGTACACTGTTAGATGCATACCGCTCTGCATACAGGCAAATATATGCATTTATTTCCATGTACTAAATGCTGTAGTAATTATGGCCAATTTCCTCTTCCCCTTTATGTCTACAATGTGGCTTAAAGAAGATCTGGCAATGGGCAGTCTAGATCATTTAATCAGAAACAGATAGAAGTGTTCTCCCTCCAAATACCCTTCAACCACTGGGAAAGGGTACAGCAGGTTGTGTGTCCAATGTGGCAATCAGCGGTTACCGGCCTGATCTAGGTGCACAGCCAGTAGAGATTTGGCAGCGGTGTGGTCACACACAGCAGTCTAGTCAGGCTGATTTATTGCACTCTTTCCCCGGTGAACAGCGGGTAGGAAGGGAAATAAATGCAACGTTTTATCTCTACCCAGGCCCATGTGTTATCAGTTCCTCATTAATTAAGTGAGCATTTTGTGTCCTTGTAATAGCAAATACCCATCACCCATGGATGGAAACAATCCATGTGTATATGTAAAGTCTTCCTCTGAGTTGTGTATAAGTTAACCCGTTTCCATATATCATTCATTAATCATGCTGAGTTTTTGCTTTCACTTGTTTTATTTTCTGTTGCACAGACTCATTCATTTCTCCATATCATAACCCAATCATGTTTGACTTTAAGCCAAATAGAGGATGGCACATTTGGCCCTACTGTGGAGTACTGTAATGGCTACAGCCGGCAATCGTGGTCACTGAGAAACTATACCAGACTGGAGGTTTTTAGAAATATTTTTTACAGCCCCACTGACTATTTTCTCTGAAAACTATCTGAGGTTGGTATTCTGTAATATTGATAATACAATACATTCTGTACATTATATGTGAAAGTATATAAGATTCATCATCAGTTAAATTGATTTAATGAAGTCAATAATAAGTAAGGATAGTTCTTACATTTAGTATGAATGATTTAAAAGGGGCTATCAATTCATTAGTATTATTTTTACTTTCCTTCCAAAAATAGCCATGTAAGCTCTTTCGTATTGTACCTGTGCAGATACATGTAATCAGTGAGGAGTGATATGTATTATTTAACTTTTTCTAAAGTACTGTAACAATATAACCTGCTGTAACAGAGTAACTAAACAGTGCAGGGAGGTGAGCCTGGGGGCAACACAGCTGCTAGAGGGGAGCCATGCTGTGAGACCACACCCTCCCATCCGATAATATGCCCCCATCCAGTCAAGGCCACTCCCCCTTTCCGGACGCGCGAGGATCCCAGTTTGTGGTCATCGCTTGTTGGGAGGTACTGCATGGTGTGGACACAAGTTGAACATTCAAAATGAGAATGTTTTTATGATCTGAATGTCAACACTGACATTATGCATTTCAACAGGGAATACAGTATGCTGACAGTACTATTTTAGCATAACACTAGCACTCTTATGTTCATAGTTAGACATGCATAATGTGGACATTTTGAGCATGTTTAAATTCTGATCCATTTAACATTACAGTGTCAACATTCCGAATGTCGACAATGTGACTGCATGCAGGGCCATTTCTAGACAATTTGGATCCGAGTACAAACACAAAAAAATGTGACGCCCCCAACTCCCATCAACGTTGTAAAAAAGATATATATTTACGTGTGGCCAAATAGGTGTGTTGCCTCACTGCAATGGGTGTGGCCTTGCAGGAAAAGACTATTTTACATCAACACAATAGTGCCCCTTACACCATATTATGCCCCACACAGTAATGCCCCTGACACCATATTTTGTCCCACACAGTAATACCTCATACCCCATATTATGTCCCACACAGTAATGCCCCTGACCCCGTATTATGTCCCACACAGTGTTTCCCTTTGCACCATTTTATGCCCCACATAGTGATTCCCCTTGCCCCAAATTATGCCCCACTTAGTAATGCCCTTTGCACCAAATTATGACCCACACAATAATGCCCCTGACACTATTAGTCCCCTCACAATTATGCATGTGCCACAATATTATGCCTCACATAGTAATGCCCCTTACAATTATGCACACTACCTTCTCATTGTCCTGCGTTTAATGCCGCCACCGGTATCTCAATGTAATAAAACATTATTCTGATTCAAATGTTAATGGAACACATACTGTTACTAGTTTTCTGTGTCACTGGGCATGTTTAGGAACATGAGGCAATAGTTGGGGTATTTTAGCACCATTTATAGCAAGGTTAAGAACCCTGTTATTGCCACGGTTTAACATTAAAATATCACCCGTTATACAGGCTGGAGCCATAAGAGTAAACTAAGGGGGACATTTACTAAAAACACTACTAGTGAAGTGCTGCTATACTAGAATGCTTTATACCAATTTTATTCCCACAATATCACAATCACATACATATAATAAAAACAACTACTCCTGAGGAAGCCGCTGATCAGAGAGGCGGGGAAACGCGTTGAGTTACACAGATCCAGACTTTGCAGCTGTAAGCTCTGAGAGACCCCTGTAAACTGACTGACTGTGCGGTGAATGAGACTCCAAGGAGGGAATGTTAATAGTGAGATGCCCAGTTCCATTGGGAGATTTTAAACAGCATCAGTCAGAGGATCATTGGGGGTCATTCCGAGTTTTTCGCTCGCAAGCTGTTTTTAGCAGCTTTACACACGCTAAGCCGCCGCCTACTGGGAGTGAATCTTAGCATAGTAAAATTGCGAACGAAAGATTCGCAATATTGCGAAAAGACTTCTCTGTGCAGTTTCTGAGTAGCTCGAGACTTACTCTTCCAGTGCGATCAGTTCAGTGCTTGTCGTTCCTGGTTTGACGTCACAAACACACCCAGCGTTCGCCCAGACACTCCTCCATTTCTCCAGCCACTCCCGCGTTTTTCCCAGAAACAGTAGCGTTTTTTCACACACTCCCATAAAACGTCCAGTTTCCGCCCAGAAACACCCACTTCCTGTCAATCACATTACGATCACCAGAACGAAGAAAAACCTCGTAATGCCGTGAGTAAAATACCTAACTGCATTGCAAATTTACTTGGCGCAGTCGCACTGCGGACATTGCGCATGCGCATTAGCAACTAATTGCTCCGTTGCGAGAAAAAAATAACGAGCGAACAACTCGGAATGACCCCCATTGTTTCATAAGGACCAGCTACTTTCTCATGCCCTGGAATTAAGGGGCCATATATAGACTGTGTCTGTATTGATGGATGAATATAGATACAGTGATCACTGTGAGCATTTTATCTAAATCCAATTCATAACAAGGAAATACTGATACTGTATTGACGGCTTACTAACCCTCTAACCACTGCTGGACTAATGAGACTGTGCTTACACTAACCTGCTGATTAATCATGAGCAAGGACAGAAAAACTACTAAAACTATCATTCTCATCTTATTTGTTGGAAGGTAAAGAGATTGTGCTTATATTAATTCCACAGATTGGTGCAAGATTTAACATCTAATTGCAAAGATTGCATATGGAAAGGATTAATCTGTATCTGCCACATGTGATATAATTTTAATGAGAGTTGATTAATCAAGCATCCAATAGGGATATATTGCTAGCCATCTAATAGTTAAATCTAGTATAATTATTTGTTATGTGATTATGGTTTTAGGATAAATAATCTATTGGAATCCATTATAAGTAATTAAGGAACCATTGGTCACCTGAAAAAGCAAAACTATCAGATACGTAAAATTGTATTACACATTAACAATCAACACCTGGAATAAGGTGTTATGTGTGACAGCTATATGATGACCAATGGTTCATTGTGGTGGTTTTAAATTATCAATTGTATTTTTATTGACATCGGCCGTGTGTTTGTTTGTTTTTATTATATGTATGTGATATTGTGGGAATAAAATTGGCATAAAGCATTCTAGTATAGCAGCGCTTCATTAGTTGTGTTTTTGTGTATCTAATCAGTGGAGAATCAGTGATCTCCTGTATGAAGCAGGAGCATACTGAGAATTGGAAATTATATAGTGAGTCCCCCCGATAAGTCAGCGCCTGGTTTTGTTTGTTTTTATTGTTTAGGACATTTACTAAGCAGTGATAAGAGCGGAGAAGTGAGCCAGTGGAGAAGTGCCCATGGCAGCCAATCAGCACTGAAGTAACATCTATAATTTGCATACTATAAAATGATACAGAGCTGCTGATTGGTTGATGGGGCAATTTATCCACCGGCTCATTTCTCAGCTCTTATCACTGCTTAGTAAATGTCCCCCTTAGTGCATTACCAGGCCAGTCTTTGGGCACATGCACATATGTGGCCTGGCTTGATGGATCAAATATTTAGTATTTTAGGTCCATTAATTAAATAAAAAAATAAACTGTATTGTGTTATATAGTTAAGTATTTTACAACTATTGCAATAGAAAATAATGCTTTATTCTAGGAATGTTTTAATTGATTTTCTGTTATCGCCATCCTTACATGTAATACTTGTTAAATAGGCTTCCTGGTGCTATGCATAACAGTCCCCAGCGAATCCCAGTGAATCTTATTGCTAACATGGTCTGTTACTTGCGATAGCATTGCCATCACTGGTACTGAGCAACTGATGCATTGGGTGATACCCTATGGCTTGCATATAAACTCATTTTCACTGGTAATAGGTTTCCATGTCCTATGATAAATTAAAAAAAAATTAAAAAAAGAGTGGTACATGAAGCAATTACAGAATTTCTTTGAGGATTAAATCAAGTGAATGTCAAGGTTTTAAAAGCAGCTGTTGCACAATGCTCATGCAGCCATTTTGTGAATAGAACACATATTAATGAGAAAAAAAACTTTTAGTTAAGAACATTAGCTAAGAACCACTTCAGCTTTGGTCTGTCTATAATAGGTGCGGGGTGTGTGGTAGAGTGGAATCCAGGGGGTTCACACTGCACACCCCGCACCCATTTAGTATACATACCTCTTCAGAGTCCGGCATCACTGCTGAGCAAATCAGTGGGAAAGTGGCACCACTGCCATTTTATAATGGACATTTTCACACAGTTTTTTAAGGAACTCGGCAGGAAGGTTGTTCCAAACATCTTGGAGAGCTAACCACAGATCTTTTGTGGATGTAGGCTTGCTCGAATCCTTTTGTCTTTTCATGTAATCCCAGACAGACTCGATGATGTTGAGATCAGGGCTCTGTGGGGGCCATATCATCACTTCCAGGACTCTTTGTTCTTCTTTATACTGAAGATAATTCTTAATTACATTGGCTGTATGTTTGGGGTCGTTGTCCTGCTCCAGAATAAATTTGTAGCCAGATACCTCCCCAATGGTATTGCACGATGGATAAGTTCCTCCCTGCCTAGTTCCTTCAAAAACTGTAAGCAAGTGTATCTAGAATTGATGCTGTTTTGAAGGCAAGGGGTGGTCACACCAAATATTGATTTGATTTAGATTTATCTTCTCTTCATTCACTTAGCATTTTGTTCATTTATAGAAATAAACTATTGATGCTTATAATTTTTAAAGCATTCTTACTTTGCAACATATTTTTCCACACCTGCCTACAACTTTTGTACAGTACTGTATATATATATATATATATATATATATATATATATATATATTCACAAGATGCTGCTTCTTAAAAGAGTAAACAGCCATTTGTCTTGTTTTATACTGGGCATCTTTAATCTTTGTATTAAACTGTACTGATATTGCACATTGATTTTATCAAATGTATGCTAAAATGTGCAAGAGATGTTCCCGTTATGGGGGTCATTCTGACCTGATCACTCGCTGCCATTGCCTAGCGATTACCTCTGCCTGATTGACAAGCAGAGGCAGTCACTGGGCAGGAGTGGGCGGCACGGCGGCATTTAGCTGCCGTTTTGTGGGCATGGTCCGGCCAACACAGGCGTGGCCGGACCTTCCGGGGGCCAGGCCGCAGCGGCTATGTGACATCACACGCAGCCGCTGCGACCCGGGCAGCGGCGAGAAGCTCCTGGCCAGCACGCAAAAGCTGTGCTGGCAGGGAATTACTCATGAAGTGCAAAAGCATCGCCGCTGTGCGATGCTTTTGCACTTCTGCAACGGGGCAGGGACTGACATGCGGGGCAGGCTAACCCTGTGCTGGGCGTCCACCCGCATGTCAGTGTTCCTGATCCTAACTGTGCTAAATTTAGCACAGCTACGATCAAGTCTGAATCACCCATATGTTTCTTATATTATATATTTCTCAAGTTTCTCTTATCATTTGTTGTAAACTGCAAATCAAAACTTTTTTAAAACTATTTCCTTATGGAATTATCCATGTGGAAACTTAATTATCATCAAAGCATATTTGGATGTGGTGCATAAAATGAAACATGCTTGAAAGTTCTAGTTTAATTATAAGTAAATGAGAAGTTTGTTCCACTATTGATTCAATTTTGATTCTGTTACTTTTCAGCAGTTAAGAAAAGCACCTTCCCTACAGCATAGGAGTATCACTATTGCAGCTGAGGATGACAAAGGGCCTTATTCAGGTTTATTAGCAAACCAAAAAAGCAAGTAACTGGGTAAAAATATGTCGCACTGCAGGTGGGGCAGATGTAACATGTGCAGAGAGAGTTAGATTTGGGTGGGGTGTGTTCAAACTGAAATCTAAATTGCAGTGTAGAAATTAAGCAGCCAGTATTTAACATTCACAGAAACAATATAACCCACCCAAATCTAACTCTCTCTGCACATGTTACATCTGCCCCAACTGCAGTGCAACGTGGTTTTGCCCAATTGCTAACTTTTTTGGTTTTCTAACAAACCTGAATAACTCCCAAAATCCCTCTTTAGATGTAACAAACAAACATGACATACGGTATACAAGCTGCTCAAAAGCACAATTGTATATTAGCTATTTTAAACACTGTTGAACAGAAATACTACCTACATAGCAAATGGGGAGAAACTAGGGAAATCTGCACTGGGAAAAGATTTAGGGGTTCACATAGATAACAAACTTAGCAGTGGTACCTAAAGTAGGAATGCAGCAAAAAAGGCAAACAAGGTATTAGCATGCATAAAACGGGGAATTGATGCAAGGGATGAAAGTGTTATACTCCCATTGTATAAAGTACTGGTGAGGCCACATCTCCAATACTGTGCACAACTATGGACACCATACTACAAAAAGGATATGCTGGAACTAGAAAAGGTTCAAAGACGGGCGACCAAATTGATTAAGGGGATGGAGACGCTAGAATACGAGGAAAGGCTTGATAGGCTAGGCATGTTTACACTGGAAAAAAGAAGATTAAGAGGGGACATGATTAACATTTACAAACCTATAAGGGGTCAATACACAGAGCTAGCGGGGTATTTGTTTTTGGTAAGATCAATACAAAGGACACGTGACCACCCGATTAGGTTAGAGGAGAAGAGATTTTGCAACCTGAGACAGAAAGATTTCTTCACAGTAAGGACAATACGTACTTGGAATTCCCGGTAGCAATGGCGGACTCAGTCATTACTTTTAAGAATAGGCTAGATAAACTCCTAATGGGTAAGGATATACAGGGTTATCGTGGGTAAATCATACACACTAATAATATAAAATCTTAAATAAATAAATAAGAGGAATATCAACATAATCATTAAACATTAACTAAAGTTAAAATTAGTGATCTCCCACTGTAATATTTTCAAGACTAACAAGTTGAACTCAATGGACAATTTGTCTTTTTTCAACCTCAAAAACTATGTTACTATGTTGGTAATGTCTCTCTGTATTCAGTGGCATATGATATTTAACTTGCAATTATTTTTATGTTTTTTGCAGCATTTTATATTGAGACATATAAACAGCAACCAGTGCTTGGATGAACCTACAGATGAAGACAAAATGCTTCCCACCATGAAAGAGTGTAACGGAAGCCGTTCCCAACAGTGGCTGTTGCGTAACATGACGTTGGGGGCATAGAGCTCAGTGACGGTTAATAAGCTGCTCCTCTGTACTTTGCAGTCAGTGGACCTTAATTAGCAGCTAGAAGAACACTTGAAAAGAATATAACACTATCGTCACTGTTACTGGCATATAATAATTGGAAACCTCTTTCAATCCAGCTGGGAGGACATAAATAGAACCTTTTTTCTAATTTTTCTTCCGTTAACAATACATGACCATACATGCCAAACTGCAATTGTGCCTGTTTACAAGAGAAAATAGACGGCACACTGCAAGCTGTATATACGACCTAACACTGGGAGCAACTATATTTGTTAAAGATAGTATTGCATTAAAAATATTGGGTATATTGTAATGTAACAAAAATATTTTATTATAAAATATAGAATATGAACCACAAAATCGTATGTCCAATATTAAAGATTGAATAATATTTACACAACTGAAGTACAACATGTATTGTACAGTGTTTGAGGGCTTTTCAAGAAACGCTAACATATAATGTGCATTGTTGAAAAGAATTATACATAGGGCAGTTCAGTGAAATCTGGAGTCTAGTTTTGTCCCCAAAACACTTTCGTCTACTTGATGTAATGTTTGCTTGCTTTTCTGGACCAACAAGAATGTTTTCAATTAAACCAGGCTAAATAGTCTATTCTTTTCTGGATTTCATTGCTGTGTATATGTGTGGCTTATTAAAAGAACAAACAAACAGTATAAGTAAAAACCGTAAATGTTAATCCACGTACTACAACAATTGTCTATGTGATAAAGCAAATGTAGTAGATGAGAGGGCAACATGTTTCCACACTTTCTTCCATGTTTTTGGTAGCTTTGTGTGTCCAGTATTCTCAAAGACAGAGTTGGGGTAGAACTTGAGTGTGCACATATGGTAATAAGGCAGTGTCAGGCTGGGGCAGGAAGGACCCACCGAGGAAATGCAGTGACAGGGGCCCATATTTAGGGGTGTGGCCCGTCTCCACAGAAGCATGAGTAACCTATATATATATATATATATATATATATAGTAAATACTGCTAGTGCATAGTAATGTACAAGATTAATAACATCAATGCACTATAGTGAAAACACCATAGACCTGTGCAGTATAATGTAACATACATATAATGTATAATTTAAGTGCACAGTCTGGCAGTGAGGTTTCCCCTGTACCCCTGTGGGCCAGTCCAGCCCTGTATTAAGGTATGGTATACTTACACCACATCAGAGGTGGCAGAGCTCCCATTTGTTAGCAGAGTTGCATTCATTGTACTGTATATAATAACCAAAGGTAACATGCAGTATGGCAGAAATGGAGCACTGAGGCTTTATGTAAATTAGGAGATACGCAGAGCCAATAGACTTTTTGTGCTTTAGCTACAGTATATGAAGCGGTTCATTTAGCAGTGCATCTGATACATACAAAACAATAGGGACATAAATAAAACAGATTAATTCAAGGTAGACAAAGTAAACACAGACATGAAGACAGAGTCATAGCAATTAGGGTCCTGCTCATTCTGAGGACACTGATGAGAGTGTGGCTCAGATTAGAGATTGGGGCAGTGGTGAGGGTGTCTCAGTATCAGTAGAATAGAAACTACTGTATGTAATGAGCATATGTGGTATGAGAAAGTGTTTAAAGCCTTGAAGGCTGTGTCAGTGTGGTAGGGAATTGCATAAAGAGGTAGCAGTATGGGAGAAGTTTTGTAGGTTGGAGTGAGAGGTAGTTGCCAGAGCCACAGTGAATGTCAGAGGCATATTTACTCTTGAATATCGGGTGGCTCCCCCAGAAGAGTAGGCAAGTTTCATGAAGTGGTTGTTTATGAATGCTTGATGGCATGATTTGCAGAGACTAGTGTCATCATGGATCCACTCATCCACTTTACAATGCCAGTAGGTATGGTCAAAGGTAGATCACAGAGGGTAATAGGGAGAGTATACCAAGATGACACTTGAGATGTTTGAAGTGGTGGTGTTTATAGAGGGTTTTATAGCTAAGGGTGAACAGGGACAGAGAAATATTAGTCTTGCCTTGGCATTTTAGGCAGGTTGAAGCAGAAATACTGTAGATGGGTGCAGGAGGGTCAGATAGGAGGAAGTTGCAGTAGACAACCCTGGGTAATATTTGGAATGTGGTGGCAAGGGTAATGGGAGAGAAACTGCATCTGTGGAATAGGGCAGACGGAAGTCAGGTGTGACATCAAGGCAGCAGGCCTGGGAGAGTGAGAAAACTGCCGTTATGTGTCACGATCCGGTTTACAAAACAGACATTCTTACCTCTTAAGTGCCAGTCCAAGCTGTCACTGCGCTCCAGGTCCAGTTGATATCCACGGGTTCCATGCTGCCGCCGTTGCTGCTAGTCCGCAAGCCACATGTGATACAAACATAGTTTCCCTCCTAAATCAAACATGGGTGCTACCATGTTTGATCCGGTCACCTGATCCCAGTGAGCCTATCTTGAGCATCATGCTGTCCAGCTGATTGTCCCAGCCAATCCCTGTACACTAGGGTATGAAAAGGAGATAAAATCCCCAGTGGTATGCCAATCCCACTCTCCTGGCGCTATTATTAAAATTATATATATATAAAAAAAATTATATAAATAAAACTATAAGTGTAAATAAACAGCAGCGTATGTTTTGAGACTTGGTTAGGGTCTCTAGCATAAACAAAATGAAAAAAATCTCAAAAACATCGCGCTATAAAATATGTAAATATAAATGTGTATATAGAAATTAATTTTTACTTTTCTATATACACATTTATAATCCCTGTACACTGGCTGCTATAAAAATACTTGGTAAGGACTGCCTAATCGCCAGTGCTATGATTACCATACCCTGTATGGTTGTTTGCTCTCAGCTGCTTCCAGGTTACCTTGTTCCAGAAGATTCCATTCTGTCCTGAGTTCCATCCAGCTTGCAGCTCTGCCTGGCTCATCGGCGTTCCGCCATTGACCTCTAGCTCCATCGGGGTTCCGCCATCGACCTCTAGCTCCATCAGGGTTCCGCCATCGATCTCTAGCTTCATCGGTATTCCACCATCGATACCTCCGTTGGTGTTCTGTCATCGATCTCCTGCTCCATCGGTGTTCCACCATCGATCTCTAGCTACATCGGTGCTCTGCCACCAATACCCAGTATCATCAGTATCCTTCCTGTCTCCAGTGGTCAGTAATTTTGTGCTTATTTATATAAGAACTTCATCAGTGGTTTACACTGCACCTGAGTCTGCTGTTGTGTGCTCACCTATATTGTGACTTCATCAGTGGTTCACACTGCATCTGATATTACATCTTGCCATCGATGTTACATCTGCTACAGCATTGCCTCTGTTCCTATGCCTATGTTACTGCATTATCTGTGATACCGATTATTGAGTCTATTACCATCTGCCGCTATTTGTACCATCTTGCATGCTGAATAAAAATACTTATTTTATGTACATTCTCCTCCATTCTGGCCAAGCCTTCGGGCCTACTCTCAAGTAACGCCACATCTTGGTTTATGTATAAGAACTTTTTAAAACTCCCAGGTTCACATTCCAGTCAGCCCCTATGCCTGAGATCTCCACTGGTCAAAGTCAGACCTCAGGTGTGACAGCACTGGCCTAATGGATTCAGCCAGAGAACAGACCCCACTCACCAGCCCTGTACAACTGTTGTCAGCTTGTCTGGAACATCAAGAAGCTGTGCAGCGTCAGGTAACTCGTCTGCAAGACCTCTCCTCTAGGCTGAATAATTTACAGGCTACTCTCTGTTGTTCAGGGGCGCCGAGAGTACCCCAGGGGGACTTGCCACCTCCATTTGCTACAGCTGTTCTTCGCCTCCACCTGCCGGCTCCTGCTGAGTTTGATGGTTCCCCTAAAGCCTGTAGGGGATTCCTGAACCAATGCGAGATCCATTTCGAACTGCAGTCCAGCAACTTCCTGACAGAGCGTGCTAAAGTTGTATATATTGTCTCTCTCCTGTCTGGTTCAGCCCTGGATTAAGCATCACCATTATGGGAAAGATCGGATGCCCTTCTGTTTTCGTATAAGGACTTTGTGGCAACTTTCCCGCGAATATTCAATGAGCCTGGGAGAGTGACTTTGGCTTCTGCAGATATATTACGTCTGCGCTAGGGATCTCTCTCTGTGGGACAGTATCTTGTACAGTTCCAAATCCTGGCATCCGAACTTACCTGGAACAACGAGGCGCTGTACGCAGCATTCTGGCATGGACTTTCTGTGTGTAAAAGATGAGCTAGTCACTCGTGACTTACCTCCAAAGTTGGATGAGCTTATCTCATTGTGTACCAAAATTGACCTCCGTTTTTGGGAACGTGCAATTGAACGTGGAAGGGCCATTCAATCTAAGGTGCAAGTCGTCTCTACAACTCGTCCGGTTTCCCCAGCTAAAGAGGAACCAATGGAGGTAAATCGTTTCCGCCTGTCTCCAGAGGAGAGACATAGACGCCGTTCTGCGCACCTGTTTCTCTACTGTGCTGCCCCTTCGCACATGATTAATGCATGCCCAAAGCATCAGGAAAACTCCAAGTCCTAGCCCGTCAGGGAGAAGGCCGGCTGAGAGTAATTAAATCTTCTCCATCTATGAGTGACTGTATGCTACCAGTTTCTTTGCAAGTTTCCCAATGCTTCAAGAATGTTTCTGCCTTATTGGATTCCGGAGCAGCAGGGAATTTCGTGACTGCAGAACTGGTTCAGTGGTGGTCCCTTCCCACCGAGAAACTTCCGTATACTGTGTATCTCACTGCTGTGGATGGCAGCAGAATTCCAGATGCTACAATTAATTGTAGGACGCTGCCTTTTCAAGTTAAAGTGGGGGTCCTGCATACTGAACTGTTATCTTTTCTAGTGATACCCAGAGCCACCCATCCTCTGGTTCTGGGCCTGCCCTGGCTCTGCCTTCACAACCCCCAGATCAATTGGAAGACTTCTCAAGTAACAGCCTGGGGGTCCTCTTGTTTCTGTACCTGTCTTCAGCGGGTCCTTCCGGCACGAACCTCAGTCTCTAAGTCTACTGATATTCCACCTCATCCATATACCAACTTTACCGATGTCTTCAGTAAATCCAGCGCAGATGAACTTCCTCCTCATAGGGAATGGGATTGTCCCATAGACCTTATTCCAGGCAATATTCCGCCCAGAAGTCGTACTTACCCTCTCCAGCTTCCCGAGACTCAAGCAACGGCAGACTACATTAAAGAAAATCTTGCCAAGGGGTTCATTTGACCATCCTCCTCACCTGCCGGAGTGGGTTTCTTTTTTGTGAAGAAAAAAGATGGCAGACTGCGTCCATGTATAAACTATTGAGGTCTCAATGACATTACGGTAAAGAATCTGTACCCGTTACTTCTCATCACTGAGTTGTTTGATCGTGTCAGTGGAGCCACCATTTTACAAATCTGGATCTGAGAGGTGCATATAATCTCATTTGTATCCAAGAGGATGACGAGTGGAAGACGGCCTTTAACACCAGGGACGGTCATTATGAGTACCTCGACATGTAGACTCAGTAATGCTCCAGCAGTCTTCCAGCATTTTGTAGATGAAATATTTTTCCGAGACCTGCTCTACCGACACATTGTCGTATATCTTGATGACATTCTGATCTTCGCAAACAACTTGGAGGAACACCAATATTGGGTGATAGAGGTCCTGTCCTGTCTACATGCTCACCATTTATACTGTAAACCTGAAAAGTGTAATTTCCAGGTAAAATCCATTCCATTCCTTGGATACATTATTTCAGGCTCTGGTCTTAGAATGGATCCAGAAAAGCTTCAAGCAATTCAAGATTGGCCAATCCTTTCTTCGTTGAAAGGTGTTCAACGCTTTCTGGGCTTCGCCAATTACTACAGAAAAATAATCTTCAATTTCTCTACCATTGTTGCCCCCATCTCTGCTCTAACCCAGAAAAGGGCCAATCCGGTGAAGTGGTCTGAGGAGGCTACCCAAGCTTTCCATCTTCTAAACCAAAAGTTTATTTCAGCTCCAGTCTTGAAACAACCAGACACTTTGTTACCTTTTATTCTAGAAGTAGAAGCCTCATCCGTCGGTGTGGGAGCAGTTCTTTCCCAAAGGGCACCAGATGGTCATCTTCAACCCTGTGGGTTCTTCTCAAGGAAATTCTCACTCGCAGAGTGCAACAACTATGCTGTTGGTGACCAAGAATTGCTTGCAATCAAGTTGGCATTAGAGGAGTGGAGATATCTACTCGAAGGTGCTTCCCACAAAATCACCATTCTAACTGACCACAAAACTCTTCTGTACCTCAAGTCTGCTCAATGTCTTAACCCCTGTCAATCCAGATGGGCTCTTTTCTTTCCCAGATTTCGCTTCAAGCTGTCGTTTTGTCCTGGGTCACAAAATCGTAAGGCTGGTGCCCTTTCCTGCTCCTGGGAGCAAGAGAGTGAGTCAAATTCTACTTAAAAGTGTTCAATTATCGATCCAGTATCATTCTCCGCAGTGGTAGTGGACACTATCTCTCAACTGATGTTACTCCTCAGTCAACCATCAGGGAATATTTTCAATCAAATGTTCCTTGTTTGATGTACCTCACTCACCGCCGTACAATGAAATTTCCTCTTATAAAGGTATCTTTTCTTTGTACGATTGGAGTCGGCAAACCATTAATTCTTATACCTTGTAAATAATTTAGGGAGGATAACTGATAATTTGATATACCTTACTCACCGACGTACGGTGAGGTTTCCTCATATAAAGGTATCTTTTCCTATAGTTTAAAAACCAGCATCAAAAGGGCATATGGTAATGAACTCACCATTGGTCTAGGCCCTATGTTCATCCAAAGGTTTCTTTATAACTGCAGCATAGGTCACTTCAAAAAACCGGATGGTTTTTCCTTAAAATATGGATAGGAATACTGGATACTTCGTAAAAGATATTTTTAATTCATAAAACAAAAATTGTCCATACATAAAATATTTTAAAAAACAGGGATTACATCACTCCACTCCATAAGGACCTCAAACATCAACCGGTCTGCCAATCAAGTCCCCAAAGACAGCACAAAACGGGGGGGAAAAAGGTTAATCTTGAGGAAAAAAGATCTTACTCCTTATATGGATGGGGATGTTTCCTCCCTGTAGCTCATATCACCAACGCGTTTCGGAAATGTTTCCTTCCTCCATATTTTAAGGAAAAACCATCCGGTTTTTTGAAGTGACCTATGCTGCAGTTATAAAGAAACCTTTGGATGAACATAGGGCCTAGACCAATGGTGAGTTCATTACCATATGCCCTTTTGATGCTGGTTTTTAAACTATAGGAAAAGATACCTTTATATGAGGAAACCTCACCGTACGTCGGTGAGTAAGGTATATCAAATTATCACTTCGGAAGAAGCTCCTTCAGTGGGCACATGCGTCTCGCTTTGCTGGTCATGCAGGCATTCATAAGACCTACGAGTTCATCACCAGGCACTACTGGTGGCACACCCTCAAACAGGACGTACAGGATTTTATTGCTTCTTGCTCTAAGTGCGCGCAGCACAAGCTCAACCGTCAGTCTCCTGCCGGGCAACTATCGATGGACTTAGTTACAGACCTCCCTGAGTCCAATAAATACAATACCATCTGGGTGGTAGATGACCGGTTCACCAAGATGGCCCACTTTATTCCGCTCACCGGTCTTCCATCAGCTTCCAAGCTGGCTCAATTATTTGTGCAAGAGATCTTCAAGCTCCATGATCTACCTATAGAAATTATTTATGACAGAGTTCGGTTCTGTCCAGTTTTTCACCAAGTTTTGGCAAAGTCTCTGCCTCATACTTCAATTCAAGTTGAAATTCTCCACAGCCTATCACGCCCAGACAAACGGACAGACTGAGAGGGTGAATCAAGAATTGGAGTACTTTATTTGAATTTATGGATCCTCCTCTCAAAACGACTGGGCCCATTTGCTTCCTTGGGCAGAGTTCTGCCACAACAACCAGTACTACTCTTCATCCTTATCCACACCATTCCTTGCAAACTATGGGTTACATCCCAGAGTTCCTGAATTCCGTCAGCTTCCAGCTACCTGTCTGCCAGCGGTGGATCTTACACTCCAACAATTCGCTAAGAATTTGAAGCTCATTCGATCATCGCTTCTCAAGGCATCTGTCAGATATAAGAAGTTTGCTGATAAGAGGCGGATAGCGGTTCCTGCTCTCCAACTGGGAGATCGTGTGTGGCTATCTACCAAAATTCTGAGGTTAAGAGTGCCCTCCATGAAGTTCGCTTCTCACTATATTGGTCCGTTTGCAATTGACCGAGTCATCAATCCGGTGTTTTCCAAGCTGAAATGCTTACATTCCTGAAAGTCCCCAATATCTTCCACGTTTCGTTGCTGAAACCTCTGGTCCTGAATAGACTCCATTCCAATCTTCCCAAGGCACCTTAGGTGCAAACGCAGTGAGTAGTGGAATACAAAGTGGCTAAGATCCTGGACTCTCGGATTCGGTACGGTCATCTCCAGTACCAAATTGGTTGGAAAAGGTATGGTCCAGAAGAGCGATCCTAGACCATGCTCCGAAACTTGTCCAAGTTTTCTATGCCAGGTTTCCATTCAAGCCTAAGAGGTGTCCTGGGGCCACCCCTAAAGGGGGTCACCTGATCCCAGTGAGCCTATCCTGAGCATCCTGATGTCCACCTGATTGTCCCAGCCAATCCCCGCACACTAGCTGCTATAAGAATGCTAGGTAAGAACTGCCTATTCGCCAGTGCTATGATTGTCATACCCTGTATGGTTGTTTGCTCTCATCTGCTTCCAGGTTACCTTGTTCCAGGAGATTCCATTCTGTCCATGTATATACATTGAGTAACTCTCTTTCTGCGCCCCCTAATAAATAATGTAACCACACCAAAGAGTCTTACTTAACATTTGAATAGTGGAGCTCTCCCAGTGTGCTTGGTTCCTCCCAAATAGTTGAAGGATAATATCCAGGCAGTGAAACATATAATAATACAAAAAAGACAATCTAGTGCAGCATGTTTACATACACTTCCAAAAAATACTTTTACCAGCATATAAACCACGTCTCAATGGAAGGAATTGTATGCAAATTGTAAATAAAAACAATGATTTAATAAAAAAAGTCCACAATAAATAATATCCATGCAAGGATATAAATACTAATCCATAGATATTACATCCACACTAAAATCTATGAAGGTGGCTTCCTACCAGATTACGGAGTTAAAAGGTTCATATCTAGGAACTGATTGATGTTCCAAAAAATCCCCGGGGAAGGTATCAGTTCCAATGACAGGCACCCCGTATTCTCCTCAACTGGTTAGGCCACCGCTTCTCCCTCTCGTCAGCCTGAGTAATCTTGTAAAAGTATTTTTTGGAAGTGTATGTAAACATGCTGCACTAGATTCAGGGCCGGATTAAGGTCTGTGGGGGCCCCATGGCAACACATTTGTGGGGGCCCCACACACTGTCCTCACAATTGCAAAAAAGCATCGGAGTAGGAGTACAGCATTTACCTGTCTCCTCTCCGTCCTCCTCGGTAGCTGAGCTGTTCCTTTACTGCTGCAGCCACCGAGGAGCTTCACTCACAGCAGTGTGAAGTCTCACGAGATGTCAAATCTCGCGAGACTTCACACTGCAGTGAGTGAAGCTCCTCAGTGGCCGCAGCTGTAATGGAACGTCTCAGCTGCCGAGGAGGACGGAGAGGAGACAGGTAAATGCTGTACTCCTACTCTGATGTTTTTTTGCAGCTGTGAGGACAGTGTGTGGGTGCCTCGGGACGACCGCCTCTTCCGCCCCGCCGTTAATCCGGCTCTGACTAGATTGTCTCTTTTGTATTTTTATATGTTTCACTGCCTGGATATTATCCTTCAACTGGGAGGAACCAAGCACACTGGGAGAGCTCCACTATTCAAAAGTTAAGTAAGACTCTTTGGTGTGGTTACATTATTTATTAGGGGGCGCAGAAAGAGAGTTACCCAATCTATATTCATATTTGCTTTTCATTTCGGTTGAGGATAATACCCGAGGGGTAGTCTCTTTTTCCGCTGCCTCAAGGTGTAGATCCTGGCTGGTGCAAATCTTTAATACGGAGTTCCATCCAGCTTGCAGCTCTGCGTGGCTCATCAGTGTTCCACCATCGATACTCACCTCCACCGGTGTTCCGCCATCAACCTGTAGCTCCATCGGTGTTCTGCCATCGATCTCTAGCTCCATCGGTGTTCCGCCATTGATATTCACCTCTGTCGGTGTTCTGTCATCGCTCTCCTGCTCCATCGGTGTTCCGCCATCGATCTCTAGCTACATCGGTGCTCCGCCACCAATACCCAGTATCATCGGTATCCTTCCTATCTCCAGTGGTCAGTAACATTGTGCTTATTTATATTGGGACTTCATCAGTGGTTTACACTGCATCTGAGTCTGCTGTTGTGTGCTCACCTATATTGGGACTTCATCAGTGGTTCACACTGCATCTGATATTACATCTTGCCATCAATGATACATCTGCTACAGCATTGCCTCTGTTCCTATGCCTATGTTACTGCATTATCTGTGATACCGATTATTGGTGGTCATTCCGAGTTGATCGCTAGCTGCCGTTGTTCGCAGCGCAGCGATCAGGCAAAAAAATCTGCACTTCTGCGCATGCGTATGGTGCGCAGTGCGCACGCGCGACGCACTTTCACAAAAGCCAATGCAGTTTCACACAAGGTCTAGCGACGCTTTTCAGTCGCACTGCTGATCGGTGAGTGATTGACAGGAATGGGGCGTTAATGGGAGGTAACTGACCGTTTTCCGGGAGTGTGCTGAAAAACGCAGGCGTGTCAGATACAAACGCAGGCGTGCCTGGGGAAACGGGGGAGTGGCTGGCCGAACGCAGGGCGTGTATGTGACGTCAAAACAGGAACTAAACAGACTGAAGAGATCGCTAGCTAGGAGTAAGTCTCGAGCTACTCTGAAACTGCACAATCTTTTTTTGTAGCAGGTCTGCGAACCTTTCGTTCACACTTCTGCTAAGCTAAGATACACTCCCAGAGGGCGGTAGCCTAGCGTTTGCACTGCTGCTAAAAGCAGCTAGCGAGCGATCAATTCGGAATGAGGGCCATTGAGTCTATTACCATCTGCCACTATCTGTACCATCTTGCGTGTTGAATAAAAATACTTATTTTATTTACATTCTCCTCCATTCTGGTCATGCCTTCAGGCCTACGCTCAAGTAACACCACATATTTGTTTATGTGTAAGAACTTTATTAAAGCTCCCAGGTTCACATTCCAGTCAGCCCCCACTCCTGAGATCTCCACTGGTCAAAGTCAGACCTCAGGCGTGACATTGTGGTTGGCAGTGAGGGAGATTTGATGGAAGGTGGAGACTCTCGGGCCATGAATCAATTTATTAAGATATTATTTAAATTGCCCGCCGGAATTACAAAGTTGGGGGAGTGACCAGTTGTCTTTGGGGATCACAAAAGTAAGAGTCTCTAAGAAACACATTTTAAATTCACTCATTGCTTCTACTGTGTGGCAATAATAATGTTGATGAGAATATAGCCTAAATGACTTCATCGGTAATCATTGATGTTGTCTTCGTGGCACATTCAGAAAATAAAATAAATAAATAAATAATACAGTATGCTTTGCTCATTTGTAATGCATTTGGCATTGCAGTCTCTTTGCACAGGGCATCAGTGATACACATTTTCTCTTCATTTTCCCAGCACAACCTTTAAATGACCATTACATCCCAAAAATGAAATTCTTGAATAAGAAGCATGAATGTAAAATACATTATTTAATGTTACACTGACGGTCCAGTAAAATTCAATTTAAATTCCTAGATATAGTAGAAGCCAGATTCAGTAGTTATAGGACATGTGTGATCTGATACAGGTCAAAAGGCTGAAATGTCAGTCAGTTGAGATATGTTGATGTTACTGCTATTCTATGAATCCACCAGTGCACTTCTGTATAACAAGTTAATCACATGGCTCAAACAGAGAAATGACACCCTCCAACTACAGCAGGGGGTGAAAGAGAGCTACATATTTAAGTTCTAAACATGTATTTGATGTATATGAATCAGAATGGTTACATGCAATTGAAATCATTGATATAGTAATGTGAAATGTTTTTAATTGCAGTTTAAATTATATCACAAACCAATAAAATACCATAGACAATAGAATTTTCTTTTCATACCTGGAGCGTTATAGTGTTAATATATATTTTTTTAAATTGTTGATCTAAACATTTACTTAATTAATGTAAAACTACCAAATTTGTGTAAAGGTTCTGCTAGATGGCAACATTTGCGGAGGAAGAGTAGAGTGTGCTTGTAGAGGGGAGAAGATAGGCTAATGTAGGCATAGCATGCACAGTAGAGAGTAGATGCTCCATTGTGGACGTGGCACATTTTGCCAAGAAGAGCAGAAGAGGATTTTATTTTGCCGAGCTGGGTTATTTATTTTAATGTGATATACTGTAGGTTGGTGGAGAAGGTGCAACTCTGAAATGGCAAAGATCAAGTTTGAGCCTATACTCAGAGCCGGCCATAACCAATGTGATGCCCTTGGCATTTGCCTAGTTTGCCTATGCCTAGGGCCGACTCTGACTATACTCTTAAAACAAAACGGTTCTCAATTAATTAACACCCCTAACTTACAAGTTGAAGTGATAACTTTTTGAGGAGCAATGGGAACATTTTGGTCCATCTCAGTGTACTTTATTATCCATTGTTTGGAAACTTTGTGAAATGAATGTACGACTCAAACATAAAAATTTCCATTCTACATAAACTTTATTTCTGTTCAATAAATATGCACGGAAAAAGGGATACAGGCTTAATCCTCTTTAGGCTGCATCAGTTACAATACAATACCTATAAGTAAAATATGAATTTAGAAATTTGGGACTTTTATTTGAGCCTCAATTATTTGTTTTAGTGTTTTTTTAGTTTTTGTTTTTATTTGTAACTGAGGCGATATTTTTGTGGAATGAGCCTTTAATGCTCTGCATATGGGTTCAGTATGATTTACAGACGGTCGGAATGCCGGCCATCAGTATATTGTAGAGATGAGCGGGTTCGGTTTTACTCTGATTTACCCGAATCTCCTTATTGGCTCACGGGCGTCACGTGTTTTGGTTAGCCAATAAGAAAAACCCAGAAAAAAAGAATTTGCGATAATTCTGGCGTTAAGAACTGAGTAAATCCGAACCCGCTCATCTCTAGTATATTGACAACGGCATCCCGACCATCAGTATGCCGGCAGAGGGGCGAGCGCAAAGAGTCCCCTTGCGGCTTTGCTGCGCTCGCCATGCTGCATCCCCTGTATATCAATAGCAGGTCTCACAAGTGTCAGCAGGATCTGGAATCCATAGCGCGTTTAAACACCCAGTCCTCTCTCTCTGTGTCTTGCAAGCAGTTCCAGCTTTTGCTTATAGAAACTGCTAATATTGTACCTACCAATCCTAGCACATGGTTTTTGTATTTGTATTACTTTTGTAATATGTATGGCACCCTACTGGTTGACCTGCATGTGTGACACACCAACTACCTGCAGGTTCTAACAGGTATCATGACAGCAGCTGTGACTGGGCAGCTTTTGGAACCATTAAAGTCAGTTTTGGACCATTATTCTGCACCCACGTGAGAGTGTGCAGAAGCTACTGTACTATTCTATAGAGATACTAGGCTGCATTTCCAATCTTCTATTCTGGGCATTGGATTTACCTCCTAACTGGCCTTATTGCTGTAGGCAGAGTTGCAGCAATTTGTTTCAGGACAATATTGTCAGGTATGATTGGGGCTATAGAGTCTGACATTGGAGCTACTGTTCTGGGCATTAGGGTTACTGTGCTACAAATAGGGGGTAATATGGGCTAAAATTAACATTTTAAGAATGGTCATAAGGGTTTTTTCTTGAAATAATGCTCTTTGAGACGCAGTAATGTTGCTTATGTGTCACTAATGTTGTCTGTAAAATTAATAGTATAAATATTACTAACACCTGTTTCAGTATTTAAAATATTTTTGGACTGACAAAACTAAATTATCACAATTGCTTTTTTGTGTATGATTTATTTTTTATTAACTTATCCAAAAAAAAAACCGCATTGTGGTACAATTTACTCTGTGACTTTGGATAAAAAGGTAAGAAAGGCAAAAATATTTATCCATGATATAATACTCTTCATTAATAATAGATTGTTATTATGATTTTATTATTATTTTTATTATTATTATTATTATTATTATTATTATTATTATTTAGGCAATCATTCCATCTGTGCAATCTCAGGTATATGATATTCATGGTACCCAGTTCAATCCCAATTATGTGATTGGCAGTTATCGATCATCTATTTTATTGATAATTAATTTATATTGTTAATATAACTTCATGTCAAAGGCACAGACAGAACTGACTGGTCTGAATTGTAATCAATAACATTGGAGAAAGGTACTGATAATAAAGTATCCCACATAATCAGAAAATTATAAAGTCTGTTTATGTGAAAGAATAAAATATATTGGTAGAAAAATAAAAAAAAATAGGAAATTAGTTTTGAAAAATAAACTTTAATATGTTAAATAAGTGTTTTGGTTTTTAAAATCTAGAGGCTATCTAATTGTGCAATAGTAACAGAGGAAAGGGAAGAAAATCAAATACAGCTATTTATATTTGCTGGTTTTAGTAATTTCCGGTTTCATTTTATTTAAATGATCCCATTCTTCAAACAAGCTTGAGATATTTGCCATTATATTTACATTCACTATGTTGATGGATAGGAGCTAATTTTCTCTATTGCAGTTCCATGAAAATTAAGTTTTTGTGTGGTGTACAGTATGTATACATTATTATTTATTAATTAATTTTTTTTATTATTATTAACAGTTTCTTATATAGCGCAGCATATTTCGTTGCGCTTTACCATTAGAACAACAGTAATAGAACAATATATGGTATTTAAAAATTACATGTCAACGTGAATGAGAGTTACTTGTACAGTCAAAACAGAAAGCTATGGATTATATAACATTTGGTTAAATAAAAAATTATAAAATTGTGTTCCAGCACGGTTATTGAATTTACTTGTTTATGTACTCATATATTTACTGTGTAAGGTTTAATATGTACTATTTAGTTGGCTTTACAGGAATCTGGATCCTAAATTTCTTCTTACTTTAAGGAAATCATTGTAGAATTGGAGAACTAAAGGAGAGACTTTTACATGTTGTGGTAGTTACCGAATTGTGTAATTGTACTCTTTGCTGTAAATTTATCAATTTATACAATTTTGTAGAAAAAAATAAAGATCTAACAGTTTATTGTTGTAGATTTCTTTGTTTTTTAGTGCTTTCCTAAACTGTAATCTCCACCTGTGTTCTGGCATAAAATCAACAATGATGATGCAAGTGCTCGTGTTTCATTTTAGCAAATGTGGAAAAAAAGCAACATTTTTGCACCACGCATCTTGTAAGTGCTTACAGCACTCTGGGACGAGTTCAGTTGTGGGTGAAGGGGGGGAATTTAAATGGTGCAGCATTGGCAGCCCAATTCGCACCCGTTGCCCAGTCTGATTAACAACACCCTTTTCTCTTAAAGTGCTCTCAACCCCAATGCCGTTTTTAGGGCCAGGCCAGACATACAATCGCATAGGGCACTGGCCCGTGACCATTGTAAGTACACTGTGGCGGTATTCTACGCGGCATGGCCAGCCGCATAGAATACTGTGAAAATATCCCTCCCAAAATTGCACCGCCTGAGAGAGGACAGTTTCTAAAGATGCTAGAGCAGCCGGTGGCCATTTTGGGAGGGACATTTCATAGACGGAGCCCGAACAGAGTAGGAGGAGGCAAATAACGGCACAACAGTGCCAGGGATGTGGCAGCGGAGGGAGCACGCCTGGCCAGCAGCATGAAACAACCCCTTGACAACGAGTAGGTACAGTGCCAATTTTAAGTGCGGCATGGTGCTAGGGGGCATTACTGTGTGGGTCTTAATATCGTGCAAGGGGCATTACTGTGTGGCAGGGGCAAACGCAGGATTTCTATAGGGGTGTTTCCAAATGCGGTATGTGCTCACACAAACGCATGCATACATATGTCGTTGGACAGAGCTTGGGATGCCGGAGGTCAGAATCCCGACAGTGGCATCCCAATGCGCAGGATCATGACACCTGTGAGTTATGTATCCTAAACCCCTTATTTCAGCCTGACCCTAACCCCCCCTCTGCAGCTTAACCTAATCCTCCCCGATGGTGCCTAACCCTCCCTCCCCGCAGCCTAACCCTAACCTTCCCAAGTGGTGCCTAACCCTAACCTCCCCCTCCCCACAGCCTAACCCTCCCCAGTAGTGTCTAACCCTAACTTCCCTCTCCCCACAGCCTAACCCTCCCCAGTAGTGCCTAACCCTAACCTCCCCCTCCCCACAGCCTAACCCTCCCCAGTAGTGTCTAACCCTAACTTCCCTCTCCCCACAGCCTAACCCTCCCCAGTAGTGCCTAACCCTAACCTCCCTCTCCCCACAGCCTAACCCTAACCCTCCCCAGCAGTGTCTAACCCTAACCTCCCCCTCCCCACAGCCTAACCCTCCCCAGTAGTGTCTAACACTAACTTCCCTCTTCCCACAGCCTAACCCTAACCCTCCCCAGTAGTGCCTAACCCTAACCTCCCACTCCCCACAGCCTAACCCTCCCCAGTAGTGTCTAACCCTAACCTCCCTCTCCCCACAGCCTAACGCTAAACCTCTCCAGTAGTGTCTAACCCTAACCTCCCTCTCCCCACAGCCTAACTCTAACCCTCCCCAGTGGTGCATAACCCTAATTCACCCTCCCGCAGCCTAACCCAAACCCTCCCCCTGCAGCCTAAACCTAACCTCCATGTAGTAGTGAATCATAAATGGTGCTCTAAATACAGGGGTGAACCAGCACACCATTTAAATTAATCATTAATTTAATAGCTGCATCATAATATAAAAAAGGCAGCTTTGATAATGCCATTGAACTGCATAACAGGAAGATAAATCTTAATGTATCTTAGAAATTCAAGTCGTCATGTCTGATGGCACACAGTGTGTATATATATATATATATATATATCCCCTATATAATAGCCCAGATCTGTGACTCTGTGCCTGTGTGTATAATGCTGTGCGTGGCTAGGAGCTCTCATTGGGTTAGCAGCAGATCTATCACACCCAGTCCACAGCTGATTGGGCGTGAAACGCACTCCCACACATGTTACATCCAATGAGAGGCTATGCCCTTTGGCTGCTGTGTGTTCCCAGAGCAGGATTAACAATGGGGCTGATGGAGCTGCAGCTACAGGCCCACACCCCAAAATAGGCCCACTGCATCTGCAGCAACATACCCTCCAACAATGTACACATAAAAATCAGTACAATTCCAAAAGGGGGTATGGCCACGGGTAAAGTGGCCTGACCACGCCCCTTTTCCTATACTTTCAATAGACATTTGGAGAGCCAAAAATCGGTACAGACCATACAAAAAGGTACTGTACCTGCCAAAAATGTACAGCTGGAGGGTATGCCACTGCATCTGCAGCAAGTATCTGCACTGTAGATAGGGAAAAATAAAAACTTTTACTGCAGTGTCCTATGTCCTGCTGCCAGTCCGCCTGCCCCATCCGGCATCAACAATACCCACTGCCTAGCCGCGGCGCAGGTGGAACAAAAGCTGTTGTGGTGACCGGCATAGATGTGTATGATAGCGGAGCAGCGGAAGGCTTTCATAGCCTTCCCTGTGCCGCATACTCTCTGAGCCCTGGAGCCTTCTCTGCACGTGATGTCACAGGAGTGCCTCCCCGCCACAGCCGAGCCCAGATCCCCAGAGGCCCTGACTGCGCAACACAGCACCTGGGCTGCCGGCCTGGAAGCCCCGAGATGGCTAATGTAATGGATAGAGTGGCTGATATCGCGGAGGGTAATGTCTGGACGCTGAATCTTTTCACCTTTTACACTGATTCAGCCAGTCAGTCAGTTCTGCCAGCCAGTCACTATTGTTAGCGCCGGTGTCCCAACGCGCCGCATTACAGGAAAGTAGGCACACTAAATAAACTACAGCTCCCAGCAGCCATTAGCGCCAAAGCATTTCAGCCCTTAGGGCTGCTGGGAGCTGTAGCTTATTGAGTGCATCTTCTTCCCTGTAATGCGGCGCGTTGGGACACCGATGCTAACAATAGTGACTGGCTGCTGTACGAGTCTCCGGGAGAGCCACTGCCAAAGGGAGGACAGCAGCTTAGCTGCTTCCAGGAGGAGAAGCAGGAGAACCATTACCCACCCCTCCCCACTTGCAGTACCTCCAGGCCCCATCCACGGCACCCCCACTCCAGCACCCGCCGTGGCTCCGGACCCCCACCCACTGCACCCCCGCTACCGCTCCTTCCCCACCTGCGGTGGCTCCGGACCCCCACCCGCGGCACCCATGCGCCCTAATTCCTAATGGATAAGGATATCCAGGGTTACGGGGCATAGTCACGCACTGTGGTTATTATAAAAAAGAGGGGTTAATCGGAACGGCAGTAAGCAACTTCAGTCAAAATTTTATACAAAATAATCGTGCATAGGAGACCACAAATAGGTTGAACCCGATGGACAATTGTCTTTTTTCAACCTTAGATACTATGTTACTGTCACAACTGAGGGCCTGAGCTGACGGGAGGCAGCCTCAGTTGTAGGGGCTGAGATGTAACGGAACCTGGGAGGTTGTATCAGACCCCTAGACATGTAAGTAACATGTAGAATAACTGCCCGAAGGCGTGACCACGACAACCAGGATAAAAGTCAATGATGTTTATTATGACATACTCCGTAACACAGCAGCAAATAAGAAAACATAAAACTCAGCAGGGAAATAATACAGTTCCTGGGTACTACAGTGTGGCAAGGGCCACAGGGCTCTGGTAGTATGAGATAGTTCTTAATAATCTTCTAGGTGGAAAGTCCTTACCAGGCCTGACTGTAGCAATGGAAATAGCCCAGGATCGTACCAGCTGGTGTTCCAGGAAAAGCTGGACTGCTGTGGGTAAAACGGCTGCTGTGGATACTGGCTGAAACCAGACTGATGTTGACACGGAGTGAATACTGGCTGGAACCAGTTAAATAATAAATGTAGCTTGAGAGAGCGATGAAATATGAAAGTGATGTTTGGAGCTTGAGAGCGGTGAAATAATAATGCCGGTGATAAATGATACTCTTCAGAAAAGGGTACCGGCACTTTAAGAAGAGCTGACCTCTGCTGGAAGCTGGATGCTGAAAGCAGGTGGATCTGTAGCTGGAAGCAGATGAATCCAAATGGATAGGAGAGTCAGGCTACACCGCAGGTGGAAATGCTGGTGCGGGTCTCTTTAGTGGAAGTGTGGAGATAGGAGCTAGAACCTGGAAAACAACCACAGGAGAGAGACAAACTGGAACTAGGTTTGACAACCAAAGCACTGACGCCTTCCTTGCTCAGGCACTGATTACTTATACCTGCAGCAAGGAAGGGATTGGCTAGGCAATTATGCAGATTAACATTGCAAACAGCAGATTGGTGGAAATGAACAGATGACAGAATCCAAGATGGCTGCGCCCATGCAGACACTTGGAGGGAAGTTTGGTTTGTAATCCATGTGGGAATTAAAACAGTAATGGCGGCGCCGGCCACAGGAGACAGGAGACGCCAGACTGACAAGTGCACATTTAACCACGCGGGCACAGCGGAGGCCGCGGCTGACATAATCACCACTCTGACATTCTACATGTAGAAACTCAGGAACAGCGGCGGAGGCCGCGGGAGACGCCATTCCAGATGTAACATGGCGCCGCGGTGACCGCGTCTCAGAGTGACAGGAGAGGAGGCAGGAATGTGGACATCAGTATAACAGATGGGATCCGGTCCTGGAACGCTGAGCCAGCCTCAGGAGGCATCTGAAGGGTAAGTAATGGCGTCCAGATACCCGGATCGTGACAGCACCCCCCCCCCCCCTTTAGGAGTGGCCCCAGGACACTTCTTTGGCTTTTGAGGAAACTTGGAATGGAATTTCCTGACCAAGGCAGGAGCATGGACATCAGAAGCATTGGTCCATGAGCGTTCCTCAGGGCCGTAACCCTTCCAGTCAATAAGATACTGTAGTTGACCGTAACGGTGACGTGAGTCCAGGATCTTGGCCACTTCATACTCAACGCCTCGTTGAGTTTGGACTTTCAGAGTTGGAGGAAGTGAGGAATGAAACCGATTCAGGATCAGCGGTTTCAACAGGGAAACATGGAATGTCCTGGGTATTTTTAAGAAGGGAGGTAACTGAAGTCTGTAAGCAACAGGATTGATGACTTGCTCAATTTTGAAAGGACCAATGTAGCGAGGTGCAAACTTCATACTGGGAACTCTTAACCTCAAATTCTTCGTGGATAACCATACCCGATCACCCACCTTGAGAGCAGGAACCGCTCTACGCTTCTTGTCCGCAAACTTCTTATACCTGAACGATGCCTTGAGCAGAGCTGCTCGTACACTCTTCCAGTTGTTTGCAAACTGATGCAAGGTGATATCCACTGCTGGAACAGAAGTTGCTGGGAGCGGTTGGAATTCAGGGACTTTAGGGTGGAATCCAAAGTTAGTGAAGAATGGTGTTGAAGAAGATGAGGAATGATACTGATTGTTATGACAGAACTCGGCCCAGGGAAGTAATGGAACCCAGTCATCTTGAGAGGAAGACACATAAATGCGGAGGAAGGCCTCCAAGTCCTGATTCACCCTCTCAGTTTGACCATTGGTCTGAGGATGGTAAGCCATGGAAAACTTTAGTTTGACTTGGAGGACTTGACATAAACTTCGCCAGAATTTGGCTGTGAATTGAACTCCTCGATCTGAGATAATTTCTTCAGGCAGACCGTGGAGTCGGAAGATCTCTTGTATGAACACTTGAGCCAACTTGGAAGCTGATGGAAGACCGGTGAGAGGAATGAAGTGTGCCATCTTGGTGAACCGGTCAACTACCACCCAGATGGTATTGAACTTGTTGCACATGGGTAAGTCTGTAATGAAATCCATCGACAAATGGGTCCATGGTCGACGGGGAACGGATAGTGGAACCAGTTGCCCCGCAGGCGACTGGCGGGATACTTTATGTTGGGCACACTTTGGGCAAGATGCAATAAACTCCATGACGTCCTTTCTCAGAGTTGGCCACCAATAGGACCTAGAGATAAACTCCAGGGTTTTTTGGATACCTGTATGTCCGGCAAAACGGGAAGCATGGGCCCAATGCATGAGCTTCTTCCTCAGTACCGGCTTCACAAAACTTTTCCCTAGTGGGGGCATAGAGTCCATCCCTACCGTGGAGAATGCCAACGGATTGATAATAGGATGCTTGTCTGAAGACTCTGACTCATTTTCTTGCTCCCATGAGCGGGAAAGGGCATCGGCCTTGCGATTCTGAGAGCCCGGACAGAACTGGAGTTCAAAGTCGAACCTGGAAAAGAAAAGTGCCCATCTGGCCTGACGAGGGTTGAGACATTGTGCGCCTTTCAGATATAAAAGGTTCTTGTGGTCTGTAAGTATGGTGATTGAATGAGAAGCTCCCTCCAACAGATATCTCCACTCCTCTAAAGCGAGCTTGATGGCTAGCAACTCCTGGTCGCCAATGGCATAGTTACGCCCCGCTGGGGAGAACTTCCGAGAGAAGAAACTGCAAGGATGTAAATGGCCATCTTTAGCCCTCTGAGATAACACCGCTCCTACTCCAACGGAGGAGGCATCCACCTCTAAGATGAAAGGAGAGTCGATGTCGGGCTGTTTCAGAACTGGTGCAGAGATGAACCGTTGTTTTAAGAGATGAAAAGCTTGCGTAGCTTCTTCAGACCACTTGGACTGGTTAGCACCCTTCTTAGTTAAAGCAGTAATAGGCGCCACAATGGTGGAAAAGTCTCGTATAAACTTTCTGTAATAATTGGCGAACCCTAAGAACCTCTGGACCCCTTTGAGTGTTAAGGGTATCGGCCAATTCTGGATTGCTTGTAGTTTCTCAGGATCCATCTCTAGTCCGGAACCGGACACAATGTAACCTAGAAACGGAATGGACTTGACTTCAAAGACGCATTTCTCTAATTTGCAATAGAGATGATTGACACGGAGACGGGACAGAACCTCTTTTACCCAAAAACGATGTTCCTCTAAATTGTTGGCAAAAATGAGGATATCATCTAGATAGACCACGACATGACGGTATAAAATGTCTCTGAAGATCTCATTGACAAAATGCTGGAAGACAGCTGGAGCATTGCTCAATCCGAAGGGCATGACGAGGTACTCGTAATGTCCGTCACGGGTGTTAAAGGCCGTCTTCCACTCGTCTCCCTCACGGATCCGGATGAGATTGTATGCACCTCTCAAGTCCAGCTTTGTGAAGATGGTAGCTCCGCTAACTCTATCAAAGAGTTCAGTAATCAGGGGTAGTAGATAGCATTTCTTGATGGTAATGTCGTTCAGACCTCTGTAGTCGATGCACGGACGCAGACCACCATCTTTTTTCTTTACGAAAAAGAAGCCTGCGCCGGCTGGAGAAGAGGAAGGTCGAATGAACCCTTTTGCTAGGTTCTCTTTAATGTAATCCTCCATAGAATGCGTCTCAGGCAGAGACAACGGGTAAGTTCGGCCTCGAGGTGGAACCTTCCCTGGAACGAGATCAATCGGACAGTCCCATTCTCTATGAGGAGGAAGGATATCAGCAGAAGCCTTACTGAACACATCCGTGAAATCTTGATATGGAGGAGGTGGAACATCAGACGACCTGGGGGAGGAAGAGCAGACAGGCAATACTTTAAACAAACATGTCTCAGCACAGGAGGGACCCCATCCCAGAATCTGCGTAGTCGTCCAATCAATAGATGGATTGTGAAGACGGAGCCATGGAAGGCCCAGGACCACAGGATGTGTGGCTCTTGGAATCACTAAAAAAGAAATAAATTCGGAATGAAGAACTCCCACTCTCAGACGAACTGGTAGAGTCCTTAGAGAAATAACTGCATCAAAAATCTTGCTGCCATCCACGGCAGTTAAGGAGATAGATGAAGGAAGTCTCTCGGTGGGTAGGGACCACCGTTTAACATAGGCTTCGGAAATAAAGTTCCCAGCTGCTCCGGAATCAAGGAGGGCAATGACGTTCCGATAACGTTGAGCAACTTGAAGCGAGACTGGGAGATTACAATCATGAGGAGATGGAGAGGAGATCATTACTCCTAGCCGGCCCTCTCCTTGGCGAGCTAGGATTTGGAGTTTCCCGGACGTTTGGGACAGGCATTAATGGTGTGAGACGGAGCTGCACAATAAAGACAAAGAGACTCAGAGAGACGTCTTCGGCGCTCAGCAGGAGTTAGACGGGAACGGCCAATTTGCATGGGCTCGTCTTTAGATGGTGACAGTTGGCGAGGAGGAGGAGCAGCAGATTTTGGAGCAGATGATCTTCCACGCTCAGTTGCTCTCTCTCTGAAACGTAAATCTACTTTCGTGCAGAGTGAGGTTAGCTCATCTAACTTGGAAGGTAAGTCTCTGGTAGCTAACTCATCTTTAATACGCTCAGATAAGCCATGCCAAAATGCAGCATACAGGGCCTCGTCGTTCCATGCAAGTTCGGATGCCAGGATCTGGAACTGTATAAGATATTGTCCTACAGTACGTGATCCCTGGCGTAAACGGAGAATCTCAGATGAAGCTGAAGTTACCCGGCCTGGCTCGTCGAAGATACGCCTGAATGTTGACACGAATGCAGTGTAGGAGGATAGCAGGGTGTCGGACCTCTCCCATAACGGTGATGCCCAGTCAAGGGCTGAGCCACTGAGAAGAGAGATAATGTAGGCAATTTTAGTACGGTCACTGGGAAAATTGCCAGGTTGTAGCTCAAAATGAATTTCACACTGGTTGAGAAATCCCCTGCAGAATCTTGGAGATCCGTCAAATTTTGCTGGCGTTGGAAGATGAAGACGGGGAGCAGAAATGGGTAAGGTGGGTGGGGTTATAGCTGGAGTCACTGTGGTTGACGCACTGGACGCGCCTGATCCACGGAGGGTTGTCTGAATCCCATCCAGCCGATTAGAGAGATCCTGGAGACAGCGGACGATGTGGCCCTGTGCAGCCTCCTGATGTTCAAGTCGGGCTGCTAGTTCTTGCATCGGCCTGGCCGCTTGATCCTGATCTCTGGCTGGATTCATATGGTCAGTGCTTACTGTCACAACTGAGGGCCTGAGCTGACGGGAGGCAGCCTCAGTTGTAGGGGCTGAGATGTAACGGAACCTGGGAGGTTGTATCAGACCCCTAGACATGTAAGTAACATGTAGAATAACTGCCCGAAGGCGTGACCACGACAACCAGGATAAAAGTCAATGATGTTTATTATGACATACTCCGTAACACAGCAGCAAATAAGAAAACATAAAACTCAGCAGGGAAATAATACAGTTCCTGGGTACTACAGGGTGGCAAGGGCCACAGGGCTCTGGTAGTATGAGATAGTTCTTAATAATCTTCTAGGTGGAAAGTCCTTACCAGGCCTGACTGTAGCAATGGAAATAGCCCAGGATCGTACCAGCTGGTGTTCCAGGAAAAGCTGGACTGCTGTGGGTAAAACGGCTGCTGTGGATACTGGCTGAAACCACAAAATTATAAATGTGTGTGAGTTCTGGCGCAAAAGCTAGCTGCCCAATCCTAACCTTCCTATGATCTGCCCAAATCCAGATCACAAAAGGGATACAAGTGAAGAAATAACAAGTGGAAGGGAGATCAAAGGCGCTGCTATACAAGTGACAAATATAATAAACAAAATTTGTATAATATACTTGCAAAACCTTGTGGTCCTTCGTTAATCTTTTTTTCATATAAATCCAGTAATTACCAGATGTTTACATGCAAAGAACAAAAATAAACAACAAATGTGTAGTAATATCTACAATAAGTTCAATTTTTTGTGTGTTCTCCGATGAAGCAGAGCCCTGTGATGTGGAAGTTTTTCTTGATAGGAGATAAGGATAGTTTCTCACCACCACTTCACAAACATAGGTACACGTACCAAAACTCACTTAGAGTTAAATATCACCATACGCATAAAGGTTTCTTTTATACTTCTACTTAAGACACGTGAAACAAGATCCGTTCAACGAAAACGTACCACACTCACGTTTTCAGCAGATGGTATCCCACACGTAGCGGTTTCTTTGAATAGATGAATAACTCTTCTCTTCCATAAAGAATTAGTTTATTGGTGCGTGATAACAAATTTTAAAAATAATTCATAAAAACAAATCTCCTTAAATAATTACCAAAAAAATCAGGATAGAGCAAAATGTGTGTCAGAATGGAAAATGACAATCACAAGTGAATTCCGGACTTACACTTGCGAACACAAATGCTGCATATTACCTTGATTTGGTATCGATATAGGAGAATTAAAAAGCACTGTCTGATATCACCAACGCCGTTTCGACACAAGGTCTTTTTCAAGGTGGATGCTCAGACAGTGACTGACAAACATATTTATACCAGTGAACAGGAAATGGAAATGCATCATGGGTAACTTGAATAAAAATGTATAGTTGCGATGTTTTATTGTACTTTCCTCTGCTTGTTACAACTACATTAAATAATGATGCTCACCCAACTAATGAATTTCATTTTCATATCTATTTTATATACTTAGGAGCGCATCGTGGTCGCGGCCAGCCGCACTTCCGCGGGGAACATCAATCACCGTCTATGGATAAAGAAGAGTGTGAAGAGTGTGAAGATTGGAAAAAGAAAAAAGTTAGATTCCATCAAGATATAGATGATCATCAACATAAAGATCCATCGATCTATGAAAATTATCCAAGACAAGGAGGAGGGAGATACCCATTAAGGAATAGAGATGAAGATAATTTCCAACAAAACAATTGGTCATACCCAAGGAGATTCGCTAGAAGGAATTTCAGATATAACAGATGGAATAATAGACCACCAGTGGACACCTACAATAGATTTGAGGCATTTGATAACTTTAGAGTGAACAGAGGGCCTTTTTTAGAACGGCGAGACAATTGGAGAAACATGAGATAATCAAACCAAATAGTCGGGGAAAAAGGGGCGGACAAAAAAAGAGAAAGAAAAAAAGAAAAAAGAAAAAGAAAAATGAAGAATGTGAAAAAGAGGACACGGGAAGTGCTGATGAGATCAAAATATTCAATTTAAGTTCTCACGAATTAACCAAAGAGGAACACAGCATTTTAAAGAAGGGACTAAAATTTGCCCCGACTTCTACTACAGATGCATTTGACGCCTACATTGATGTTCAAAAGTTTTCAAGGAAACTCACCTTAAAAAAATTTTTTGCACTCAATACGGAGAAAAATACCACTAATGTGGATCCAGTAGTCGAAACACCGTTTAGAAAAAAATCTACCTTTTGTCCAACACATGTGAGGGGATGTATGGTAGAAAGCTTCACCAAATCAGTTGCAGAAGACTTCAAGAAAATTAAAACCTCAAAAACGAAGAAACCACGAATGAAACAAAACATCACCAAAAAAGAAAGATTAGCAATAAAATCATTGAAGGATGATAAAAACATAATCATAAAACCCTGTGATAAGGGTGGGGGTATAACAGTTCAAAATAAATCAGATTACATCGAAGAAATCATGGCCCAATTGAATTCAAATGGGACTTATCAAAAATTAAAGATAGACCCGACTACAAAGATCAAAAGCAATTATCTAAAACTCATCACTAAATATCTGGAAAAGGGCACCTTGACAAAAAAGGAGTTTGAATTTTTGAATGTTGAGCATCCAAAAACCCCCACCATATATACTCTTCCGAAAATACACAAAAACCCGGCACGACCGCCGGGTCGGCCTATCATTTCTGGGGTAGGTAGTATAACCACAAATCTCTCAGAGATGATCGATTTCTACCTACAACCACTTGTAATAAAAGGTAAATCACACCTCAAAGATACAACTGATACAATTAATAAATTATCAGAGATAGAGTGGCAACATGATTCTTTTTTGGTTACAGCGGACGTCACGTCACTGTATACCATAATTAACCACAGTGACGGTCTGGATGCAGTAAAATGGCATTTGGAAAAATCTGAAATGGAACAAGAAAAGATAGAATTTATTTTAGAAAGTATTCAATTTGTACTTGAAAATAACTATTTCTTTTTCAATGGGGAATATTTTTTGCAGAAAGTCGGGACTGCCATGGGCACCAAGTTCGCACCGAGCTATGCGAACCTCTTCATGTCTAAGTGGGAGGAAGATTCAGTATACAACCATTCGCTGGCCGGTGCGGACTTGGTGTCATGGTTTAGGTACATCGACGATATCATCTTTGTATGGAAAGGAGATCGAGAGAATTTGGAAAAACTATGCAAAGATTTGAATACCAACATTGTGAATATAACGTTAACCTTTGATATAAGTCAAGAGAAAATCAATTTCCTAGACTTGACCATCTATATTAAGGATGACGCCATACATACAAAGGGTTACACGAAACCAACGGACTCAAATAGCCTCCTACCATTTTCAAGTCAACATCATCCTCAATGGATTAGAGGAATCCCAAAAGGACAATTCCTGAGGTTAAAAAGGAATTGCAGCGAACCCCAGCACTACATTAATCAGAAGAAAGAAATGAAAAATAAATTTTTGAAAAAGGGCTATGATCCAAAGCTGCTTTTGAAGGCGGAAGAAGAAGTAGAAAGGCTTGACAGGAAAGAAATCTTGAAAAAAGAAAAAAATAAATCCACCAATAACCATGCGGAATGGGCCTTTATATCCGGTTTTGGGGCGAACTATAAAAAACAGGAGTATATAATTCGCCAGCACTGGCATCTGCTTTTAAGGGATCCAGTGTTGAAAGACATTATCCCTACCCAACCGAGATTTATTTATAGAAGAGGAAATAACCTAAAGAGTGCATTGGTAAGAAGTGCATTACCATTCACCTCTTCCAATCCCATACGCACTAAAGGCTTTCATAGGTGCGGCACATGCATCGCATGTAGAACGATATCTTCAGAAAAATCAAAAATAACCAGTTTTTCAGTCAATAACGTAAATTACGAGATAAATAATTTCATTACGTGCCACACAATTAATGTCATTTATTTAATAAAATGCGATTGTGGTTTGTTGTATGTAGGCAGGACAGGGAGAGCATTAAAAACAAGGATCGCTGAGCATATACGTAATGTAAAAAAGGGATTGCAGACCCACTCCCTCTCTGACCATTTTGCTAAAAAACATAACTGTGCAACATCAAAAATATTATCATTTATGGGAATTCAGCAAATTAAATCTAATTGGAGGGACAGGGACTTAGAGACTAACCTCGCAAAGGCTGAGATGCAGTGGATTTTTAAATTAAATACACTTGTCCCTTGCGGCTTGAATTCAGACTTCGAGCTTAAATGGTTTATGTAATTAATCTGTCCTGTCACCATCATCTTCTTAAACTGCTCATAAAGTATGTTCACTGATAGGTTGTATGTTTACATCTGTAGAATATATCTCCATTTTAATTATACTGTATATCAATTAGAGGTGCATGTAATCTTGCCGTGTCTATTTATCATAGTATTTTTAACAGCATTATTTTAAATTAATATTATTTTTATAATCGGCAGTCTTAGAGCAAGGCTCACAATTGTATCATATTGAATGAAAGTGATTTAGACATATATGTATATTTATTTGCTGTGAAAGGGTAAGAAGGAGCAGTGTTCACTATCTATTTCCGGTTACTGGAACGCAATGCGAGATCCATCATTATATCCCCCTTTCTGTTTCTGTTGTTGCCTGGCAACCGGGACACGGTAAGCATCATTCCCCGTGAAAGGGGAGGATGTCTGTCACGTGCCCGCGGCTGATTTCCGGGTGCTGGAACGCATCCTGAGGCGCATGAAGCTAACAGGGCGCGATCACGTTGATCGGCCACTCTGCTCCTTGTGAGAAAGGAAGCAGCGGTCACGTGATCGCAGCCCATTTCCGGACTATGGAACGCATCGTGGAACGCGGAAGTGCGGCTGGCCGCGACCACGATGCGCTCCTAAGTATATAAAATAGATATGAAAATGAAATTCATTAGTTGGGTGAGCATCATTATTTAATGTAGTTGTAACAAGCAGAGGAAAGTACAATAAAACATCGCAACTATACATTTTTATTCAAGTTACCCATGATGCATTTCCATTTCCTGTTCACTGGTATAAATATGTTTGTCAGTCACTGTCTGAGCATCCACCTTGAAAAAGACCTTGTGTCGAAACGGCGTTGGTGATATCAGACAGTGCTTTTTAATTCTCCTATATCGATACCAAATCAAGGTAATATGCAGCATTTGTGTTCGCAAGTGTAAGTCCGGAATTCACTTGTGATTGTCATTTTCCATTCTGACACACATTTTGCTCTATCCTGATTTTTTTGGTAATTATTTAAGGAGATTTGTTTTTATGAATTATTTTTAAAATTTGTTATCACGCACCAATAAACTAATTCTTTATGGAAGAGAAGAGTTATTCATCTATTCAAAGAAACCGCTACGTGTGGGATACCATCTGCTGAAAACGTGAGTGTGGTACGTTTTCGTTGAACGGATCTTGTTTCACGTGTCTTAAGTAGAAGTATAAAAGAAACCTTTATGCGTATGGTGATATTTAACTCTAAGTGAGTTTTGGTACGTGTACCTATGTTTGTGAAGTGGTGGTGAGAAACTATCCTTATCTCCTATCAAGAAAAACTTCCACATCACAGGGCTCTGCTTCATCGGAGAACACACAAAAAATTGAACTTATTGTAGATATTACTACACATTTGTTGTTTATTTTTGTTCTTTGCATGTAAACATCTGGTAATTACTGGATTTATATGAAAAAAAGATTAACGAAGGACCACAAGGTTTTGCAAGTATATTATACAAATTTTGTTTATTATATTTGTCACTTGTATAGCAGCGCCTTTGATCTCCCTTCCACTTGTTATTTCTTCACTGGCTGAAACCAGACTGATGTTGACACGGAGTGAATACTGGCTGGAACCAGTTAAATAATAAATGTAGCTTGAGAGCGATGAAATATGAAAGTGATGTTTGGAGCTTGAGAGCGGTGAAATAATAATGCCGGTGATAAATGATACTCTGCAGAAAAGGGTACCGGCACTTTAAGAAGAGCTGACCTCTGCTGGAAGCTGGATGCTGAAAGCAGGTGGATCTGTAGCTGGAAGCAGATGAATCCAAATGGATAGGAGAGTCAGGCTACACCGCAGGTGGAAATGCTGGTGCGGGTCTCTTTAGTGGAAGTGTGGAGATAGGAGCTAGAACCTGGAAAACAACCACAGGAGAGAGACAAACTGGAACTAGGTTTGACAACCAAAGCACTGACGCCTTCCTTGCTCAGGCACTGATTACTTATACCTGCAGCAAGGAAGGGATTGGCTAGGCAATTATGCAGATTAACATTGCAAACAGCAGATTGGTGGAAATGAACAGATGACAGAATCCAAGATGGCTGCGCCCATGCAGACACTTGGAGGGAAGTTTGGTTTGTAATCCATGTGGGAATTAAAACAGTAATGGCGGCGCCGGCCACAGGAGACAGGAGACGCCAGACTGACAAGTGCACATTTAACCACGCGGGCACAGCGGAGGCCGCGGCTGACATAATCACCACTCTGACATTCTACATGTAGAAACTCAGGAACAGCGGCGGAGGCCGCGGGAGACGCCATTCCAGATGTAACATGGCGCCGCGGTGACCGCGTCTCAGAGTGACAGGAGAGGAGGCGGGAATGTGGACATCAGTATAACAGATGGGATCCGGTCCTGGAACGCTGAGCCAGCCTCAGGAGGCATCTAAAGGGTAAGTAATGGCGTCCAGATACCCGGATCGTGACAGTTACTATGTTACTATTAACAACCTCCAAATCAAGGTGAAAATATGTGGAAACTGTAACATATGGACTCATTCAAAAATGTTAGTTAAATATCAAAAGTATTGAATTAATGGAGTCTCCATTCTTATCTTCCCATGTAGTTCCGCTCTGCAAAATTTCTGGGAACACCACCAACTGTTCACTGTAGAATTTTTTTTCCACAAACTACAATATAATAGTGGTTATTTAATGATTAAAAGCATTTTGATTGATCATCTAGTGCAGACTCTATCCCCCTTCCTCTTCGGGCATAATAAAGTGCAAGGGGCATTATTGTGTGGGGCATAATAAAGTGCAAGGGGCATTACTGTGTGGGGCATATTTTGGTGCTAGGGGCATTACTGTTTGAGGCATAATATGGTGTAAGGTAGTATTTTCCTTCAAGACTACACCCATTTTAGCTAGGTCATGCTTATTTTCTGCTAGACCACGCCCCCCTTTCCAGAGCGCGCACATTTCCCCCGCGCTTTTTTTGTGCTTGCACTGAGAGGCAAATTGTCTAGAAACAGCCCTGCTCAACCCTATGGAGTAGCGAACAGTATTGAGCAAGATCCCATCTCCAGTGTCATGAGGTTTAGCTGGCAATTGAAATCCCGACTTGTGCCACAACTTCTACTCAAGCTTAAAAGACTTCAATTGGGGACATTGCCACATCCAGATCTCACTTTAGCCTGTGTGATGTATGACAAGACGTTAATCATAACACAACTACATGGGACGCCTAAAAATGATTAATTCCCCATATTATCACGGTCTTTTTGCTCAAATTTTCCACCACCATTGTTTTTTCAAGAGCTAACACACTTACAGGACACCTTTGGTCAGTCCCTGACCTACCATTAACCAAAGAATCATCTATGCTGTACTTGAGTTATAGTATGTAATAAGTAATTCAGTGTCGGAACTAGACAGTGGTGGGCCCAGGTACAACAATATGCTTCCTCCCAACACCCCGTCTGTGTATGGCCACCTATATGAGCGGTTGTAATCTATGTACACAAACATTTTCATGGACACACCCAAGCCTCCAAGTAAAGGCCTATAAGATGGACAATCTCCTTTATGCGCTGCTAAGCCACCTCCATGTCACCATCCAGGAATGACCTTTAAAGTCTCAAAATATTTCTGACACAGTGCATCTCCTGTGTGCCTCAGTCGCAACTCCATATCTGACTGTGCAACATAGACGCATGTGCAAATGAAAAATACATTTCTCCAAAGTGTTCCACATTGGCAGTGCATAAGAATGCAGCACTATATGTAAACATCATAATACTATTACTGACTTAGCATTACAAAAATACATTTATTTTCACATTAAATATAGTAATCTATACAAATATAATCTACCTGAAAAATGATTTATGGTTTCCTACATTACAAGTGTAACAACATCAGTCCCTGATTCCCATCCATTCCAGACCCCAGATCTGACACTGATATAACATTAGACCCAGAAGTGACCCCCTCCTCCCTCTTTAACAATCAGATGTATATTTGACCCCCTTCTTGAAAATCAGAACTCAGATTTGGTCCTACCACCGCCATTATTAAAAATTATACCCCAGATATGAATTCACTCCAACTAGCTTCCCCTTCCTCCAATGAAAAATCTTACCACAACTCAATCGTCACCCCCTGTTCTGGAGTTCTGAATTTCCCCAATACAAATATTCTGTATGACAGTGAATTCATGGGCAGATTTATTAAGCTCGGTGAAGTGATAAAGTGGATAGTGATAAAGGACCAGCCAATCAGATCCTAACTACCATGTCACAGGCTGGGTTTGAAAAATGACAGTTAGGAGCTGACTGGCTGGTGTATTATCACCTTCCAATTTATCACTTCACCGAGCTTAATACATTTGCCCTATAAAACCCCAATGTCTTTTCAAAATCTTGAATTTACTTATTATAAATAATGTGAATTACACCTCAGATATATGGGGCAACCAAACACATAGTTCACCCTGGATAACACCAGTAATCCACCAATCAGTGTGTGGAGTCCTCCCATCACTGTGATAGGTGAATAGCCAGCGCCATACACCAATCAGCATTGTAGAAGGCTGTCACTCTAGTAGCGTTGCCACTCATGACTCTCTCCATGCATGACTCATGACTCTCTCCATGCATGACAGGTTGTCGGGAAGCAGAAAGAGGATGCAGTTATGTATAAATATGCACTGCACTCAATAGGGGGATAAAGGGTTGGCATATGGTGCTGATGAATCTAGAAGGTGTCCATCCCTTCTTGTAAAAAACAAGAAAAATAGACAAAGTGCAGCACTGAGAGTAGTGAGGTGGAAAGTTTTAAAGGGAAGGGCAGGGTTTAAATATATATGAGAATGGTACTGATGTTTCTAATTGCGCTTGTGTGGCTCAACTGAAAAGAAAAAGAGTTTGAAGATAGTGATAAGTGGGATAAAATATTTAATTGTAAAATCACTCCAGGGTAAAGTCACAATGTTCTCCAGATCAATGCAAAACACTTCAAAACAATTTTCCTGTGTAACCAATCCCGGTCATTGCAGTGTCATTGAAGGGGAGATTAAAATGCAGTAATATTAAACACGAGCGCTGTGTTATATAAAGCAATTTAAGGAAAAAAGACAAGTTAAAACTTATTTATAAAAGCAATATTGTACAGCTCTTCTTTGAAAAGATTTTTTGGAGTGGCAGCTGTGATTGGTGGACTGTCACAGTGTAGCGGTGGTGGTACAGTGTTCATATGGCATAGCGTTCTGTCCCTACCTTAATCTACAGTGTGCGTTGATGCAGCAACAGTGTTCAATTCATTCTGCTGTATGGTTTAGATGAGGAGTGGAAGCAATGCGAAATGCTGCAAAATGTAGTGATCAAATGTGCAAGGCGCCAAATATTTCGAGTAACAGTTCAGGAAAAGTTGCTCATCCACGGAGTACTCATGCTACACTGCATATACTATTCACAGTTATGATAAAATGCAACTTTTGAATCCACATTGTGACTGACGCTGAGTTGAATGTATGCCTGGTTGCCAAGCGTATCTTATGTGTTTACGAGCTGCACATGCTCCGAAATAGCAGATCGGGTGATGCAGAGTCGCATGCATTTAGTCACATCTACACTTACAGTAGCCAGGCTGTAATGCGGCGGTCAGGAAAAGCTCAGTGAGCGTGTGTTGATGCAACGTTAAATACATCTCGTTCCAGCTACATCTTTTGCCCCTAGTATAGTGTGTGTACTGATGATGATGACTAGAAGCAAACAAGGCAAACACAGAGGGAACACTTGCAGTACAAGATGCGTAGGTTGAACCCTTCCTATGGGTGAATATACTCAGTTTGCTATACTGTATATGCAATTTAGGAGCACCAGATTTACTTTCAACTCTGCCACAGCCCCATATAGCAGTTGTAAATTAGCGATTCAGCTTATTGTAATTCAGTGACATATTGATCATAATTACAATCATAGTTACAAAAGTATGGAGTTGTTTTTATACATATAAAAGCCCCTTCCATTTATCGCTGCCACTCCTATTGCTAGGAATAGCTCTTCCAACAGACATTAGGAAATCTGCTGAACATATGAAACAATGGAGTGGCCAAATATTCTTAGCCACTCACACTCTGCATAGTTTCGTGTTAGGGCGTTCAGCACAGTTTTGTGTTTAATATTGTGTGATAAGACTGGCATATAATTCTTCTTTGTAACAAAATGATTCAGACCATAAACCTGCGGTGAATAGATGGGTCTTTGTTTATTTGGCCCATTAACGCATTGTCAAATTGAATAGGAAAATCCCTTGGGGCACAATTAGTGCAGTTAGACGATGAGGTCACAATTATCAACCAACCACATTTTGTTCCACTCCTGATAAACATCTGATAGGTCACAATCAGACTTTCATCAGAATCTGTCATCATCTATATTTCTGTGCAGTGTGATTTACGTACAGTTACCGTACTGTAGGTCTAAAACTTCCTAATTAGCAAATGGAATCACCACTCAGTTTACAATAAATGCCACCAAAATAATTATGTAAAAAAATGCTTATCCTGCAATAATTAAGTTATCGGAGCCAATTACTGGAACATTTTGATGTCATCTAAATATTAGAGAAGATTATGCAAATTTCCTACACCCAATGGTCATTATAATGCTTCCTGTATAAAACTCCCAAGGGTTCTTGGTGATCATCATCAACTTACTAGTTATTGTCTCATGAAAAGTTATACATTCAACTTTATTATACAAAAGATCTTTATTGTTTAACTTTCTCCTTTTTTTCAACTTGAACAAAGGTTTTTTTGTATCTTGTGTATTCTAGTCCCCCTGACAATTAATTGTAAAACCATTTGCATATCTGAGGATTCTGACTTAGAGAGTTGAAATATTAGCTCTTAATTTCCAGAGGTGTTTGGAATTTGAATGGCGACATTTTTTTGTACGATGTAAATTAGTGGCATACATTAGACAGTCAAATGGGATACAGCTATCAAAAATTAGTAATTACATAATAATTCCCAACAAATAGATTTACATACATTTTATTAAAATGCTCCTGTAGGAATAATAATGTCTGAGAGCAATTTAAAGAGTTTTAAAAACATCTGTGGATAGCATTTTTCAAATTCTGGAAATATGTTAGGGTAAATATTGCCTGAGGCTTACAGAGCCTACGCTTTGATATGCAACAAAACACTCTAGTAAGCTAAAAACTAGTGGCTGTACATCAGAACCATACGATTCTGGATTTAGCACTTTTCAAACATTATAATAAATACTTCTTAAAAAAAAAAAAACATCCAAGGTTATTAAAACAAATTGAATTCCTGAATACTTGATCTTTTTTTTCTTGAATGGGTGGCTGTGGGAAAAAAAGGGATAAAAGACAAAAATACTATATATTATAAGGCTAATGTTGCTCCTCACCTCTATGGTTGGAATTCAAGTGTTTTGCGCCCTGGTGGCCACTAGATGACACACGACGGAGCCATTCAATTGTTGCACTGTTCAGGCGCGCACAGCCGCCGGCGCTGACATTACCGTTATGTTGTTCTGTCATTTTGACAGGCTGGTAACTAGTAGGAAACATAATACAGTAGGTTTCAAATGTTTGTATGGGGAAGGGGGCATGACCTACATGTCTAATGCAGAGTCATTTCAACAAAATATGGGGTTTGCACCTTAAGAAAGCCACATGAAACAATACTACCGCTGCAACTATACCCCAGTACGACTCTCCCAAATGTTTCCCTCTGCCTCACCTTTCTGCTGGAGAATCTGTGGCCTCCAGGGTTTCCTAGCTGATTTCTGGTGGACCTGTCCTAGAATCTTGACCTCTGTTCATACACTCCTGAATAACCTACTTGACTCTTCAATACCGAAAGATCCATGGATCCTTTTTCTCAGTTACCCTCCTCCCGGCCTCAGCAGACCTTCCGCCAAGTTGTTGTCCCATATTCTAGTCACTGCTAGAAGTTTAATAGCTCCCAACTGGAAAAAAAAAACCTTCCAACATCCTTCTCTGCCCTCAAATCATAAATCTGGCATATACAGTATCTGAGATGGAAACTGTTACTTATTTTCTCCATGACAGAGGCCACTAGTTACTAAGGTATGGGCAACTTGGCTCTCTTTTGAAGGCACCTCTTCGCTTCTGCCTTCGACATCCACAGCCTCCTCCTGACCCTTGTGTGATGAGATTACATGCTTAACCTGCTCCTACTACTCCTTGTCAGACTATTCCTGATTCCTATTAATACCACTTTCAGATTGCAAACCCGGGTCGGACCCAGGTCCAAGCAGGCTCAGACCCTTTCACATTGCAATTTCAACCCGGGTTGTTCCCAGGTTGGTGCCTTTCACACTGAACCTGGGTCACTCATGTAAAACACTGTGATGTGATTTAAAATGGACTTTTCTGGCTCACACTGATGAGGTTTCAAAGGAAATAAAAGGAGGGGCTGGGGACTGCTCTGAGCAGACATATAAACAGCCAATCAACACCTTATTCTGAGACCTGGGTTGAATATCCCGGGTCAAAGGCTTTCACACTGCACAACTACCCAGGTCCGGCCCATGTTTAACCCTTCTTTTAACTAGAGATGCGCACCGGACACTTTTCAGGTTTTGTTATTGGTTTTGGATCTGGTTTTTGGATCTGGTTCCTACAGTATTATTAACCTCAATAACATTAATTTCCACTCATTTCCAGTCTATTCTGAACACCTCACATCTCACAATATTGTTTTTAGGGCAAAAGGTTGCACCGAGGTAGCTGGATGACTAAGCTAAGCGACACAAGTGGGTGGCACAAACAAGTGTCCCATCTAGGAGTGGCACTGCAGTGGCAGACAAGATGGCAGTTTTAAAAACTAGGCCCAGAAGAGCACATAATGCAAAGAAAAATAAGAGGTACAAGATGGAATTGTCCTTGGGCCCTCCCACCCACCCTTATTTTGTTTAAACAGGACATGCACTCATTAATAAACCATTCATTTCAGCGACAGGGTCTGCTACATGACTGTGGCTGAAATGATTGGTTTGTTTGTGCCTCCACCAAAAAAAGAAGCAATTAATCTCTCATTGCACAAACTGGCTCTACAGAGGCAAGATGTCGTCCTCATCTTCTGATTCCTCACCCTCTTCAGTGTTTACATCCTCAACCTCACAGAGTATTAATTCGTCCCCACTGGAATCCACCATCACAGGTCCCTGTGTACTTTCTGGAGGCAATTGCTGGTAAAGGTCTTCCTGGAGGAATTTATAATTAATTTTGATGAACATAATCTTCTCCACAAATTGTGGAAGTAACCTCCTACACCGATCGCTGACAAGGTTACCGGCTGAACTAAACACTCTTTCGGAGTACACACTGGAGGGGGGACAACTTAGGTAAAATAAAGCCAGTTTTTGTAAGTCCCTCCAAATTGCGTCTTTTTCCTGCCAGTATACATACAGACTGTCTGACATGCCTACTTGGATGCTGTCACCGATATAATCCTCCACCATTCTTTCAATGGTGACAGCATCATATGCAGTGACAGTAATTGTTGGCAGCTCCTTTAGTCTGGACCAGATGTCAAACCATGCTCTTGACTGCCCTGCATCACCGCCAATGGGTCGGCTAGGAAATTTTATTCTTTTCCTCGCAGCCTCAATTGTGGGAAAAAATGAAGGAAGCGCTGTTGACGCGTCATGTTCCGCTTGAGCTGACAATTTTCTCACCAGCAGGTCTTTGCACCTCTGCAGACTTGTGTCCATCGGAAAGAGAGATACAACATAAGCTTTAAACCTAGGATCAAGAACGGTGGCCAAAATGTAGTGATCTGATTTCAACAGATTGATCACCCTTGAATCCTGACAAAGCGAATGAAGGGCTCCATCCACAAGTCCCACATACTTAGCGGAATCACTCCATTTTAGCTCCGCCTTCAATCTCTCCAGCTGCTTCTGCAAAAGCCTGATGAGGGGAATGACCTGACTCAAGCTGGCAGTGTCTGAACTGACTTCACGTGTGGCAAGTTCAAAGGGTTGGAGAACCTTGCACAACACGGAAATCTTTTTCCACTGTGCTTGAGTCATGTGCATTCCCCCTCCTTTGCCTATGTCTTAGGTGGATATATAGGCTTGAATGGCCTTTTGCTGCTCCTCCATCGTCTAAAGCATATAGAGGGTTGAATTCCACCTTGTTACTAACTCTTGCTGCAGGTGATGGCAGGGCAGGTTCAAGAGTGTTTGCTGGTGCTCCAGTCTTCGGCACACAGATGCTGAATGTCGAAAGTGGCTCAGATAATTATTTTTTTTGGTCAATGTCATGACTGGTGGCAGCAGCTTCAGCATTAGTACTGGGAAGTGGTTCCTGATTTTTCACTATTTTTTCCTCCAAATTTCTGTTCTCCATTTCACAGGACAGCGCCCCTTTATTATTACAGCAAACAGAACAGAGCCACTTTATTTTTACAGCAAACAGAACAGTGTTCCTTAATTTTTACAGCACACCTGTATTTTTACAGCATACAGGACAGGGCCAAAGCAATCCTTTATTTTTACAGCATCCGACAGGGCCACAGCGTTCCTTTATTTTTACAGCACACCTGTATGTTTACAGCACACAGGACAGGGCCAAAGCAATCTTTTATTTTTACAGCACCCAACAGGGCTACAGCATTCCTTTATTTTTACAGCACCCCTATATTTTACAGCATACAGGACAGGGCCTCAGCATTCCTTTATTTTTACAGCACCCCTGTATTTTTACAGAATACAGGATAGGGCCACAGCATTCCTTTATTTTTACAGCACCCCTGTATTTTTACAGCATACAGGACAGGGCCACAGCGGGTTTTTATTTTTTCAGCACCCCTGTATTTTTACAGAATACAGGACAGGGCCACATCATTCCTTTATTTTTACAGCACCCCTGTATTTTTACAGCATACAGGACAGGGCCACAGCGGTTTTTTATTTTTTCAGCACCCCTGTATTTTTACAGCATACAGGACAGGGCCACAGTGTTCCTTTATTTTTACAGAACCTGACAGGCCCACAGCATTCTTTTATTTTTACAGCACCCCAGTATTTTTACAGCATACAGGTCAGGGCCTCAGCGTTCCTTTATTTTTACAGCACCCCTGTATTTTTAAAGCATACAGGACTGGGTCATGGTGTTCCTTTATTTTTACAGCACCCCTGTATTTTTACAGCATACAGGACAGAGACACAGCATTTCTTTATTTTTACAGCACCCAACAGGGGCACAGTGTTCCTTTATTTTTACAGCACCTGACAGGGCCACAGCGTTCCTTTATTTTTACAGCACACACGACAGTGCCCCTTTATTTTTACAGCACACAGGACAACACCCCTAACAGCACAGGACAGCACTCCTGTACAGCTCAGTACAGCAGCACCCCTAACAGCACAGAACACAGGACAGCACCCCAGTACAGCACAGGACAGCAACACCCCTGTACAGCACCCCTAACAGCACAGGACACCACAGGATGGCACCCTTGTACAGCACCCCAAACAACACAGGACACCACAGGTCAGCACCCCTGTACAGCACAGGACACCCCAGGACAACACCCCTGTACAGCACCCCTAACAGCACAGGACACCACAGGACAGCACCCCTGTACAGTACCCCTAACAGCACATGACACCACAGTGCAGCACCCCTGTACAGCACATTGGAGACCACCTCTAAAGAGCACGCGCTGACCCCACCTGATGCTGCCTCCCACAGAGAGAAAGAGGTCTGTCTCCCTCAATCTCCAAGTCCAGAGTGAAAATGGTGGCGCTACACAGCTCTTTATATGGAATTCAAAACCAGCGAGAATCCGACAGAAGGATGATGATGTTTTGCCTCGTTCTGGGATCCAAGTCTGGCTAGACGTCCCGAGCCGGTCTCGGATACGGGCTCGGAACCTGAAGTCCGAGGGTGTTCGTATCAACCCGCTCATACCTATAAAATACATATAAAAACAGATGAAATTTAAATATTCAATGAAGTGGACGATGTCCAACATCAGTACATCAATTAGATCTCTCGTGTGTATATATACACCAGAGTCCACACAAAATAACAGTAAAAAAAATACATAAAATACATAAAAAATTCTTAAACGTACATATAATTAGACCCCTTTCACACCGCAGCTTATACCCGGTATTTTGCCGTTTTAACTGGCTTCCTAAACGGGTCAAGCTGCGATGTGAAAGGGTCCCCTTCAATTTACCGTTTTCAAAATACCGGTATTTTGAAACGGTAAAAAAGCAGTGTCCTACCCGTTTCAGTCCCATTTCACTGTGCAGTGTGAAAGGGTCTGAAACGGTATTTGCAAGCCCCAGAAGATGATAGGCTGTCTCCATGTGTGATGTCACCAGCCACAACCAGGAAACAGCTTGGAAAACACAGGAGACACATGAGAGAGTGGCTTTATAAACGTTTAAATGTGAAAAACACGGAAAAAAATGGCGTGGGGTCCCCCCTCCAAAGCATAACCAGCCTCGGGCTCTTCGAGCTGGTCCTGGTTCTAAAAATGCGGGGGGAAAATTGACAGGGGATCCCCCGTATTTTTAAAACCAGCACCGGGCTCTGCGCCTGGTGCTGGTGCAAAAAATACGGGGGACAAAACGAGTAGGGGTTCCCCGTATTTTTCACACCAGCATCGGGCTCCACTAGCTGGACAGATAATGCCACAGCCGGGGGTCACTTTTATGCCGTGCCCTGCGGCCGTGGCATTAAATATCCAACTAGTCACCCCTGGCCGGGGTACCCTGGGGGAGTGGGGACCCCTTCAATCAAGGGGTCCCCCCCCCCCAGCCACCCAAGGGCCAGGGGTGAAGCCCGAGGCTGTCCCCCCCCCATCCAATGGGCTGCGGATGGGGGGGCTGATAGCCTTTGTTGTAAATGAAAAGATATTGTTTTTTCCAGTAGTACTACAAGTCCCAGCAAGCCTCCCCCGCAAGCTGGTACTTGGAGAACCACAAGTACCAGCATGCGGGAGAAAAACTGGCCCGCTGGTATAGAGATGAGCGGGTTCGGTTTCTCTGAATCCGAACCCGCCAGAACTTCATGTTTTTTTTCACGGGTCCGAGCGACTCGGATCTTCCCGCCTTGCTCGGTTAACCCGAGCGCGCCCGAACGTCATCATGACGCTGTCGGATTCTCGCGAGGCTCGGATTCTATCGCGAGACTCGGATTCTATATAAGGAGCCGCGCGTCGCCGCCATTTTCACACGTGCATTGAGATTGATAGGGAGAGGACGTGGCTGGCGTCCTCTCCGTTTAGAATTAGAATAGATTAGAGAGACACTTGATTTACTAATTTTGGGGAGCATTAGGAGTACTCAGTAGTGTACAGTGCAGAGTTTTGCTGATAGTGACCAGTGACCACCACTTTTATTTATAATCCGTTCTCTGCCTGAAAAAAGCGATACACAGCACACAGTGACTCAGTCACATACATACCATATCTGTGTGCACTGCTCAGGCTCAGGCCAGTGTGCTGCATCATCTATATATATTATATATCTGTCTGACTGCTCAGCTCACACAGCTTATAATTGTGGGGGAGACTGGGGAGCACTACTGCAGTGCCAGTTATAGGTTATAGCAGGAGCCAGGAGTACATAATATTATATTAAAATTAAACAGTGCACACTTTTGCTGCAGGAGTGCCACTGCCAGTGTGACTAGTGACCAGTGACCTGACCACCAGTATATAATATTAGTAGTATACTATCTCTTTATCAACCAGTCTATATTAGCAGCAGACACAGTACAGTGCGGTAGTTCACGGCTGTGGCTACCTCTGTGTCGGCACTCGGCAGCCCGTCCATAATTGTATATACCAGTGACCTAACCGTGGTTTTTTTTTCTTTCTTTATACATACATACTAGTTACGAGTATACTATCTCTTTATCAACCAGTCTATATATTAGCAGCAGACACAGTACAGTGCGGTAGTTCACGGCTGTGGCTACCTCTGTGTCGGCACTCGGCAGCCCGTCCATAATTGTATATACCACCTAACCGTGGTTTTTTTTTCTTTCTTTATACATACATACTAGTTACGAGTATACTATCTCTTTATCAACCAGTCTATATATTAGCAGCAGACACAGTACAGTGCGGTAGTTCACGGCTGTGGCTACCTCTGTGTCGGCACTCGGCAGCCCGTCCATAATTGTATATACCACCTAACCGTGGTTTTTTTTTCTTTCTTTATACATACATACTAGTTACGAGTATACTATCTCTTTATCAACCAGTCTATATATTAGCAGCAGACACAGTACAGTGCGGTAGTTCACGGCTGTGGCTACCTCTGTGTCGGCACTCGGCAGCCCGTCCATAATTGTATATACCACCTAACCGTGGTTTTTTTTTCTTTCTTTATACATACATACTAGTTACGAGTATACTATCTCTTTATCAACCAGTCTATATATTAGCAGCAGACACAGTACAGTGCGGTAGTTCACGGCTGTGGCTACCTCTGTGTCGGCACTCGGCAGCCCGTCCATAATTGTATATACCACCTAACCGTGGTTTTTTTTTCTTTCTTTATACATACATACTAGTTACGAGTATACTATCTCTTTATCAACCAGTCTATATATTAGCAGCAGACACAGTACAGTGCGGTAGTTCACGGCTGTGGCTACCTCTGTGTCGGCACTCGGCAGCCCGTCCATAATTGTATATACCACCTAACCGTGGTTTTTTTTTCTTTCTTTATACATACATACTAGTTACGAGTATACTATCTCTTTATCAACCAGTCTATATATTAGCAGCAGACACAGTACAGTGCGGTAGTTCACGGCTGTGGCTACCTCTGTGTCGGCACTCGGCAGCCCGTCCATAATTGTATACTAGTATCCAATCCATCCATCTCCATTGTTTACCTGAGGTGCCTTTTAGTTGTGCCTATTAAAATATGGAGAACAAAAATGTTGAGGTTCCAAAATTAGGGAAAGATCAAGATCCACTTCCACCTCGTGCTGAAGCTGCTGCCACTAGTCATGGCCGAGACGATGAAATGCCAGCAACGTCGTCTGCCAAGGCCGATGCCCAATGGCATAGTACAGAGCATGTCAAAACCAAAACACCAAATATCAGTAAAAAAAGGACTCCAAAACCTAAAATAAAATTGTCGGAGGAGAAGCGTAAACTTGCCAATATGCCATTTACCACACGGAGTGGCAAGGAACGGCTGAGGCCCTGGCCTATGTTCATGGCTAGTGGTTCAGCTTCACATGAGGATGGAAGCACTCAGCCTCTCGCTAGAAAACTGAAAAGACTCAAGCTGGCAAAAGCACCGCAAAGAACTGTGCGTTCTTTGAAATCCCAAATCCACAAGGAGAGTCCAATTGTGTCGGTTGCGATGCCTGACCTTCCCAACACTGGACGTGAAGAGCATGCGCCTTCCACCATTTGCACGCCCCCTGCAAGTGCTGGAAGGAGCACCCGCAGTCCAGTTCCTGATAGTCAGATTGAAGATGTCAGTGTTGAAGTACACCAGGATGAGGAGGATATGGGTGTTGCTGGCGCTGGGGAGGAAATTGACCAGGAGGATTCTGATGGTGAGGTGGTTTGTTTAAGTCAGGCACCCGGGGAGACACCTGTTGTCCGTGGGAGGAATATGGCCGTTGACATGCCAGGTGAAAATACCAAAAAAATCAGCTCTTCGGTGTGGAGGTATTTCACCAGAAATGCGGACAACAGGTGTCAAGCCGTGTGTTCCCTTTGTCAAGCTGTAATAAGTAGGGGTAAGGACGTTAACCACCTCGGAACATCCTCCCTTATACGTCACCTGCAGCGCATTCATAATAAGTCAGTGACAAGTTCAAAAACTTTGGGTGACAGCGGAAGCAGTCCACTGACCAGTAAATCCCTTCCTCTTGTAACCAAGCTCACGCAAACCACCCCACCAACTCCCTCAGTGTCAATTTCCTCCTTCCCCAGGAATGCCAATAGTCCTGCAGGCCATGTCACTGGCAAGTCTGACGAGTCCTCTCCTGCCTGGGATTCCTCCGATGCATCCTTGCGTGTAACGCCTACTGCTGCTGGCGCTGCTGTTGTTGCCGCTGGGAGTCGATGGTCATCCCAGAGGGGAAGTCGTAAGCCCACTTGTACTACTTCCAGTAAGCAATTGACTGTTCAACAGTCCTTTGCGAGGAAGATGAAATATCACAGCAGTCATCCTACTGCAAAGCGGATAACTGAGTCCTTGACAACTATGTTGGTGTTAGACGTGCGTCCGGTATCCGCCGTTAGTTCACAGGGAACTAGACAATTTATTGAGGCAGTGTGCCCCCGTTACCAAATACCATCTAGGTTCCACTTCTCTAGGCAGGCGATACCGAGAATGTACACGGACGTCAGAAAAAGACTCACCAGTCTCCTAAAAAATGCAGTTGTACCCAATGTCCACTTAACCACGGACATGTGGACAAGTGGAGCAGGGCAGGGTCAGGACTATATGACTGTGACAGCCCACTGGGTAGATGTATGGACTCCCGCCGCAAGAACAGCAGCGGCGGCACCAGTAGCAGCATCTCGCAAACGCCAACTCTTTCCTAGGCAGGCTACGCTTTGTATCACCGCTTTCCAGAATACGCACACAGCTGAAAACCTCTTACGGCAACTGAGGAAGATCATCGCGGAATGGCTTACCCCAATTGGACTCTCCTGTGGATTTGTGGCATCGGACAACGCCAGCAATATTGTGTGTGCATTAAATATGGGCAAATTCCAGCACGTCCCATGTTTTGCACATACCTTGAATTTGGTGGTGCAGAATTTTTTAAAAAACGACAGGGGCGTGCAAGAGATGCTGTCGGTGGCCAGAAAAATTGCGGGACACTTTCGGCGTACAGGCACCACGTACAGAAGACTGGAGCACCACCAAAAACTACTGAACCTGCCCTGCCATCATCTGAAGCAAGAAGTGGTAACGAGGTGGAATTCAACCCTCTATATGCTTCAGAGGTTGGAGGAGCAGCAAAAGGCCATTCAAGCCTATACAATTGAGCACGATATAGGAGATGGAATGCACCTGTCTCAAGTGCAGTGGAGAATGATTTCAACGTTGTGCAAGGTTCTGATGCCCTTTGAACTTGCCACACGTGAAGTCAGTTCAGACACTGCCAGCCTGAGTCAGGTCATTCCCCTCATCAGGCTTTTGCAGAAGAAGCTGGAGGCATTGAAGAAGGAGCTAAAAGGGAGCGATTCCGCTAGGCATGTGGGACTTGTGGATGCAGCCCTTAATTCGCTTAACAAGGATTCACGGGTGGTCAATCTGTTGAAATCAGAGCACTACATTTTGGCCACCGTGCTCGATCCTAGATTTAAAGCCTACCTTGGATCTCTCTTTCCGGCAGACACAGGTCTGCTGGGGTTGAAAGACCTGCTGGTGACAAAATTGTCAAGTCAAGCGGAACGCGACCTGTCAACATCTCCTCCTTCACATTCTCCCGCAACTGGGGGTGCGAGGAAAAGGCTCAGAATTCCGAGCCCACCCGCTGGCGGTGATGCAGGGCAGTCTGGAGCGACTGCTGATGCTGACATCTGGTCCGGACTGAAGGACCTGACAACGATTACGGACATGTCGTCTACTGTCACTGCATATGATTCTCTCAACATTGATAGAATGGTGGAGGATTATATGAGTGACCGCATCCAAGTAGGCACGTCACACAGTCCGTACTTATACTGGCAGGAAAAAGAGGCAATTTGGAGGCCCTTGCACAAACTGGCTTTATTCTACCTAAGTTGCCCTCCCACAAGTGTGTACTCCGAAAGAGTGTTTAGTGCCGCCGCTCACCTTGTCAGCAATCGGCGTACGAGGTTACATCCAGAAAATGTGGAGAAGATGATGTTCATTAAAATGAATTATAATCAATTCCTCCGCGGAGACATTGACCAGCAGCAATTGCCTCCACAAAGTACACAGGGAGCTGAGATGGTGGATTCCAGTGGGGACGAATTGATAATCTGTGAGGAGGGGGATGTACACGGTGATATATCGGAGGGTGAAGATGAGGTGGACATCTTGCCTCTGTAGAGCCAGTTTGTGCAAGGAGAGATTAATTGCTTCTTTTTTGGGGGGGGTCCAAACCAACCCGTCATATCAGTCACAGTCGTGTGGCAGACCCTGTCACTGAAATGATGGGTTGGTTAAAGTGTGCATGTCCTGTTTTGTTTATACAACATAAGGGTGGGTGGGAGGGCCCAAGGACAATTCCATCTTGCACCTCTTTTTTCTTTTCTTTTTCTTTGCATCATGTGCTGATTGGGGAGGGTTTTTTGGAAGGGACATCCTGCGTGACACTGCAGTGCCACTCCTAGATGGGCCCGGTGTTTGTGTCGGCCACTAGGGTCGCTAATCTTACTCACACAGTCAGCTACCTCATTGCGCCTCTTTTTTTCTTTGCGTCATGTGCTGTTTGGGGAGGGTTTTTTGGAAGGGACATCCTGCGTGACACTGCAGTGCCACTCCTAGATGTGCCCGGTGTTTGTGTCGGCCACTAGGGTCGCTAATCTTACTCACACAGCTACCTCATTGCGCCTCTTTTTTTCTTTGCGTCATGTGCTGTTTGGGGAGGGTTTTTTGGAAGGGACATCCTGCGTGACACTGCAGTGCCACTCCTAGATGGGCCCGGTGTTTGTGTCGGCCACTAGGGTCGCTAATCTTACTCACACAGCTACCTCATTGCGCCTCTTTTTTTCTTTGCGTCATGTGCTGTTTGGGGAGGGTTTTTTGGAAGGGACATCCTGCGTGACACTGCAGTGCCACTCCTAGATGGGCCCGGTGTTTGTGTCGGCCACTAGGGTCGCTAATCTTACTCACACAGTCAGCTACCTCATTGCGCCTCTTTTTTTCTTTGCGTCATGTGCTGTTTGGGGAGGGTTTTTTGGAAGGGCCATCCTGCGTGACACTGCAGTGCCACTCCTAGATGGGCCCGGTGTTTGTGTCGGCCACTAGGGTCGCTAATCTTACTCACACAGTCAGCTACCTCATTGCGCCTCTTTTTTTCTTTGCGTCATGTGCTGTTTGGGGAGGGTTTTTTGGAAGGGCCATCCTGCGTGACACTGCAGTGCCACTCCTAGATGGGCCCGGTGTTTGTGTCGGCCACTAGGGTCGCTAATCTTACTCACACAGCTACCTCATTGCGCCTCTTTTTTTCTTTGCGTCATGTGCTGTTTGGGGAGGGTTTTTTGGAAGGGACATCCTGCGTGACACTGCAGTGCCACTCCTAGATGGGCCCGGTGTTTGTGTCGGCCACTAGGGTCGCTTATCTTACTCACACAGCGACCTCGGTGCAAATTTTAGGACTAAAAATAATATTGTGAGGTGTGAGGTATTCAGAATAGACTGAAAATGAGTGTAAATTATGGTTTTTGAGGTTAATAATACTTTGGGATCAAAATGACCCCCAAATTCTATGATTTAAGCTGTTTTTTAGTGTTTTTGGAAAAAAACACCCGAATCCAAAACACACCCGAATCCGACAAAAATAATTCGGTGAGGTTTTGCCAAAACGCGTTCGAACCCAAAACACGGCAGCGGAACCGAACCCAAAACCAAAACACAAAACCCGAAAAATTTCAGGCGCTCATCTCTACGCTGGTACCTGTAGTTCTAATGGAAAAAAAATACCCAAATAAAAACAGGACACAGACACCGTCGACAGTAAAACTTTATTACACACTGCCGACACACACATACTTACCTATGTTCACACGCCGACATCGGTCCTCTTCTCCATGTAGAATCCAGGGGTACCTGAAAATAAAAGTTCAATATACTCACCTCAGCCATGGTCCAGAGATAAATCCACGGACTTGGCAAAAAAAGAAAACGAACACCCGGACCTGCGGACCGAAAGGGGTCCCATGCTAACATATGAGACCCCTCTCCCCGAATGCCGGGACATCACGTGACTCCTGTCACTGAAGTCCCTTCAGCCAATCAGGAAGCGCTACTTCCGTGGCGCTCACCTGATTGGCTGTGCACTGTCTGAGCTGTCAGACAGCGCATCGCAAAGCCGCTCCATTACTTTCAATGGTGGGAAGTTTGCGGCTAGCGGTGGGGTCACCCGCCGGTCAGCCGCTGACCGGCGGGTGACCCCACCGCTAGCCGCAAACTTCCCACCATTGAAAGTAATGGAGCGGCTTTGCGATGCGCTGTCTGACAGCTCAGACAGTGCACAGCCAATCAGGTGAGCGCCACGGAAGTAGCGCTTCCTGATTGGCTGAAGGGACTTCAGTGACAGGAGTCACGTGATGTCCCGGCATTCGGGGAGAGGGGTCTCATATGTTAGCATGGGACCCCTTTCGGTCCGCAGGTCCGGGTGTTCGTTTTCTTTTTTTGCCAAGTCCGTGGATTTATCTCTGGACCATGGCTGAGGTGAGTATATTGAACTTTTATTTTCAGGTACCCCTGGATTCTACATGGAGAAGAGGACCGATGTCGGCGTGTGAACATAGGTAAGTATGTGTGTGTCGGCAGTGTGTAATAAAGTTTTACTGTCGACGGTGTCTGTGTCCTGTTTTTATTTGGGTATTTTTTTTCCATTAGAACTACAGGTACCAGCGGGCCAGTTTTTCTCCCGCATGCTGGTACTTGTGGTTCTCCAAGTACCAGCTTGCGGGGGAGGCTTGCTGGGACTTGTAGTACTACTGGAAAAAACAATATCTTTTCATTTACAACAAAGGCTATCAGCCCCCCCATCCGCAGCCCATTGGATGGGGGGGGACAGCCTCGGGCTTCACCCCTGGCCCTTGGGTGGCTGGGGGGGGGGACCCCTTGATTGAAGGGGTCCCCACTCCCCCAGGGTACCCCGGCCAGGGGTGACTAGTTGGATATTTAATGCCACGGCCGCAGGGCACGGCATAAAAGTGACCCCCGGCTGTGGCATTATCTGTCCAGCTAGTGGAGCCCGATGCTGGTGTGAAAAATACGGGGGACCCCTACTCGTTTTGTCCCCCGTATTTTTTGCACCAGCACCAGGCGCAGAGCCCGGTGCTAGTTTTAAAAATACGGGGGATCCCCTGTCAATTTTTCCCCCGCATTTTTAGAACCAGGACCAGCTCGAAGAGCCCGAGGCTGGTTATGCTTTGGAGGGGGGACCCCACGCCATTTTTTTCCGTGTTTTTAACCATTCCATCTTAAAAAAAAAAAAAAAATTTTAAAAATATATAAATAATACTTGTGCCTCCAAAAAAGACAAACCAAGTACCTAATCCCATCTAATAAAAATAGATATGCTTCAAGCTGCTGGGTTCCATCGTACGACTATCCAAATTATTAATAATGAATTAATTAGTGATTAATAATAATGTGTGGGCCAGAAAAGTCCATTTATAATGACAACCACTGTTTTCTATGGGTGAAACGGGTTCAGTGTGAAAGGTACCAAAACGGGAATGAAATGGTAATTTACTGGTTACAACATGAGATGTGAAAGGGGTTTAACTGCTCAGACCTGTTTTAAGAACCGTTTCAAATACCATTTCAAAAGCAGGTTTTGCGATGTGAAAGCAGCATTAGTGTGACAAAATGGAACCCAACAGAGTCAATAAATTGTCAATAAATGGAGTTATTTCATAACCCTCATTAAACTCCCTAAGAGCCAGGGTGTTGAGATTTAATATCCAATATGTTTCTCTCTTGGGAACATTCTTCTCTCTGTCCCCACCCCTCTTATTTTGGGTGACGACTTCAATACCTTTTATTTTGAGTCCACTTGGGTCCATATTGTGAAATGATTTAAAGAGTCTAGGTACACTATCTGTAGTAACTCCATTTTAAATGTTTCTCATGTGTTCTAATGCTCTTATTTTAAGTGAACGTTTTGTTTTTCCTATATACTGTCGGGTACATGGACATGTTAACAGATATACCACATAGGTTGTATTGCAATTTATGAAGCTTTTTACACTTAGGGACCTATTTATTAACATTATTTTTACTAAAATAACGTGAAAAGGGGTGTTTTCACACCCTTTTCAATTTTTTTTTACTATCACTGAATGTATTAAATGGCATTTGGAGCAGTTTTCATGAAAAACTGCTCCAAACCCTTTAACTGTATTTTTGTTTTAGTAACCCACATTACACTCCCCATACTTATAATGGGAAATGTGATGTGGCCAAATTTACTAAAAATAAAATGTGAAAAAACTCTGCAGTATGCCCGGTGATATTAACGCGAAATCACAGGGCAGCACTGCGATCTGCAGCCTTTTGCCAGCTTTCTCTGCCACCCGGCCAGTGTGATCAGCTTTGTGCATACTTGCCTACTCTCCCAGAAGTTGCAGGAGGCTCCCGATTTTTGGGGTAGCCCCCCGCACCCCCGGAAGAGCGGTCAGTTTTTCCACAGCCTGCCCACACCTTGGTGATGCTGGCAGGATGAAGAGATACTCACACTGGTATATTCGCACTTCGCGGGTCCGTGTGGTGGGGGAGGGGCTAAAATGACGCAAATTGCGACATTTTATCCCCAACCCCTTCCCGCGGACCCGCAAATCGTGGCATTTTCCTGATGTGGGGGCGGGGCTTGATGTCATGACCCGGCCCTGTCCCCCGAAGTTCCCTGCAAATTAAAAGTAGACAAATTTTGCTTTGTGTGTTCGATGGACACTGGTAAAAAAAAAAAAAAAGTTAAATAAATAAAATTCATACTTACCAGTCCAGGAAGCCGGTGATCGGTGCTCTGGTAAGCGCTGCCGGGCACTGGGTCCTCCATGTGCTGCGCTGTGACCCCTGTTCAGTAAAGTGATGCTGCAAAGTGGCAGCTCACTTTACAGCACCGGGGGTCACTCACAGCAGCAGGATCCGGTGCTCGGTAGCCTCCTGGAGCAGTGGACACCGGCTTATGGGACTGGTAAGTATAAATTGGGGGGAGGGGGGCATTTTTGCAATCCCTGTCCCTGCATGCGATAAGTGATAAATCCATGCGATATACTCAATTATCGCATTACGAGTTTGGACGATTTTATCACCTATCATACACATCATCTGATGCGAATGGTGATAAATCTGCCCCTTAGTGCTTTACTATTATCAACCCACTGGCCACTGATATTCGCTCCTCTGTCAATCAGAGGGCAAATTTTACATTTCTCACATGGAAAACAACCACATATCTTTAAGAAACCTTGGCCCATAGCTGGTCCATCAGAAATTTTTTCTGACTCTTATCAAAAGGTTTTTCATTTTCTTTGTTTTTTTTAGTGCACAATTTTAGAAGCATTATAGATCTTCCCTCGCTGATCTAATTGTAAAATGCCAGTTTTTTCTCATAATTTTTGCTATTTGTTTTTCACTGTCGTTATACAGACTCTCAGTCTGCTTTATTTCTTCTCTCAGTTTATGGTTTTTCACAGAGCAGATCATCTCTATTTTTCTCTGTAGCTTTCTTTTTTGCAGCTCCTATAATCTTCTTAGGATAACCTCTTTCCTGAAAGAGTTCAACATATACATGTGACTGTTTATCAAACTTATCAATATCCGTACAGTTACTGCATAATCTCGGGAACTGTGAAAATGGTATATTGTCTTTCCATAAACGTGAATGACAGCTGGTATTATCTAGATAGCTGTTGCTATCAACATTCTTTAAAAAAATAGATGTTTCAATATGCTAAACTTCAGGGAAGTTGTCTACACTTAATGCCAAAACCGAAAATACTATCCGCTTGGGATGAAATTTGGATGTGAATGTGAGATTTTAGTTGTTGGTATTTAGTCTCTCTACAAACCTGTTAAATTCTAATCCATCGCTACTACGATGTCAACGATATAGCGCTTAAAAAGCAGGATATCACCCAAGGCATCATAGGTAAGAGTTTCTGATTCCCATTCACCCGTATAAAGATTAGCTAGGCTCGGTGCACAAATCGTACCCATTGCGGTCCCCCATATCTGGAGGAACCACTCACCAAGGAATTTAAAGTACTTATGTTTAAGCATGGAATTGAGACAATTATAGAAGAAGTTTATCATATTGGGTTCAAGTTTAACATCACGATTAAGAACATTTCGGATCATCTCTATACCCTTATCTTGTGGGTTAGTGGTATATAATGATTGTACATTAATAGTACCGCAACTTTATTTATCCTGCCACTTGATATCATTCAAAATTTTCAGGGCATGGGTTTATATATATATATATATATATATATATATATATATATACAGGCTCGGCGGCGCGGCACTCAGCTCTTCTAAATGAATAAATAATGCAGACCACAGTCTGCTGATCAACGTTTCAATATATTTAAATATTTTTGTTGAAACGTTGATCAGCAAACTGTGGTGCGCATTATTTATTAATTTAGAAGAGCTGAGTGCCGCGTCGCCGAGCCTGTATCTACATTGTAAGCGAAGGCACCGGCGCAAGTTACTATTCTTAACTATGGAGTGCCAGACCCCCGAGATTGCTGTGTATATATATATATATATATATACATACATGAGAGATCTATCTGATGTATTGGTGGACATCGTCCATGTCATTGAATATTTAAATTTCATCTGCATTTTATATGTATTTTATAATAATTGGTATGCTTACAGATTGTTGTTAAACACTGTGGTTGATATTAAGGATTATGATCCATTTAATATGCTGAGTATACTCTAAAGACATTTGTCAAAATGTTACCTGTGCCTGTCATGACTATCATCTGTGATATCTGTGCTTTTCAAATATTGCTGTATAGATGCAGTATCTAGTGACAATATCTGCATAAAAAGTGTCACTGCTTCTGAACGCTGAAGTGCTGTTTAGAATTACATGTTTTAAAAGTTCTATGCCCGCCTTATAGAGGCATTTACCATTGGTGGGAGTTGTGTTTAAAAGTATGCTCCAGCGCGCAATTGACCACTCCCTCTGATGAAATCCGTGTGATGAAACCGATCAGGGTGTGGTTGAGTGATGGGCTCTCACTGCCTCCCGGCTGCTGCTGACCCCACATACGGCACCAGGCTCCACACCGCTCGCTGCTTGGCAGGACAGAGTGCATCGACACTCCATCAGTGGGGACCTAGTCACGTGAGCCCTCTGATTAAGTTATTACACAAAATGTGTAGGTACGTGGCCTGTCCAACATGATGTGTGCCTGGAATATTGTCCTTCATGCTGGTGGTGCGCAGTATCCAGATGGATCCTATGGTGAACATTGGATACGGTGTAGGGTCCTGAGTCCTTTCCCTAGTGAAGTGTTCCAGTATTGCTGTGGCTTTCTGTTTTATATCTTGTGGTATCCAGTCCAAAAGCGGTGAGATACTTGGTACGAGGCTGCAATTTGTATGGTGGTGTTTTATAAGAATTGTTTTTAAGTGAAAAAATTGACTTGCACTATGGGCGCCCTCTATTCATCCATTTTATATATATATATATATATATATATATATATAGTATATATATATATATATATATATATAAATACCAAGTTATACCTTAGTTCTGCGCTAAGGATAGCTGCCCTCTAATTCGATCCTTCTGTTAGCAAGGACCAAACAAAACAACACCTCCAAAAAAATGAATCAGAGGGCGCTAAATACCACTTTCCAATAGTACCAGCACTATAATAGATCAAATGGATACGTTTTTAACAATTTATTAAAAGCACATTTTTGCCCAAAAAAAGACAGAGATCACCCTTTCACATACACAGATCATACATTGTGTCAGAAATGGTTTAAATAGAAGGGTATCTTTCTCCCTCTCTCTTCAACCCTGACGCGTTTCGTCCTATGTGGACTTCTTCAGAGGGATGGTCAGTACAGCTAAAGAATCAGTCCAAGTAGTAACCATAGGAATAGTCAAATTGATTGAATCACTTTATAGCTCACATTTGTTGGACAATTTTTATGAACTAGAAAGACCTCTTTCCAATATACATGGCGGTCCCAATAACTCAAAAGGTAAGTGTACCACTTTGGGTGTGCCTCAATAATAAAGGCATTTCCGCAGATGAGCTAAACAAAACGTGCTCCTGTGTGCTCTCCCAAAGTGCTGGTACTATTGGAAAGTGGTATTTAGCGCCCTCTGATTCATTTTTTTGGGATATATATATATATATATATATATATATATATATACACAATGTCCAAGGTAGGCTGCACTCTCAAAACCAGATTCAAATATAGCCGGTGCCCACCACTGGTACTCCCCCTTTGCAAGGAGTCCACGGCGGCACTCAGCATAAGAAAAAGCCCGACTAGCAGGTTATACTGCAACGTTTCGATGATTAATTTTGTCGTCTTCAGGCATATATAGCTACATATATATATTATTTATTATTATTATCCTTTATTTATATGGCGCCACAAGTGATTCGTAGCGCCCATTACACAGTACATAATCAAATGAGCAAATAAGAAAACAGCACTTAAGGGGGGTACACACGGAGAGATCCGTGTTTAAAATCTAAGCAATCTGACTGGGTGGTCTTCAGTATGCCGACTGACGGGATCCCGGCGCACAGTATACCGGTGCCGGGATCCCGACAGCCGGCATATCGACACTTATTCTCCCTCGTGGGGGTCCATGACCCCCCTGGAGGGAGAATAAAATAGCGTGGCGAGCGCAGCGAGCCCACAAGGGGCTTATTTGCGCTCGCCACACTGTCGGTAAGCCGGCGGTCGGGCTCCCGGCGCCGGTATGCTGGTCGCCGGGAGCCCGACCGCCGGCATATCGTAATGAACCCATCTGACTAGATTGCTTAGATTTTAAGCACGGATCTGCCGTGTGTATGCCCCCAATGATAGCGATGCACGGCCCCGCGCGTCGCTATCGCTGGTGCTAGATTAAGCATGCATGCAGGCTCAATCTAGCGGGTCGCTCACTTCACCGCTGTGTGAAATGAGCGGTTCCCCGTCTGTCCCGCCCCTCACTCAGCACATCACTCTGTGCTGAGCGGGGAGAGAGATGTGTGCTGAGCGGTCTGTGTTAAGATCGGTCAGCACACATCTCTCCCGTCAGTACCCCCCTTTACAGTACAAGACAATATAGGACAGGTATAGAAAACCCGGGGTTAGGTGCCATCAGAGGGAGTATGGAGTATAAGATAGTGTAAGTAAGAAAAGGAAAGGCACATGAGGAAAGAAGTCCCTGCTCTTGCGAGCTTACAATCTAAAAGAGTATCTATAAATATAAATATATATATATATATATTAGAATGTGTGTGTGTGTGTGTGTGTGTGTGTGTGTGTGTGTGTGTGTGTGTGTGTATATATATATATATATATAGGATTCCAGAAAGAAACAGCGGCACTCGAGGATTTGGTAAACAATACAAAGTGTATTCAAAAAAAGATTACAAGAAGCCTTTTTTTGAATACACTTTGTATTGTTTACCAAATCCTCGAGTGCCGCTGTTTCTTTCTGGAATCCTGCATCTACTTCACAGAAGGCACCGAGGTCCCTGACGCCTGACAGGAGAGTGCCAGTCCCATCTGGGATAGATATATATATATATATATATATATATATATATGTATAAAATGAGAGAATTGGAGATGGATACTATATTTTTTTCTTAGGAATAGATACTAATTTTATTAATTATTTCCTTTATTCCCATTATAAGGACACAGCTGTAACATATCCCCTATTACAACACTCATACGAATGTAATAGTCCAGACAGTTTAATCACTATTTAGTTTCCCTTGTATGCAAATGAAAGGAACAATTGAAGTATGAAGATAACACAGGCCTTAGCTGACAGATATGAATAAAAGCATAAAAATGAATTTGCTGTGTGTGCAACTTTCATCAAAAAACTTTACATAGCATTACCCTGCAACCACTGTTATATTTCTCCCATTATCACCAAAACCAGACCTGCGAATCCCATTCATTTACCATGTTTTTTTTCTTTTGGTTTATTTATAAATATGATCCAGAGGAACGGAGATAAACTCTGACCATAGGCCTCTCTTGTTTGCATTAAGTGGCCACAGTAGCAATTGCTGCCAATTCTGCTGTGAGGACACAGTAAGGAAACTAATGAAATATCTTGAGACAATGTTCTGTAATGAATGCAGTGTTCCAGCATCTGCGGTCTTAGAACAAAACATTAAGATAACATGTGCACTGAGATGTTTTAGCAAAGCTATATAATTATATACTCCAATATGAGAACCAGACGGGTTACAATTTGGGTAGATATAATGTATTTTGAGCTGAACTATAATCAGTTTGTCCACTAAATAGCTACTAAAAGCAACAGAGAGCATACAGTTCCAAGTTAATTGTATATACTTAACAACTGCCTTGCTATCATTACCTTAATCCAGTCTGATACTTACTATGCTATTAAACTACTGCCCCCAACAATTCAGGTTGCAGTAAAGCAACTGCCTCGGTAATCTTATTTGAAAGCTAATTTATCACCACTTATCTTATTGAAACAGACCACATATTAGCACAGATGGAAACACCCCACCAAAAAATATTGGGGGAATGTTATATTTGTCAAATAGGACATCAAAGTAATCAACAGCTTGTGGAGAGGGAGTGGGACTTTAAATGATTTGTTATCTGTCACGTGATGCCCCTTCCTCACAGTTGGTGAGTGAATTACTTTTGTGTGGTATATTATTATAAATAATACATGATGAACAGCGGAAATAACAGTATACATTTAACGGTCGTTGATTCAACAGTGTCAACATCATCATCATAATCAATGTCCAATGGCATATATGGGTTTGGGGATAAGAGTGAAGAGTTAGGGCAGTATGGACGGTGTAATAGTTAGCATTACTGCCTTACAGCACTGAGGTCATGGGTTCGATTCCCACCATGGCCCTAACTGTGTGGAGTTTGTATATTCTCCACGTACTTGTGTAGGTTTCCACAGGGTACTCCGGTTTCCTCCCACAATCCAAAAATATACTGGTAGGTTAATTGGCTCCCAACAAAATTAACTCTAGTGTGAATGTGTGTGCGTATACATGAGGTAGGGAAGTTATGGATTATAAGGTCCACTGGAGCAGAAGCTAATATGAATGGCCAAATATTCTCTGTAAAGCGCTGTGAAATATGTGTGTGCTATATAAATAACTGGTAATACTAATAATAATAATAATCAGGAGGATTAGTTGCCCAAGCAACCATCAACTTCTGTCATGTGAAAGACTGTGCTAAATTACAGTTAATCTGGGTAAACATTGGTCTATATATCGAGAGCCTGATGGCAGGTGTGTAACCCTGAAATGTCTGTGAACGACGTCATTCACAGACATATTGCATCAGCTGAGCATCACAGCCGATGGCCAATATATTTGCAGAAATATTGGGCTATCTGGCTGTGTGTACTGTACACTTGCTGCAGTGTGTACTTACCAACCGTTAGCTAGGTCGGTGGATCAGCAGAACAGCTAATCCATTGCCAAGGTGTGTACCCAGCATCAGAAACTGATTGGTTTCTTTGGGCAACGTCTCCACTTTGGGGCTGATTCTGAGGTGGCCACAAAAGCACCCAAAGCTGCGTCTATTGGTTGTCACGCTTCTCGGACTCTAAAGCCCTTCCCTCGTGTACATACATCCATCTGAATGTGCAAGGACTCAGATGCCGGCTTTCAGTATCTGTACACGTAGTAACAATGATTGGTGCATCATCAGTTGGACCCTATGGCTGGTGCAGTTTATCCTCCCAAGTGTGGCTTTTAAAATAAATAAATAAATACAAATAAAATAAATAAATAAAAAAATGACAATGTTCCAAACTACACCATACAGTAGGCACCCTTATTCTCATTACACCGCACAGTAGTACCCATTGTTAACATATATATATATATATATATATATATATATATATAGTCCATCAAACTAACAGGTCCTTATGTAAGCAGTACGCAGCAGATTTTCCTGGCTTGTCAACATTTCATTTATTCATATAAATTTTGTGTCCTAAAGTACTGCTTACATTTGGACCCGTGAGTGCCGCATCTTGTTTGATGGACTATATGCACTGTACGTCATAGCACCCGGGCACACTTCCACTTTATTAACGGTTAGTGCCGGCTCTCCATGCACAGATTATAGCTATATATATATATATATATATATATATATAATATGGGATGTGGTTATGTGACTGCCGGTCACGATAAACTGCAGCGAGTGATCGGGTCGGAATGACCCCCATTGGCCCTCATTCCGAGTTGATCGCCACTAGCTACTTTTACCAGCCGTGCAAACGCATAGTCACCGCCCATGGGGGAGTGTATTTTCGCTTTGCAAGAGTGCGTACGCCTGTGCAGCCGAGCGGTACCAAAACATTTTGTGCAAAACAAGACCAGCCCTGTAGTTACTTATTCTGTGCGATGATTGCTGCGATGAAGGTCCCGGAATTGGCGTCAGATACCCGCCCTGCAAACGCCTGCATTTTTCCAAACACTCCCAGAATACGGTCAGTTGACACCCATAAACGCCCTCGTCCTGTCAATCTCCTTGCATTTTGGCTGTGCGAATGGAATCGTCGCTTGAAGCAGTGCAAAACAACGATGCTCTTTGTACCCATATGACGTGCGTGCGCATTGCGGCTCATACGCATGCGTAGTTTTGCCTTTTTTTAAATGATCGCTACGCAGGGAACAACGACAGCTAGCGATCAACTCAGAATGAGGGCCATTGAGAGGCCATCATGAATTGGTCCCTGATTCAGATTATCCGTAATTTGATGCACTGTTGGACTGAACAAGTCTGTCCACTCTCCGTTCCGCTAGGCATATAGTAGCTGTTTACGACCACAAGCCTTGTGCTCAGACCCAGTTTTCTGTCTGCTTGTTCACTCTGTGTACACAATTACCCCTTTTAAACAATTCACCCCTGCTGTGAGCGTCAACAACCATTCCATGTTCAAAGTCTGTCAGATCACGTAGTTTTACCCATAATAATACACATCACTAGTCTCTGCATACTGTACCTTCGCCTTTCCATTCATACACAGATTCAGGCATCCCGTGTCAGCATTATCTGTGGAACAGCTAAGTAGCATAAAATCGACTAGTGGTCATAATAATTTGACAACTCGGTGTATATTTATTTGGAAGATTCCTATCAGGGAGTCTGACTTACCGTCCTTGTCTTCATGATAGGCTGACAAAAAAATGAGCAATCTGTTTGCTGTGCTGATCGGGTGGTATGTTTCCAGTGAAAATAGCAATTTCTAGATAAAGCATTTTGTGTTTTCCTTACAAATGGCTGTTGTAGGCTTATCATTTAGCTCATCAATATTTTTGATGGTTACACCACCAATATGGAAGTGATAGAGGAACAATTTACGTTTCCCAATTATGTGATGTACAGTATAAGGTCAGTTGAAGCCTTTTGGGAGACAGGATTCACTAGTCTAGTGGGTAACTTCTTTTTAGAGTGCGTGACTTTGCAACACCACCTTCAAGTGCTAAAAGTACCTGTAACTGTACAAGAGTTTAGCTAAAAAATAAAATCTTAGGTAGAGCTGTCCATGCTCCATTATTTTCAATGGGATGAATGTGATGTCAAATGGGTAAATATCAAGTTAAAAATACAAAGGTATTATCTCTCATTCCCCCCTCCTCAACTCTCCTCCGTCCTCCCTCTCCTCCCCTCTGTCTGTGCCTAAAAGCATAATGTCAGATCTCTTGTATCAGGATTATTTCTGGGTATATCAGGAAATTAATTACATTGTAATTTTTTTGTTTTGTATGATACCAATAAACTTTGTCCAATAACAATAAACTATTTAATTCATTAATTAATTGGGTATGGATGTGTGTCTGGGTGCAGCTGGGGTGTTAGTAGTGAATGTGGGTATGGGTGTATCTGGGTGCTGCTGGGATGTTGGTAGTGAATGTGGGTTAGGGGTACTGTGTGTTTGAGTGCTGCTGGAATTGGGGTGTTGGTAGTGAAAGCAAACGGGGGTTGGAGGAGGCACCAACAATTGTTTTGCCTCCGGGCTCCTGGTATGAATTTACATCCCTGGGGTCAGCAATCTGTTGGTGCCCAAACTCTCTAAAATTTGTGGGCAAATAGGTCCAAAATAGCCTTGCTGGCCACCAAAATCACTGTATGTAATGCATGTTCACCTTAAAATAACTCACATACTGTACACAGGTACTCAGTGTAGGTGCCAAGCTGCAGGATCATAGGTGTATTTATAATGGGTGCAAGGTGTACATTGCAAAAGGGCCCCTGGGTCCACAGATGACTCGTACCGCACACCCTGCACCAACAGTATACTTACCTTGTGCCGGCAAGAGGACCCCTCCTTCTCCTCCACACCATGTTCCCAGAGACACTGTTGGGAAGCTGGCGCTGTGCAGTGAAAGCAAAGGCTCTGGCACTGTACCAGAACCTTTGTTCTCTTGTGCGCCATTTTCCCGAATATCACTGGGAAGATGGCATCACAGAGGAGGAGAGACCCGCTTGCCAGCACAAGGTTAGAAGCAGGACTTGGGGGGTGGGGAGGCACTGCACAGAGGAGCGGATCCAATTTACAGGTGCCCCCTCGGACATTACTATGACCCTGTGCAAGATCAGTGTCAAATTTAGCTGAAGGTTGGTCAAGATCTAACTGTTCAACTTCCAAGTGGCCAATAGCAGCATGACTAGGGCCTTCTATTGAGGCTGGAAGATGACAACATACGCAGGCCGATATCAGCTATGGTCATCTACTGACAACATTTGCCTACATGCCCAATAATAAATAATCAGTTATTGATTTGATCATTGCTGGCTAGCTGGGTATAATCATCTTAGGACATATGCACTAATTTATTGCAGAGCCAGTAAACACAGCCCAACAGATCATTAGGGGAAATATCGGCTCTTGTGGACACAGGGACCGATTCAGAGATGATTGGTAATGCAAATGTGTTTGCGGCCGGCCTCTCTCTCAGAAGCAGTTGTGGAAATATGGAAATGCTAATTTCAGCCTTCCCTTAGTGATCCAACGTTAGATGGCGTGTACAAACGTTGAGACATCCACTTTCAGACTTCGTGGTCTATGCAATTGCAATGGAGATTGCAAACACTACAACATCAGCGTAACATTGGCCGCACCATCGTTATCTGCGGTAGCCTAGGGTCTACTCTAGCTACTCTCCTTAAATCTAACTAAACATGGAGTCTGAAGCAGTGGCTTTGTGATTGGGGATGCCGTTGTGTTCCCAGACATGCCCCTGAAACTGCCCCTTTGTGACTTCACTTTAGGACACCTCTCAGTCTCCACCCAGAAACACCTAGGGTTCACAGACCCCCTCTCAGCTGTTAGTGATGTTGTATGCAATTGTGTTGGGGGGTCACAGACACTTGGGATCATGTGCGCAAAAGCAAAAAAACGCTCAACTGCAAAAATATCGATGCTGCGTCCATTTCTGAATCAGGCCCATAGTTACTTGCACACAGTGTTCCAGATCTTAAATCAGTAAGACTGACAGGAAATCATTAACCTGACATTTTATCTTTGCAGCATTGATCGCTGAAACCTACTCAATATGTAAAAGCAAATTAAACACATAAACTCTGTTTTCCAAATTGGTGCTGCTTAAAGTGTTTAAGAAAGCAATATAGGGTCTGTTCATTGTTATGACCCCCATTACTGTAATACACATGTAACACTTATTTGTTACTGAGGTCATTACTTTATTAAGGAGCTGTATAAATAGTGAGAAATGTATACATTTAATGCTCTTATTAATTTGTCACACTATGGGACTGATTCTTTTGCCGCAGTTTATACTAATGCCTCTACAAAGCTCTTCCCTGGTGTACATCAGTACATCCAGGGCCGGTTCCGGGGCTACTTGCGCCCCGGACGGCATTAGGGAGCGTGACTTCATACAGGGGGCGTGGTCAGTTACGCCCCCTGTACTGTAGTAGGATGTGCGGTGCGCGATGACGTCATCGAGCACCGCACAGCAAAGGTCCTCTCCACGAAGGAAAACTAGACGCTAAGCGTCTAGTTCCCTTCGTGGAGAGGACCTTTGCTGTGCGGTGCGCGATGACGTCAACGCGCACCGCACATCATTACAGTTAAGGTCCTCTCCAGGAAGGGAAACTAGACGCGTAGCGTCTAGTTTCCCTTCACAGCGGGCAGCCCACGAAGGGAAACTAGACGCGTAGCGTCTAGTTTCCCTTCACAGCAGACAGCGGGACAGCGGGCAGCGGCAGCGGGGGGCACCACAGCAGCAGCGGATCTTGCCATGGTGCGGCGAACTCCGGATGGCGCCGGCGACCTCCGGAAGACGGCGCCCCGGGCAAAAGTCCTGCTTGCCCGTGGCAAGATCCGCTACTGAGTACATCCAAATGTGCAAGTACTGAGACACCCACTCGCAGTGTCTATAGACACTGCATTTGATGCACCATTGGTTGCACCATCCATACGCAGGGGGACTTTCCAGATGTCCGGAAACCCCCCTTCCCCACAGCTTGAATAGCAGCCACTACATACAGTAGAGGGAAGTCCTAAGACAACAGTGGGCGCTGATTAAGAATGTATTTAGCTTAAGAGTTAGGTAGATACTATTGTATTAATTCTTTATATGCAAAATAATTCTACTAGATGGTCTATACATATATATCTCTCACCCTTTTAGCTGCCCACAAAGGTGGACCTGGCTGTCCACCGTATAAGGCAGAAGCAAAGAAGAAAGGGGGAGATGTGGGTGCTCAAAGGGGATCGTGAGTCAACAGCTGCTGGTTTTGCAAATAAAAATAATTTATTGGTAAGAGATTTTTCACAATAGACATAAAATGGCTGTAATGCCTTTAAGAATACATATACACATTCAGAGAAAAAATTAACATAAAATCACAAAACAAATTAGTATACTGATTAAAACTAATGACTGTGTCCAGGGCCTCAGGACTTATAATTGGGTACCCACCCTATTAAGAATAAATTTTCTTGCATGCAGAAGCTTGTTTGTTAGTTGCAATTAGGGTTAGTGCATGATATGTTCTGATTGCACATTGCGGAATAGAGGCTATGCAGTATTGAAAAAAGTCTGTTAGTACTTCACCATAAGACGCTGGTGGATGTAATATTCAGTAGTCTGGCTAAATATTAAAACATGTCAGTCCCGCAGCTGTTACGACTGTGGAACGCAGGTGGACCGCAACCGGAAGCCCCGAACCCGGAAGCCGCGCATCGCGGCATTACAGCGTCCCCTGCCATCCAGGACCTGCACACATGCTTTTCTGTCTCCGCTCCTGTCCAGGCACAGTGCTCTAAGACAGCACACGACATCAAGCATTGCCTAAAGGAACCGCCGCAGAGCGGACAGTCATCCAAACAGTGAGTGAACCAAACAAGTGTGTTCTACAGGAGACAGCTGCGGGACTGACATGTTTTAATATTTAGCCAGACTACTGAATATTACATCCACCAGCGTCTTATGGTGAAGTACTAACAGACTTTTTTCAATACTGCATAGCCTCTATTCCGCAATGTGCAATCAGAACATATCATGCACTAACCCTAATTGCAACTAACAAACAAGCTTCTGCATGCAAGAAAATGTATTCTTAATAGGGTGGGTACCCAATTATAAGTCCTGAGGCCCTGGACACAGTCATTAGTTTTAATCAGTATACTAATTTGTTTTGTGATTTTATGTTAATTTTTTTCTCTGAATGTGTATATGTATTCTTAAAGGCATTACAGCCATTTTATGTCTATTGTGAAAAATCTCTTACCAATAAATTATTTTTATTTGCAAAACCAGCAGCTGTTGACTCACGATCCCCTTTGAGCGCCCACATCTCCCCCTTTCTCCACTACATACAGTATAAAGGGTGGAATGGAGCTGTTGCAATGCCCAGTGGCAGCAGATTTTCCTACCAAGTCTGTTGTGCGTGTCTTTGGATATGACTGCTCAAAAATCGCATCAGAGAGAGAATCTGGTAAGTGGCTTACTTTGATTATTGGGCCTGCATATGTCTGAAGTACTGTGGGGTTTATTCATGAAGCAGTGAAAAGTGTGGAGAAGTGAGCCAGTGGAGAAGTTGCCCATGGCAACCAATCAGCATTGACGAAACATTTATAATTTGCATACTATACAATTGTACGGAGCAGCTGATTGGTTGCCATGGGCAACTTCACCACTGGATCACTTCTCCACTCTTTTCACTGCTTTATGAATAGACCCCTGTATTACATACACTGAACTTTGTTTGGGGCCGACTATAGATTGTTACATGGCATGCTAATTGCATCCTTCATGGGCTGGAAACAATCGCTGTGAAATAAAACATTTGGGAATCCCCGTCATAAAAATCTTGCATTTGCCCCTGCCATCGGTCGCACCATCGAAACTTGCGCCATACTTGCGGACTTGGCGCAGCCAGGTCAGCACAACATAGGGTATGACAATGACATAGGTGGGCGGTGCAAGGGTGTCGAGGTGCAATCGAGTCATCATGTCACCTCCACCCCTGCTATACAATGCCCAGATTACCAGTATTGTAAAACGGAGGTGGGTGCTACTATGATGCAAAACAGCACAAATCGCATCATCAACCCCCCCCCCATCCTCAGACAGCCCACTTTCATGGACGCCTGCACAGGGGTGTGGCAAGTACGGGCGGTAGAGGCCAGCTCCAGGAGACTTGACAACTTTTCCGGGCAGCCGGGAGTGTCACCCGATTGTCGGGAGCCCTATGGCAAGTGCAGTTTCTCCATCTGAGTATTGGCTGCAGCATGAGTGGTTTAGCGTCTCTGTACATAACTGCTTTCAGCAACAAGCCCGCAATGCGTCTGCAACACTGCCTTGCAAATGTCGACAAATGTATGACTGCTTAAGAACACATCAGCAATAGCGATAGATGGCAGTTAGGGTTAGAAGAACATGTCAACATTAAGTAATTGTCAACAGTGAATCTGGACATGTCAAATGTTGACATGTAAAACATAGGCGTAGGTATTATAGGTGCAGGGAGTGTGGTTGCTACGGGGCCCTGGCCACCTCCAGGGCCCGGCCCTCCCCCTGCACCTGAGTATGCTGCCTGCTAGCTATCTTCACTTTACCAGAGACCTGTGCCGCATGGCTTTTCCTCTATCAGCAGTGTGCTGCTCCTGCAGCAGGCACATCTGCTGTCAGTTTTACGGATGGCTGTCTCCCCGTTCTCACTGATGCTGGGAGGAGCCGTAGTATTGCTTAGCCTGGCTCCTCCCAGCACCAGTGAGCATGGAGAGACATGGAGCCTGCCGAATGGGACAATGACACTGCAGTAGATGTGCCTGCAGCAGCAGCAGCAGAACACTGCTGTTAGAGGAAAAGCCACGGGCCACAGGAGGCAAGTGTCAGCCCGTACAGCCGAAATGATGAGGCGGGTGAGCGCATACACATATCGGAATGTACACAGTTAATACATTGCGCCGAACCTCTGCCCCGCTTCTCAGCGATCAGGACGAGAAGCGGGACCAGACACATAAAGAGCGTGGCAGGAAAGTTAATACATTTACCTCAGAGTCCGGAGGTGGTGGTGGTGGGGTGGATGCGGCAGGAAGGTGAATAGGGTTGCAGTACCCTTTGTATGTGCCATGCAGCAAGTTTCTTTTATTTTTTACTTTATTTTATTTTTTGGAGGGGTGGGGGGGGGGGGGCGTGTGAAGAAAAATTAGCTATGGGGCCCCATTAGTCATAGCTACGCCCCTGATGTAGAACATGTTGACAGTCACAGTGTCTACATTCAGATGATGTACATTCTTGTGTCAACATGCTAAAATATGATTGTCTACCTTGTATAACACAGCCAAGTATAAACTATAAATGCAATTCTACGGTTATTTATCTGACATGTAATTGCTAGAGATGAGCGGGTTCGGTTCCTCGGAATCCGAACCCGCCCGAACTTCAGCTTTTTTTACACGGATCCGAGCGACTCGGATCTTCCCGCCTTGCTCGGTTAACCCGAGCGCGCCCGAACGTCATCATGACGCTGTCGGATTCTCGCGAGGCTCGGATTCTATCGCGAGACTCGGATTCTATATAAGGAGCCGCGCGTCGCCGCCATTTTCACACGTGCATTGAGATTGATAGGGAGAGGACGTGGCTGGCGTCCTCTCCATTTAGATTAGAAGAGAGAGTGAGATTGAGACAGAGACACTTGATTTACTGGAGCTTAGGAGTACTAGAGAGTGCAGAGTTTACTAGTGACTGACCACTGACCAGTGACCACCAGTGCAGTTTTATTTAATATAATCCGTTCTCTGCCTGAAAAAAACGATACACAGTGACTCAGTCACATACCATATCTGTGCTCAGCCCAGTGTGCTGCATCATCTATGTATAATATCTGACTGTGCTCACACAGCTTAATTGTGGGGGAGACTGGGGAGCAGTTATAGGTTATAGCAGGAGCCAGGAGTACATATTATTAAAATTAAACAGTGCACACTTTTGCTGCAGGAGTGCCACTGCCAGTGTGACTGACCAGTGACCTGACCACACTGACCACCAGTATAGTATACTATATTGTGATTGCCTGAAAAAGTTAAACACTCGTCGTGTGACTTGTGTGGTGTTTTTTTATTCTATAAAAAACTCATTCTGCTGACAGACAGTGTCCAGCAGGTCCGTCATTATATAATATATACCTGTCCGGCTGCAGTAGTGATATATATATATTTTTTATATCATTATTTATCATCCAGTCGCAGCAGACACAGTACGGTAGTTCACGGCTGTAGCTACCTCTGTGTCGGCACTCGGCAGTCCATCCATAATTGTATACCACCTACCCGTGGTTTTTTTTTTCTTTCTTCTTTATACATACTACATCTCATTATCATCCAGTCTATATTAGCAGCAGACACAGTACAGTACGGTAGTCCACGGCTGTAGCTACCTCTGTGTCGGCACTCGGCAGTCCATCCATAATTGTATACCACCTACCCGTGGTTTTTTTTTTCTTCTTTATACATACTACATCTCATTATCATCCAGTCTATATTAGCAGCAGACACAGTACAGTACGGTAGTCCACGGCTGTAGCTACCCCTGTGTCGGCACTCGGCAGTCCATCCATAATTGTATACCACCTACCCGTGGTTTTTTTTTCTTTCTTCTTTATACATACTACATCTCATTATCAACCAGTCTATATTAGCAGCAGACACAGTACAGTACGGTAGTCCACGGCTGTAGCTACCTCTGTGTCGGCACTCGGCAGTCCGTCCATAATTGTATACCACCTACCCGTGGTTTTTTTCTTTCTTCTTTATACATACTACATCTCATTATCATCCAGTCTATATTAGCAGCAGACACAGTACAGTACGGTAGTCCACGGCTGTAGCTACCTCTGTGTCGGCACTCGGCAGTCCATCCATAATTGTATACCACCTACCCGTGGTTTTTTTTTTCTTCTTTATACATACTACATCTCATTATCATCCAGTCTATATTAGCAGCAGACACAGTACAGTACGGTAGTCCACGGCTGTAGCTACCTCTGTGTCGGCACTCGGCAGTCCATCCATAATTGTATACCACCTACCCGTGGTTTTTTTTTTCTTTCTTCTTTATACATACTACTATAGAGTATAGTAGCTTACTGTAGCAGTCTGCGGTGCTGCTGAGCTGACAGTGTCCAGCAGGTCCGTCATCAGTCATCATTACCTAATAAATATATTATCTACCTGTCCGGCTGCAGTACTAGTGATATTATATATACATACATATATATATTGATTTCATCTCATTATCAATCATCCAGTCTATATTAGCAGCAGACACAGTACGTTAGTCCACGGCTGTAGCTACCTCTGTGTCGGCACTCAGCAGTCCATCCATAATTGTATACCACCTACCCGTGTTTTTTTTTTTTTCGTTCTTCTTTGTACATACTACTATAGTATAGTAGCTTACTGTAGCAGTCTGCGGTGCTGCTGAGCTGACAGTGTCCAGCAGGTCCGTCATCAGTCATCATTACCTAATAAATATATTATCTACCTGTCCGGCTGCAGTACTAGTGATATTATATATACATACATATATATATTGATTTCATCTCATTATCAATCATCCAGTCTATATTAGCAGCAGACACAGTACGTTAGTCCACGGCTGTAGCTACCTCTGTGTCGGCACTCGGCAGTCCATCCATAATTGTATACCACCTACCCGTGGTTTTTTTTTTTCTTTCTTCTTTGTACATACTACTATAGAGTATAGTAGCTTACTGTAGCAGTCTGCGGTGCTGCTGAGCTGACAGTGTCCAGCAGGTCCGTCATCAGTCATCATTACCTAATAAATATATTATCTACCTGTCCGGCTGCAGTACTAGTGATATTATATATACATACATATATATATTGATTTCATCTCATTATCAATCATCCAGTCTATATTAGCAGCAGACACAGTACGTTAGTCCACGGCTGTAGCTACCTCTGTGTCGGCACTCGGCAGTCCATCCATAAGTATACTAGTATCCATCCATCTCCATTGTTTACCTGAGGTGCCTTTTAGTTGTGCCTATTAAAATATGGAGAACAAAAATGTTGAGGTTCCAAAATTAGGGAAAGATCAAGATCCACTTCCACCTCGTGCTGAAGCTGCTGCCACTAGTCATGGCCGAGACGATGAAATGCCAGCAACGTCGTCTGCCAAGGCCGATGCCCAATGTCATAGTACAGAGCATGTCAAATCCAAAACACCAAATATCAGTAAAAAAAGGACTCCAAAACCTAAAATAAAATTGTTGGAGGAGAAGCGTAAACTTGCCAATATGCCATTTACCACACGGAGTGGCAAGGAACGGCTGAGGCCCTGGCCTATGTTCATGGCTAGTGGTTCAGCTTCACATGAGGATGGAAGCACTCAGCCTCTCGCTAGAAAACTGAAAAGACTCAAGCTGGCAAAAGCACCGCAAAGAACTGTGCGTTCTTCGAAATCCCAAATCCACAAGGAGAGTCCAATTGTGTCGGTTGCGATGCCTGACCTTCCCAACACTGGACGTGAAGAGCATGCGCCTTCCACCATTTGCACGCCCCCTGCAAGTGCTGGAAGGAGCACCCGCAGTCCAGTTCCTGATAGTCAGATTGAAGATGTCAGTGTTGAAGTACACCAGGATGAGGAGGATATGGGTGTTGCTGGCGCTGGGGAGGAAATTGACCAGGAGGATTCTGATGGTGAGGTGGTTTGTTTAAGTCAGGCACCCGGGGAGACACCTGTTGTCCGTGGGAGGAATATGGCCACTGACATGCCTGGTGAAAATACCAAAAAAATCAGCTCTTCGGTGTGGAAGTATTTCAACAGAAATGCGGACAACAGGTGTCAAGCCGTGTGTTGCCTTTGTCAAGCTGTAATAAGTAGGGGTAAGGACGTTAACCACCTCGGAACATCCTCCCTTATACGTCACCTGCAGCGCATTCATAATAAGTCAGTGACAAGTTCAAAAACTTTGGGTGACAGCGGAAGCAGTCCACTGACCAGTAAATCCCTTCCTCTTGTAACCAAGCTCACGCAAACCACCCCACCAACTCCCTCAGTGTCAATTTCCTCCTTCCCCAGGAATGCCAATAGTCCTGCAGGCCATGTCACTGGCAATTCTGACGATTCCTCTCCTGCCTGGGATTCCTCCGATGCATCCTTGCGTGTAACGCCTACTGCTGCTGGCGCTGCTCTTGTTGCTGCTGGGAGTCGATGGTCATCCCAGAGGGGAAGTCGTAAGACCACTTTTACTACTTCCACCAAGCAATTGACTGTCCAACAGTCCTTTGCGAGGAAGATGAAATATCACAGCAGTCATCCTACTGCAAAGCGGATAACTGAGGCCTTGGCATCCTGGGTGGTGAGAAACGTGGTTCCGGTATCCATCATTACTGCAGAGCCAACTAGAGACTTGTTGGAGGTACTGTGTCCCCGGTACCAAATACCATCTAGGTTCCATTTCTCTAGGCAGGCGATACCGAAAATGTACACAGACCTCAGAAAAAGAGTCACCAGTGTCCTAAAAAATGCAGCTGTACCCAATGTCCACTTAACCACGGACATGTGGACAAGTGGAGCAGGGCAGGGTCAGGACTATATGACTGTGACAGCCCACTGGGTAGATGTATGGACTCCCGCCGCAAGAACAGCAGCGGCGGCACCAGTAGCAGCATCTCGCAAACGCCAACTCTTTCCTAGGCAGGCTACGCTTTGTATCACCGGTTTCCAGAATACGCACACAGCTGAAAACCTCTTACGGCAACTGAGGAAGATCATCGCGGAATGGCTTACCCCAATTGGACTCTCCTGTGGATTTGTGGCATCGGACAACGCCAGCAATATTGTGTGTGCATTAAATATGGGCAAATTCCAGCACGTCCCATGTTTTGCACATACCTTGAATTTGGTGGTGCAGAATTATTTAAAAAACGACAGGGGCGTGCAAGAGATGCTGTCGGTGGCCAGAAGAATTGCGGGACACTTTCGGCGTACAGGCACCACGTACAGAAGACTGGAGCACCACCAAAAACTACTGAACCTGCCCTGCCATCATCTGAAGCAAGAAGTGGTAACGAGGTGGAATTCAACCCTCTATATGCTTCAGAGGTTGGAGGAGCAGCAAAAGGCCATTCAAGCCTATACAATTGAGCACGATATAGGAGGTGGAATGCACCTGTCTCAAGCGCAGTGGAGAATGATTTCAACGTTGTGCAAGGTTCTGATGCCCTTTGAACTTGCCACACGTGAAGTCAGTTCAGACACTGCCAGCCTGAGTCAGGTCATTCCCCTCATCAGGCTTTTGCAGAAGATGCTGGAGACATTGAAGGAGGAGCTAACACGGAGCGATTCCGCTAGGCATGTGGGACTTGTGGATGGAGCCCTTAATTCGCTTAACAAGGATTCACGGGTGGTCAATCTGTTGAAATCAGAGCACTACATTTTGGCCACCGTGCTCGATCCTAGATTTAAAGCCTACCTTGGATCTCTCTTTCCGGCAGACACAAGTCTGCTGGGGTTGAAAGACCTGCTGGTGAGAAAATTGTCAAGTCAAGCGGAACGCGACCTGTCAACATCTCCTCCTTCACATTCTCCCGCAACTGGGGGTGCGAGGAAAAGGCTCAGAATTCCGAGCCCACCCGCTGGCGGTGATGCAGGGCAGTCTGGAGCGACTGCTGATGCTGACATCTGGTCCGGACTGAAGGACCTGACAACGATTACGGACATGTCGTCTACTGTCACTGCATATGATTCTCTCAACATTGAAAGAATGGTGGAGGATTATATGAGTGACCGCATCCAAGTAGGCACGTCACACAGTCCGTACTTATACTGGCAGGAAAAAGAGGCAATTTGGAGGCCCTTGCACAAACTGGCTTTATTCTACCTAAGTTGCCCTCCCACAAGTGTGTACTCCGAAAGAGTGTTTAGTGCCGCCGCTCACCTTGTCAGCAATCGGCGTACGAGGTTACATCCAGAAAATGTGGAGAAGATGATGTTCATTAAAATGAATTATAATCAATTCCTCCGTGGAGACATTGACCAGCAGCAATTGCCTCCACAAAGTACACAGGGAGCTGAGATGGTGGATTCCAGTGGGGACGAATTGATAATCTGTGAGGAGGGGGATGTACACGGTGATATATCGGAGGATGATGATGAGGTGGACATCTTGCCTCTGTAGAGCCAGTTTGTGCAAGGAGAGATTAATTGCTTCTTTTTTGGTGGGGGTCCAAACCAACCCGTCATTTCAGTCACAGTCGTGTGGCAGACCCTGTCACTGAAATGATGGGTTGGTTAAAGTGTGCATGTCCTGTTTATACAACATAAGGGTGGGTGGGAGGGCCCAAGGACAATTCCATCTTGCACCTCTTTTTTCTTTCATTTTTCTTTGCGTCATGTGCTGTTTGGGGAGGGTTTTTTGGAAGGGCCATCCTGCGTGACACTGCAGTGCCACTCCTAGATGGGCCCGGTGTTTGTGTCGGCCACTAGGGTCGCTTATCTTACTCACACAGCTACCTCATTGCGCCTCTTTTTTTCTTTGCGTCATGTGCTGTTTGGGGAGGGTTTTTTGGAAGGGACATCCTGCGTGACACTGCAGTGCCACTCCTAGATGGGCCCGGTGTTTGTGTCGGCCACTAGGGTCGCTTATCTTACTCACACAGCGACCTCGGTGCAAATTTTAGGACTAAAAATAATATTGTGAGGTGTGAGGTATTCAGAATAGACTGAAAATGAGTGGAAATTATGGTTTTTGAGGTTAATAATACTTTGGGATCAAAATGACCCCCAAATTCTATGATTTAAGCTGTTTTTTAGGGTTTTTTTAAAAAAACACCCGAATCCAAAACACACCCGAATCCGACAAAAAAAATTCGGTGAGGTTTTGCCAAAACGCGGTCGAACCCAAAACACGGCCGCGGAACCGAACCCAAAACCAAAACACAAAACCCGAAAAATTTCCGGCGCTCATCTCTAGTAATTGCAATGTTTGTAAAGTTCTGATCTGTGTTCTCGTCATCATTATTTATTAAAATGTGGAAATTCGTTGGCCTATTCAAGTATCGAATGGTGTGATCTATATGCTAAAATGTCCCCATGGTATTGCATATTGGCAGAATAATGGATCTATTGAGCATATATACACACACAGTAATGTCTCAGAGAAATCTTGATTCTTGATAAATACACAAGTTGCAGTTACTGTACAGTACCTGCCTGCCAGTCTTTGTCTGAGAGGAATGAAATGAACAGCATTCTGTGCATGCAGTCTCATGTATGGTAGCCAGATTGTACAGAATAGCAAGTTCTCAATCAGAATAATTTACACTCGTGCTAGTAATGTTCATAGAAATAACAGGATTTTAATACCTACCGGTAAATCCTTTTCTCCTAGTCCGTAGAGGATGCTGGGGTCCATTTCATGACCATGGGGTATAGACGGTTCCGCAGGAGCCATGGGCACTTTAAGACTTTTCAAGGGTGTGAACTATCTCCTCCCTCTATGCCCCTCCTCCAGACCTCAGTTATAGGAACTGTGCCCAGGGAGACGGACATTTTGAGGAAAAGATTTACTTTTATACTAATGGTGAGATTCATTAAAGCTCACACCTCAACCATACCGCACAACATGGCATTCAACATAACACACGCCATTTACAGCAACATGCTGAAAACAAATGTAACACACTTGTGTAACTAGCTGCACAAAACTGCAGGTAAAGTACACACTGGGTCGGGCGCCCAGCATCCTCTACGGACTAGGAGAAAAGGATTTACCGGTAGGTATTAAAATCCTGTTTTCTCATACGTCCTAGAGGATGCTGGGGTCCATTTCATGACCATGGGGTTTATACCAAAGCTCCAGTACGGGTGGGAGAGTGAGGATGACCCTGCAGCACCGATTGACCAAACTTGAGGTCCTCATCGGCGGGTGTCAAACTTATAAAATTTAGCAAAAGTGTTTGACCCTGACCAAGTAGCTGCTTGGCAAAGTTGCAATGCCGAAACTCCCCCGGGCAGCCGCCCAGGACGAGCCCACCTTCCTAGTAGAATGGGAATTCACCGACGTAGATAACGGCAATCCAGCCGTAGAATGAGCATGCTGAATCGTTCCTCTGATCCAGCGCGCAATAGTCTGCTTAGAAGCAGGACACCCAATCTTGCTGGAAGAATACAGGACAAACAGAGCCTCTGTTTTCCGTAACCAAGCTGTTCTTGCGACATAAATCTTCAAAGCTCTAACCACATCTAGAGACTGTGACTCAGTGAAAGTGTCAGTAGCTATTGGCACCACAATAGGTTGGTTTATGTGGAAGGACGAAACCACCTTTGGAAGAAATTGTTGATGAGTTCTTAACTCTGCCCTATCTTCATGGAAGATCAGCTAAAGGCTCTTGTGAGACAAGGCCTCCAACTCAGACACCCGCCTTGCGGATGCCAAGGCCAAAAGCATCACCACTTTCCAAGTGAGAAACTTCAATTCTCTCTCCTGTAGAGGTTCCAACCAATCTGATTGAAGGATCTGCAACAACACATTAAGGTCCCATGGTGCCACTGGAGGCACAAATGGAGGCTGGATGTGCAGAACCCCTTTCACGAACGTCTGAACTTCTGGAAAGGAGGCCAATTGTTTTTGAAAGAAAACTGATAAGGCCGAAATCTGGACCTTGATTGACCCCAATCTAAGGCCCGCATCCACACCAACCTGCAGAAAATGGAGAAAACGTCCCAACTCAAACTCTTCCGTAGGAGCCTTCTTGGATTCACACCAAGACACATATTTTCTCCAAATACGGTGGTAATGTTTAGACGTTACTCCTTTCCTGGCCTGAATAAGAGTGGGGATGACTTCCTTTGGAATACCCTTTCGTCTAGGATCCGTCACTCAACAGCCATGCCGTCAAACGTAGCCACGGTAAGTCTTGATACACACATGGCCCCTGCTGTAGTAGGTCCTCTCGAGGAGGAAGAGGCCGAGGATCTTCTATGAGCAACTCCTGAAGATCTGGATACCAAGCCCTCCTTGGCCAGTCTGGGGCAATGAAGATTGCTCGAACTCTTGTTCTTCTTATTATTTTGAGAACTTTTGGAATCAGTGGAAGTGGAGGGAAAACATATACCGACCGAAACACCCACTGGGTCACCAGTGAATCCACTGCTATTGCTTGAGGGTCTCTCGACCTGGAACAATATCTCTGAAGCTTCTTGTTTAGACAAGATGCCATCATGTCTACTTGAGAAACTCCCCAAAGACTTGTCACCTCTGCGAAGACTTCTTGGTGGAGGCCCCACTCTCCTGTATGGAGATCGTGTCTGCTGAGGAAGTCTGCTTCCAAGTTGCCCACTCCCGGAATGAAAATTGCTGACAGAGCTCTTACATGTCTTTCTGCCCAGAGGAGAATCCTTGTCACCTCTGCCATTGCCGCTCTGCTTTTCATTCCGCCTTGCCTGTTTATGTACGCGACTGCTGTTACATTGTCCAACTGGATCTGCACGGGATGATCTTGAAGAAGATGTGCCGCTTGTAGAAGGCCGTTGTAAATGGCTTTCAATTCCAGAACGTTTATGTGAAGGCAGGCTTCCTGACTTGACCATTTTCCTTGGAAGCTTTCCCCCTGTGTGACAGCTCCCCAGCCTCGGAGACTTGCATCCATGGTTATTAGGACCCAGTCGGGAATCCCAAACCTGCGTCCCTCTAGTAGGTGAGAACTGTGTAGCCACCACAGGAGCGAAATCCTGGCTTTGGGGGACAGTTTATTCCGGTGCATGTGTAGGTGGGATCCGGACCACTTGTCCAACAGGTCCCACTGGAATACTCTGGCATGAAATCGTCCAAACTGTATGGCCTTGTAAGCCGCTACCATTTTCCCCAACAACCGAATGCATTGATGGATCGACACGCTTGTTGGTTTCAATATTTGTTTGACAATTTTCTGGATTTCCAGAGCCTTTTCCACTGGAAGAAATACTCTCCCTACTTCTGTGTCCAGAATCATCCCTAAAAAGGACAATCTTGTCGTCTGTTACAACTGCGACTTTGGAAAATTCATGATCCAACCGTGTTGTTGGAGTATTGACAGGGAGAGTGCGATGTTCTGCACCAACTGTTCCCTGGATCTCGCCTTTATCAGGAGATCGTCCAGATAAGGATTATATTGATTCCTTTTTGATGAAGGAGGACCATCATCTCCGCCATCACCTTGGTGAATACCCTCGGTGCCGTGGAGAGTCCGAACGGCAACGTCTGGAACTGGTAACGGCAATCCTGTACTGCGAATCTCAGATAATCTTGGTGAGGAGGATAAATGGGAATATGCAAGTAAGCATCCTTTATGTCTACTGACACCATGAAGTCCCCCTCCTCCAGACTGGAAATCACTACCCTCATGGATTCCATCTTGAACTTGAACCTTTTCAGGTAGAGATTCATATTTTTCAGGTTTAAAATCGGTCTGACCGAGCCGCCCGGTATCGGAACTACAAAAAGGCTTGAATAAAAACCTTCTCCTTGCTGTGACAAGGGTACCAGGACAATGACCTGATCCTGACATAATTTCTGAATTGCCGTTGTTACTGCCTCTCTTTCTGGAAGAGGAGCTGGCAAGGTCGATTTGAAAAATCGGCATGGGGGGACGTCTTGAAACTCTAGTTTGTACCCATGGGACACTATTTGTAAGACCCATGGGTCCAGGCCAGATTGAATCCAGATTTGACTGAAAAGTTTCAGACGTGCTCCCACCCAAGTGGACTCCCGCACGGGAGCCCCAGCGTCATGCTGCAGATTTGGCAGAAGCAGGGGTGGACTTCTGCTCCTGCGATCTGGGAGACGCTGCGGATTTCTTTCCTTTTCCCATTCCCCTACCTGCAAAAAAGTGGGAACCTTTGGCCTTTTTGTATTTGTTGGCCGAAAGGACTGCATGTGAGAGTGATGTGTCTTTTTCACCGGTGTAGGAGCATAAGACAAGAATGTCGACTTACCTGCGGTAGCCGCCGAGACTAACGCATCCAGCCCATCACCAAACAAGGCCTCACCTTTATATGGGAGAGCCTCCATATTTCTTTTGGAATCTGCATCAGCATTCCACTGGCGAATCCACAACGCCCTCCGAGCCGATACTGCTATGGTAGCGGTTCTTGATCCCAAGAGACCAATATATTTCATGGTTTCTAGTACGTACGCAGCAACGTCTTTGATATGACCTAACGTTAGGAGTATCTCATCTCCATCTATTGTGTCAATGTCTAATGACAAGTTTTCTGACCACTTCTCAATAGCACTACTCACCCACGCACAGACAATGGTAGGCCTGAGTAGTGTCCCATTGGCCACATCAATAGATCACCTCACTCACTTGCGCCTGTCGGCTCCTTAAGTGAAGCCATTCCAGGCGCAGGGAGAAACACCTTTTCTCTTTTATGTCAGGGCCCTGTCTAAAATGCGGGGTGACTCCCACCTTTTGGAAAAAGGTAAGCTGCCTGAATTCCTTTTGGGAATCTGAAATTTCTTTTCAGGTTAAATCAGACTCCCTCCAAGAGACTGTTCAACTTCTGAGGTGGAGGGAAAATTACATTACTTCTTTACTAAAGTAAACCCTCTCCTTGTGGTAAAAGAGGGGCTTCGTAACTTCTAACACCACCTTTATAGCTAAAACATGTTTTGAATGCATTTTTGCTAATTTAGGACCTATTCCCCTGGAATCACTAGTGTCGACACAGGAAATAGAGTCCGTGTCGGTATCAGTTTGTACTACTTGTGCAAATTTGTATGTGACCCAGAGGGGTCCCAGTGGATGAAAGGCAGAACTATTAAAAAGCACATCTTCAACAGATTATATTCAGTTTTCTGTATGAGATTCAGTAGTGATTCACACTATCATGTAACCTTTCACCCAGTCAGGCTCTTGGTGTCATGTTACACCTCTGTGTCTCTAACATGTCTTCCGCAGAGGAAGAGATTCCCTGCCACAGACATGTCACATGCACAACCACACCACAGACACTCCGGGACTTATAGGGGACAGACCCACAGTAAAATCTGTCAGAGGGACACAGATAGGATTTGCCAGTTCACAACCCAGCGCCAGTAACACAATGTCTGTGAACACAAAATGTCCACTGACATGCAGCGCTTTTATAATGCTAATCACACAATTATTAGTAATGTGCACCGGACATTTTTCAGGTTTTGTGTTTTGGTTTTGGATTCGATTCCGCGGCCGTGTTTTGGATTCGGACGCATTTTGGCAAAACCTCCCTGAAAATTTTTTGTCGGATTCGGGTGTTTTTTTTACAAAAAACCCTCAAAAACAGCTTAAATCATAGAATTTGGGGGTCATTTTGATCCCATAGTATTATTAACCTCAATATCCATAATTTACACTCATTTTCAGTCTATTCTGATCACCTCACAATATTATTTTTAGTCCTAAAATTTGCACCGAAGTCGCTGGATGACTAAGCTAAGCGACCCAAGTGGCCGACACAAACACCTGGCCCATCTAGGAGTGGCACTGCAGTGTCAGGCAGGATGGCACTTCAAAATAATTGTCCCCAAACAGCACATGATGCAAAGAAAAAAAGAGGCGCACCAAGGTCGCTGTGTGACTAAGCTAAGCGACACAAGTGGCCGACACAAACACCTGGCCCATCTAGGAGTGGCACTGCAGTGTCAGGCAGGATGGCACTTCAAAAAAATTGTCCCCAAACAGCACATGATGCAAAGAAAAAAAGAGGTGCACCAAGGTCGCTGTGTGACTAAGCTAAGCGACACAAGTGGCCTACACAAACACCTGGCCCATTTAGGAGTGGCACTGCAGTGTCAGGCAGGATGGCACTTCAAAAAAATTGTCCCCAAACAGCACATGATGCAAAGAAAAATGAAAGAAAAAAGAGGTGCAAGATGGAATTGTCCTTGGGCCCTCCCACCCACCCTTATGTTGTATAAACAGGACATGCACACTTTAACGAACCCATCATTTCAGCGACAGGGTCTGCCACACGACTGTGACTGAAATGACTGGTTGGTTTGGGCCCCCACCAAAAAAGAAGCAATCAATCTCTCCTTGCACAAACTGGCTCTACAGAGGCAAGATGTCCACCTCATCATCATCCTCCGATTCCTCACCCCTTTCACTGTGTACATCCCCCTCCTCACAGATTATTAATTTGTCCCCACTGGAATCCACCATCTCAGATCCCTGCGTACTTTCTGGAGGCAATTGCTGCTGGTGAATGTCTGCCCTGCTCCACTTGTCCACATGTCCGTGGTTAAGTGGACATTGGGTACAACTGCATTTTTTAGGACACTGGTGACTCTTTTTCTGACGTCTGTGTACATTTTCGGTATCGCCTGCCTAGAGAAATGGAACCTAGATGGTATTTGGTGCCGTTTTTCTGGATACCTGTGCATGCGCACTAGACTCTGGGATAGCGCTATGGTCTCTTAGAGTCCCACTGCGCTGCCGCCTAGAGAGGAGGGGGTCCAGATGGCAACTGTACATGGACCGCCTCCTCTCTTAAAATGCCCCTGTGCAGGTGCCATGTTTTTGCACGCAGATGCTTGCAACCGACAGCAGATACACACCCCGAAAATGGCCGTGACACACCTGCGTTTTACTAACTACTCATTAACACCTCCAAATAGTTACTTCCTGTCAATCACTTCTGTATGAAATCCTCATTGCGAGCGAGATCGCAGCGGCACCTTCACGCATGCACATTGCGATCGCAGCACATGCGCAGTCTGCTAATAATCGCTCCATTGTGTGAACATCGGCCACAATAGAAACTATGGTATACTTTGCCAGCTACTGTATCCACTGGCAACACTTACTGGAGCTTGACATTTGTAATGCTAGGGCCGGCAACAGAACAGTGATATCTTAGGGGCCCCCTCAGATTTTATATACACTGCTCAAAAAAATAAAGGGAACACTTAAACAACACAATGTAACTCCAAGTCTATGACACTTCTGTGAAATCAAACTGTCCACTTAGGAAGCAACACTGATTGACAATCAATTTCACATGCTGTTGTGCAAATGGAATAGACAACAGGTGGAAATTATAGACAAATAGCAAGACACCCCCAATAAAGGAGTTGTTCTGCAGGTGGAGACCACAGACCACTTCTCAGCTCCTATGCTTTCGGGCTGATATTTTGGTCACTTTTGAAAGCTGGCTGTGCTTTCACTCTAGTGGTAGCATGAGACGGAGTCTACAACCCACACAAGTGGCTCAGGTAGTGCAGCTCATCCAGGAGGGCACATCAATGCGAGCTGTGGCAAGAAGGTTTGCTGTGTCTGTCAGCGTAGTGTCCAGAGCATGGAGGCGCTACCAGGAGACAGGCCAGTACATCAGGAGTTGTGGAGGAGGCCGTAGGAGGGCAACAACCCAACAGCAGGACCGCTACCTCCGCTTTTGTGCAAGGAGGAACAGGAGGAGCACTGCCAGAGCCCTGCAAAATGACCTCCAGCAAGCCACAAATGTGCATGTGTCTACTCAAACGATCAGAAACAGACTCCATGAGGGTGGTATGAGGGCCCGACGTCCACAGGCGGGGGTTGTGCTTACAGCCCAACACCGTGCAGGAAGTTTGGCATTTGCCAGAGAACACCAAGATTGGCAAATTCGCCACTGGCGCCCTGTGCTCTTCACAGATGAAAGCAGGTTCTCAGTGAGCACATGTGACAGACGTGACAGAGTCTGGAGACGCCAGGGAGAATGTTCTGCTGCCTGCAACATCCTCCAGCATGACCGGTTTGGCAGTGGGTCAGTAATGGTGTGGGGTGGCATTTCTTTGGGGGGCCGCACAGCCCTCCATGTGCTCGCCAGAGGTAGCCTGACTGCCATTAGGTACCAAGATGAGATCCTCAGACCCATTGTGAGACCATATGCTGGTGCGGTTGGCCCTGGGTTCCTCCTAATGCAAGACAATGCTAAACCTCATGTGGCTGGAGTGTGTCAGCAGTTCCTGCAAGACGAAGGCATTGATGCTATGGACTGGCCCGCCCGTTCCCCAGACCTGAATCCAATTGAGCACATCTGGGACATCATGTCTCGCTCCATCCACCAACGCCACGTTGCACCACAGACTGTCCAGGAGTTGGCGGATGCTTTAGTCCAGGTCTGGGAGGAGATCCCTCAGGAGACCATCCGCCACTTCATCAGGAGCATGCCCAGGCGTTGTAGGGAGGTCATACAGGCACGTGGAGGCCACACACACACTACTGAGCCTCATTTTGACTTGTTTTAAGGACATTACATCATAGTTCGATCAGCCTGTAGTGTGTTTTTCCACTTTAATTTTGAGTGTGACTCCAAATCCAGACCTCCATGGGTTAATAAATTTGATTTCCAGTGATAATTTTTGTGTGATTTTGTTGTCAGCACATTCAACTATGTAAAGAACAAAGTGGTTAATAAGAATATTTCATTCATTCAGATCTAGGATGTGTTATTTTAGTGTTCCCTTTATTTTTTTGAGCAGTATATATATATATATATATATATATATATTGAAAGTGATGGATAAGATCTGAGCGACCAATGGTGGCAGCAAATTAAAAGGACTGCTAGGTTTCTTAAAAGAAGGGGGTTTATTAAGGAACAGAAAGATGTTTTATATATAAAAAAAGCTTATAAAAACACACAACTGGCCAAACGGGGTTGCAACATCCAAGGTGCTAGATATTAGCACGATGGAACCCTAGGCACATAAAAATGAAAAAACATCAAAATTATTCTAGCAAGAAAACAATTAAAAATTTATACGGGGCACGTAAAAAGTTTGAAAACATATTGGAAAGCATGGGGTTATTAAAAAATACAATTCAATTGTTAAAATCTAAAAACATGGAATTGATGAGGGATAAATGAAAGTTGGAATGCAATTAAAATAATGGAGATGGATATGAGTAGCTTAACTGAGGATTCAGTAGTATCAGGATTCACCCAACGCGTTTCGTCTGGTCTGACTTCATCAAGGGGTATCATATGAGTGGGACAGATCATCTATATATACCATTATGGGTGAGGAAGTGATTAATTACCTCACTTCCTGTAATTAACCTCACCAAGGATTAGGGACCTAGTAATACATATTCATTGCACTAGTTGCATAGATGGACACTTGGGCATGTAAAACGCCATGTTTGCGTTGTAAAACAAGTGTTACAAAGTAGTTTAAAACTTAAAAGAAGTCTCTAGGTGTGGACTTCCAGTCCGGGACGTCGCTGACGTCATTTCCGCCCCACTTCCTGTGTCTGGGAGCCTTTACTGCGCATGCGCCAGGCGGGTGTGTTACAGGGTGCGGCGGCCATCTTTAAGAAATCCGTTAGTTGGAGACAGTTATAGATGCTGGAAGCAGGTGCCGGTGGCCATCTTATTGGTGATCTAATTCATTCATAGGCGCTGTTTCTTCAGGATTGCTTGTTTCCAGGCAGGGATTCATCATATGAGGAAAGGAAAACGGAATCAGAAGTTTCTTTTTTAGCAGCACAGATCTATTTGCTCCAAAGTTTATATATATTTCTTAAGGGACATGAGATCTAGTCATATTCATGTGGGTACTTAGGCACATAAAATAAACAATATCCTGCATATATGATACAGATAAAGACATCAATAATCTGGTGTGTACATACAGAAGATTTAAATGAATATATAGCCTTCAGGTAGGGCCGGCAACAGAAATTTTGGGACCCGGTACACTGATATCTCTGCGGGCCCCCCACCCCCAGGAAACAGGACAGGGACCCATATTATCTACAGGACACAAGTATATTAAAAACAAAATTATAGACTCTCTAACGTCTAGAAAACAAAACTTTAATGGAACAATACAATACCGATATAATGGGATCATCCGTTTCCAAAATTAAGATTCACAGTCAAACCCACAATGGTCAGGAATTTTGTAGTCTGTACTAGAGATGAGCGGGTTCGGTTTTACTCGGTTTTACTCGGTTCTCAAAACGGCATCTAATTGGCTCACGGATGTCACGTGTTTTGGATAGCCAATAAGATTCGGTTTTGAGAACCGAGTAAAACCGAGTAAAACCGAATCCGCTCATCTCTAGTCTGTACTGAGCAGCAACTGAGCCTGAATGACCAGTCACCACCACAGCACAGACATTCTGCTCTGATGAGTCTGATCTCATCTGACACGCACATGCATGCAGATGCATCCATGTGCAGAATGCATATGCATGCATAATGTGCCTGCCTGCCTGCATCCCGCCCCAAACTAATCCTAAAGCCCTAACCCAAATGCCATTCCCTATACATAAACATGTATTATGATTTATGAAATGCAAAAGCCTTACCCTGCTTGCTGCTGCAGCAACACACTGACACAGCCGCTCTAATTCACCAGGCTCGCCTCCCCAATTCCCACAGGCCGCAGTACTCTGTCTGTCCTGTCCTGGCAGCTCCTGCTGTGCGCTCCGTGCCTCAGTCCGGCTCCTCACTCACCCAGCAGAGAGAGACAGGGAGGCAGCGTACGGTGAGGACGCTGGAGGGGCGGTCCTGGCTGGGGACTGGCTGGCAGGATAACAGGTGACCTGTCCGGCCGAGCTTCCTTGCTGGGGACTGGTTGGCAGGATAACAGGTGACCTGGGGGCTGGGGACACTGAGGGGTGAACAGGGCACTGAGGGGTGAGCAGCACACAGGATTCGGGAGAGAAACATCAATCACAGGGCACTGAGGGGTTGAACAGCACACGGGACTCGGGGGGGGGGGGCGCACGCAAACAAACACACACACTTAAATCACGGCGCAGCGGCCGGCCCGCAAATCCGCGATGCCGGGAGCAAACAGTTTTTTTTTGACAGTTGTGATGAACTGCAGCCGCTGCTGTCCACTGCCTGGACCTTGGGGCCCCTAACAACGGCGGGGCCCGGGACGGGTGTCCCCTTTGACCCCACCTGTCGCCGGGCCTGCCTTCAGGCACAATGGTTCGAAGGAGACTAGAGTGCTAAAATAACATATACCGGTGTCTTATGGATATTAAAACTAGTAAAATATTAACAAGATTGAAAATAATAAAAATATTAAAAAGGAGTCACTTAAGTGACATAATTCACGTAATTAATACTTGATCTGGGCTGCACAGGAAAAGTTGTCCAGAGATTGGGAATACACTGTTAGGTGCCCCAAAACTCATAGACGTAGTAGGAAGGAAGAGAGAATGCCGACGGTTTCATATAAGTGAAATAATGCGCTTACGTTCACAAAAATGGTGCAATCTCGTAATTCTCATTTAGTCCATCTGGGTGGAGTGATTTCACTTCGTAAATCCAGTACATTTCGCGCCTTGATAGGAGGTTGGAGAGGTCCCCCCCTCTTTCTCCGAGTGTAACTAGTTCGATGCCTTTAAATGCGAGTTCTTCTGGATTTGAATCATGATGTTGCAGGAAATGTCGTGAGACCGCGTGTGTTTGAACCTTGTTTCTAATGTTCCTGACGTGTTCCTGTATGCGGAGTTTCAAAGGCCTTTTAGTCTTGCCAACGTATTTCATTTTACAGGGACACTCCAGGAGATAAGTGACTGAACATGTATTACAGTTAATAAAGTGCTTGAGCTTGTACTCCTTTTCTTCCACTGTATTTTTGAACGTCTTTCTGTTAGGATGTACATACCTGCAGATGTTACAATGGCCGCATTTATAGCAACCCACACATTTGGGCAGAGATGTTTTCGATGTTATCTGGTTTCTGAGCATACTGGGTGCAAGGAGGTCTTTCAAATTCTGGGATTTCCTGAATACCACCTGTGGTTCCTGCGGTAGATAGTCCTTCAGAATAGGGTCCATCAGTAAGATGTTCCAGTGTGATTTAAGTGCTTTCTTGGTATGACCTTCATGTCTATTGTAGGTTGTGATGAATCTGGTGATGTCCTCTTTCTTCTCCTTCGGTTTGTATTCCAGTAGTTGTTTCCTCTCTAATGTCTTAGTTTTATTGTTGGCCTCCTCCAGAATGTACTCGGGGTAGCCTTTTTCTTTGAACCTCTCCGTGTAAATGGAGAGTTGTGCATCGCGATCCTCCACAGTTTTACAATTACGTGTAATCCTGTTAAACTGCGAGAAGGGGATGTTGTTCTTCCACCGTTTCAGGTGGTTGCTTCTGTAGTGGACGTAGCTATTCATGTCCACCTCTTTGATGTAATTTTTTGTTATAATCTCTTTCCCCCGATGAGTGAGTACCAGATCCAGAAACTCTATCTGTTCCATGTTTTCCTTGGATGTGAATTTCAGATTCATGGTGTTCTCCGATATGTAGTTAAAAAAAGCCTTAAAAGAGGATTCATCACCGTCCCATATAATTAAAATATCATCTATGTATCTTTTATAAAATATGATATTTAATTTAAAAGGGTGGTTCATGTATATGTGTTCGTTCTCCCAGAAGCCCATAAAAAGATTGGCGAAATTTGGTGCAAAAATAGTACCCATCGCTGTCCCACATGTCTGGAGGTAAAATTGGTCTAAAAATTTAAAATAGTTATGTTTCAATATAAAATCCATTAGTTCGCAGATAAAATTCTGGTGCTCCTCCGTGATGAGCTGGTCCTTATCCAAGAAAAACTTGCATGCCTGGATCCCCTTCTCGTGCTGGATGCACGTGTAGAGGGACTGTACATCTATCGTGACCCATCTATAGGTGTCTTTCCATTCTTGAAGTTCCATAAGGTTAAGAACCGAGGTGGTATCTTTGAGATAAGCGGGTAGATCCACAACATACTTTCTTAGAAAGATGTCCACATACTCAGACAGGTGGGATGTCAGGGAATTAATCCCTGCCACGATGGGCCTCCCTGGTGGATTGATCAGTGACTTGTGCACTTTAGGGAGGAAGTAAAAAATGGGGGTGACGGGGCTGGTATTCAGGAGGTACTGATATTCCTCCTTAGTTAGTGTTCCATTACGGAGGCCTTTTAGGAGGATCCCTCTCAGTTCCTCCACGAAACGTTCCTTTGGATCCGTCGGTAGTAGTGCGTATGAGGACCTATCTCCCAGCAGTCTTTCGGCCTCCGCCACATACGCCGTACGGTCCATAACTACCAGCCCCCCCCTTTGTCAGCAGGTTTTATAATAATTCCCTTGTTGTCCTGCAATAGCTTAATTGCTTGCCTTTCTCCATTTGTGAGGTTCTTCTCCTTAATGGGTTTGATCTCGGCATCACATAGGTCTTTCTTCACCAAGTCATAGAATATCCCTATATTATTTCCCTTGGACTCCAGTGGGTAGAACTTAGACGTCGGTCTCAAGCCTGATTTTGATTGTTCATAGTTCTGTATGATAGCATCTTCTTTCCTTAGGAAGTGACGTTTCAAGGTCAGTTTTCTGATAAATTTATTTAAATCCACAAACACGTCGAACTTATTCATCCCCTTGGTAGGTGCATACGACAAGCCTTTATTCAGGAGGGACATCTCGTGTTTGGTTAGATCGTGGCTTGATAGGTTGAAGATGCCTTTTGGTGCGGATGATTGTACTGCAGGTTCCGTCTTTTGTATTTGCTCTTTCCTCCTACCCCCACGGCGTCCTCTTCTTCTACAAACCTTCTTTTTCGAGGCGAGGGAAGCATCTCTGCGTTCTTGAGAGTATTTCTTATCGTATCCTTGACCCGTGCGCTTGGTCCTGGGGATAAAAAAACCTCCTCTCCTGTTGAGCCCAGTCTTTGCAAGGCCGAAAATCTGTTGTCAGTCCGTAGTTGTTTCCTCTCTTGTGTGGCATTGCTCTGAAATCTTCTTCTTCCTTTCTCTGGTACTGTTTGCCAATATTCCCTTTTCGCTCTGTGTTCTTGTGGTCCTTCCCTGGTAAAACGACTCCAATTCTTAACTCTATTGGTCTCATAATCTTGTTTGTCCCTACTAAATTTCTTTTCTTTATTCCTGATGACTACTTCCTCTACTTGCTCCAGTTTTTTGTTTAGGACCTTCTCATTGATCCTAAAATCTTCTTTATCCTTATAACTCTCGAAACCTTTTTCAGTTTCCTTAATTTCCGTCTCTAGGCTTTCTAGGATACGTTTCTTCTCCGTAATAAGTAATTTCATTAAATTAATCGAACAATTGTGTAAAATGTGGTCCCATTCTTCCATGAAGGCATGGTTATCAGTTCCAAATGTGGGTTGCTTCAAAATTCGAAGGCCCCTTGGGACTCTGTCCACACTAACATAATGTTCAAGGCCTTTCATGTCCCACCATGCTTTTATTTCCTTGATGAGTAATCTTTCTATGTCCCAAAACATATCATCAAGGTTGTCTGATGTGGGTGCCTCCTCTGGTTTACTTATTTCATTGAAAATTTTGCTACATAAATTGCTCCTTTTGTCTGTACGTTCATTGGTTCTGAACATAGTGTGTTTAGTCTACTGGCCAAGGTTTAAGGCAGCTGTAAGAAATAGTACAAAAAATGGGTGTGTATGGGGTGAGCAAACAGCGCCAAAAAATATGCAGTAGACACAAGTTTTTCACAGTATGTCAGCTTAAAAAATGACGTCAGCGACGTCCCGGACCGGAAGTCCACACCTAGAGACTTCTTTTAAGTTTTAAACTACTTTGTAACACTTGTTTTACAACGCAAACATGGCGTTTTACATGCCCAAGTGTCCATCTATGCAACTAGTGCAATGAATATGTATTACTAGGTCCCTAATCCTTGGTGAGGTTAATTACAGCAAGTGAGGTAATTAATCACTTCCTCACCCATAATGGTATATATAGATGATCTGTCCCACTTATATGATACCCCTTGATGAAGTCAGACCAGACGAAACGCGTTGGGTGAATCCTGATACTACTGAATCCTCAGTTAAGCTACTCATATCCATCTCCATTATTTTAATTGCATTCCAACTTTCATTTATCCCTCATCAATTCCATGTTTTTAGATTTTAACAATTGAATTGTATTTTTTAATAACCCCATGCTTTCCAATATGTTTTCAAACTTTTTACGTGCCCCGTATAAATTTTTAATTGTTTTCTTGCTAGAATAATTTTGATGTTTTTTCATTTTTATGTGCCTAGGGTTCCATCGTGCTAATATCTAGCACCTTGGATGTTGCAACCCCGTTTGGCCAGTTGTGTGTTTTTATAAGCTTTTTTATATATAAAACATCTTTCTGTTCCTTAATAAACCCCCTTCTTTTAAGAAAATTAGCAGTCCTTTTAATTTGCTGCCACCATTGGTCGCTCAGATCTTATCCATCACTTTCAACCTTTAATCTTTATCCTGCACTCGTACTAGTGCAGAACCCACTTAAGAGGTAGCAGACGCCCTTTATGGATTAGGGAGTGGCGTATAGAGACTGTATTTTTTGGGGGGTCTTTTAAGCTGACATACTGTGAAAAACTTGTGTCTACTGCATATTTTTTGGCGCTGTTTGCTCACCCCATACACACACACATATATATATATATATATATATATATGCTGTATATATATTAAAATGCAATGGAATTTGCTGCGCTATATAAGTTGCTGTTAATAAATAAATAAATATATATATATATATATATATATATCTCTATATATGAAATTACAAATGGAAAAAAGGCGCCTCCTAGTGTATTACCAATGGTATTAAGGTACCCTCCACCAATTTACAACGCCCTTATAAATGGGAGGTGTACCGTGCAAGGTGGAATTCCGACCACCTATAGACCCAGCATATACTGTATCACGAACCAGTGTGCCAAATGTCAATGGAGAAGTTTTCAGAAATCCCTCACATGTGTTCCACAATACATTGGAGAGAGACCAGAAAGCAACCAATAGTGTAATATAGTTTTTAACACATTTATTACACAAAAAATATGATCCACAGGTATAAGATTGCCTGTACAATATAAAATATACACTCCGGAGGAAGTCCAGCACCTGTAGCAGAGGACGAAATGCGTTGAGTGAGACAGACAGTGTGGTTGGAAGAGCCACACTACAGATAAGCTGTTTTTAATATTTTATATTGTACGGGCAATGTTATACCTGTGGATCATATTTTTTGTGTAATAAATGTGTTAAAAACTATATTACTCTATTGGTTGCTTTCTGGTCTCTCTCCTATGTATTGTGGAACACATGTATATGCTGGGTCTATAGGTGGTCGGAATTCCACCTTTGCTGGTACACCTCCCATTTAGAAGGGCGTTGTAAATTGGTGGAGGGTACCTTAATACCATTGGTAATACACCAGGAGGCGCCTTTTTTCCACTTGTGATTTTAGATTATTGGGTCTGTTGGAACAGCAAGACCATTGGGAAAAAGGGTAGCCACCCGACGAAAGAATAAGGACAGACACAACGGGGGAGTGTATCTAAAGATTTGAAACCATTATTTGCTTCATACGCAGGGGTTAGGTTGAGCGCCTTTCGTCACCTTATCACTATATATATATATATATATATATATATACACAGTGGGGCAAAAAAGTATTTGGACAGCCACTGATTTTGCAAGTTGACCAACTTATAAAGATGAGAGAGGTCTGTAATTTCCATCATAGGTACACTTCAACTGTGAGGGTCAGAATCTGAAAAAAAAAATAGGAAATCAAATTGTATGATTTTTAAACAATTTATTTGTATATTCTTGCGGAAAATAAATAGTTGGACAATCAAAAAGTTTAACTCAATACTTTGTAATATAACCTCGGTTGCCAATTACAGAGGTCAAACGTTTCCTGTAGTTCTTGACCAGGTTTACACACACTGTAGCAGGTATCTTCCATGCAGATCTTCTCTAGATCTGTCATGTTTTGGGGCTGTCGCCGGGCAACATGGACTTTCAACTCCCTCCACAGATTTTCTATTGGGTTGAGGTCTGGAGACTGGCTTGGCCACTACAGGACCTTGAAATGCTTCTTACGGAGCCACTCCTTAGTTGCCCGGGCGGTGTGCTTGGTGTCATTGTCATGCTGGAAGACCCAGCCACGTTCCATCTTCAATGCTCTTACTGAGGGAAGGAGGTTTTTGCCCAAAATCTCACGATGCATGGCCCCATTCATCCTTTCCTTAATACGGATCAGTCGTTCTGTCCCCTTTGCAGAAAAGCAGCCCTAAAGCATGATGTTTCCACCCCCATGCTTCACAGTGGGTATGGTGTTCTTGGGATGCCATTCATCATTCTTCTCCATCCAAACACGGCGAGTGGAGTTTATACCAAAAAGTTCGATTTTTCTCTCATCTGACCACATTATATTCTCCCAATCCTCCTCTGGATCATCCAGATGGTCACTGGCAAACTTTAGACAGGCCTGGACATGTGCTGGCTTAAGCAGGGGGACCTTTCAGGCGCTGCAGGATTTCAATCCATGACGACGTAGTGTGTTACTAATGGTAACCTTTGTGACTGTGGTCCCAGCTCTCTTGAGATCATTGACCAGGTGTAGTTCTGGGCTGATTCATCACCGTTCTCAAGATCATTGATACCCCACGAGGTGAGATCTTGCATGGAGCCCCAGGTTGAGGGAGATTGTTAGTGATCTTGTATTTCTTCCATTTTTTTATAATTGTGCCAACAGTTGATCTCTTCTCACCAAGCTGCTTGCCTATTGTCGTGTAGCTCATTCCAGCCTTGTGCAGCTCTACAATTTTGTCCCTGGTGTCCTTAGACAGCTTTCTGGTCTTGGCCATGGTGGAGAGGTAGCAGTCTGGCAGTTTGAGGATGTGGACAGGTGTCTTTTATACAGATAACCAGTTCAAACAGGTGCCATTAATACAGGTAACGAGTGGAGGATAGAAGAGCTTCTTAAAGAAGAAGTAACAGGTCTGTGAGAGACAGAAATCTTGCTGCTTGGTAGGTGTACAAATATTTATTTTCCACAAGAATATAAAAATAAATTGTTTAAAAATCATACAATGTGATTTCCTGTTTATTTTTTATTTTTTTAAGATTCTGTCTCACAGTTGAAGTGTACCTATGATGGAAATAACAGACCTCTCTCATCTTTTTAAGTGGGTCAACTTGCACATCGGTGGCTGTCCAAATACTTCTTTGCCCCACTGTATATATATATATATATATATATATAGGTGTAGTATGGTAAGCCGGCGGCCGGGATCGCGGCGGCCAGCATACCGGCGCCGGGATCCCGACTGCCGGCATACTGACAGCTGGACGAGCGCAAATGAGCCCCTTGCAGGCACGGTGGCATGCTACATGCACCATGCTATTTATTTTCCCTCCAGGGGGGTCATGGACCCCAAAGAGGGAGAATAGTTGTCGGTATGCCGGGTGTCGGGATTCCGGAGACGGTATACTGAGCGCTGGGATCCCAACAGCCGACATACTGAATACCACCAATACAGTATATATACATATATATATATATATATATATATATATATATATATACACACGCATATATAAATATGTACATCTCTCTTTCCTCCCCCACATACACAACAGTCTGTGTCTCCCTCTCTTCCTCTTACACACACCTCACAGTCTGTCTCTGCCCAATGACTCCATGCTGCATTACCAGCTCCCCCACTCCATCCCAAAGCCTGTATCCCCTCACCAAACCACTCTTATCCCGGGCAGAGACTCACCTGCACTGCAGTACCCAGACCTGAACACTACACAGCAGACCCCAGTAGAAGAGGCCGACGTAGGGCACAGGAATCCTGGGCAGTGGAGCTGCTGCCATGTCCCGTAACTTCCTACAACAGAGCTGGATCTGGAACAGCAGGTGTATACTCGTGCCGCACAGTCACTGTGTGTGTGTGTGTGTGTAAGAGGCTCCTGTCTCTCCGAGGCTGCGCCCACACTGCCTACAGCTCACTAGTGATGGCCATCACCATCAATTATTCCAAATTATTGTAGCAGCCGCACAAATGCTATGCTGCCGCCCACTGGGAGTGTATTTTAGCTTAGCAGAAGTGCGAACGAATGGATCGCAGAGCGGCTACAAAGTTGTTTTGTGCAGTTTCAAAGTAGCTCAAAACCTACTCAGCGCTTGCGATCACTTCAGACTGTTCAGTTCCTGTATTGATGTCACAAACCCGACCAGCGTTCGCCCAGCCACGTCTGCATTTTTTGTGGCACGCCTGCATTTTTCCGAACACTCCCTGAAAACGGTCAGTTACCACCCAGAAACGCCCACTTCATGTCAATCACTCTGTGGCCAGCAGTGCAACTGAAATGCTTCGCTAGACCCTGTGCAAAACTACATTGTTCATTGTGCCCGTACGTCGCGCGTGCGCATACGCATGCGCAGAACTGCCGATTTTTAGCCTGGTCGCTGCGCTGCGAACAAATGCAGCTAGCGATCAACTCAGAATGACCCCCATTGTCCATTGAAATACTTTATTTTCTACCTCTACTCAGGAAATCAGGAACACTGCATGGACAAGTTACTAACTCCACCTCTTTACATTTTACTGTTTGTTACATCGGCCCTCATTCCGAGTTGTTCACTCGTTGCCGAGTTTCGCTATATTGCGATTAGTCGCTTACTGCGCATGCGCAAGGTTCGCAGAGCGCATGCGCTTAGTTATTTTACACAAAAGTTAGGTATTTTACTCACGGCATAACGAGGATTTTTCATCGTTCTGGAGATCGGAGCGTGATTGACAGGAAGTGGGTGTTTCTGGGCGGAAACTGGCCGTTTTCTGGGCGTGTGCGAAAAAACGCTGGCGTTTCTGGGAAAAACGCGGGAGTGGCTGGAGAAACGGGGCAGTGTCTGGGCAAACGCTGGGTGTGTTTGTGACGTCAAACCAGGAACGAAACTGACTGAACTGATCGCAGTGGCAGAGTAAGTCCCGAGCTACTCAGAAACTGCAAAGAAATTTCTATTCGCAATTCTGCAAAGCTAAGATTCACTCCCAGTAGGCAGCGGGTTAGCGTGTGCAATGCTGCTAAAAGCAGCTAGCGAGCGAACAACTCGGAATGAGGGCCATTGTCTTTTTAACATCTAGTTAAAAGAAAAAAATTAATCACTTTTATACGTTCATCTGAACTGAATGGACTAAACTTATATTTGCCCTTGTGAATGACAAGAGGCGATGAAATGCAATTAGTAATAAGTATCAGTATCTGGTTCAGTCCTTCAAAAACGACTCTTTTCCCAAAAGTCTACATAAACACTTTGAAAAGGATGGAAAACTTTAATTAGTTATTTTGCATAAGAAAGAACACAGGAAATCAGAAACATACAAAGCCACTTGTCATGTTATTTATGTTTCCTCTTGGCAACCTCATCCAGAAGTCTAAAAGAGATAAAGTCACACTGCAGTCTTTGAGGGACGCTAGGTATCTCAGCTGTGCAATGATTACACTTTTATGTCAAGCCTAGCCTGCATAATTCTTGTGGATTATGCACCCGTTCTCGTGTTCATACTTCAAAACCTTTGATTAATTTTGGACACTAGAAAACACCAGCTCCCTAGTTTAGATGATCCAACGCATCTCCTCACTTTTACAGCATAAGTATCACATCATTACTCCACTGTCTAGGGTTCAATTACTCACGGGATTTAGGTGTAACATTTGCATTAAACACTAGCAACCAAGCGGACATTTTTTTAACCCAGTTGTTATTGTTAACTGGTTGCTGTGGTTCATACGGTAATATTAAATGAGCCCTTCTTCACGGGCGTTTTAAGAAAGGAGGGGCACGTGTGCATTTTCCATTCAGACCCCCATCCTCTAGCCTGTAGTGCAGTAGACTCTGAAATGCACCAGAGTCTACTGCACAGGTCTCCGGGAAAATGGCATGGCAGCCATTTTCCTGGCATGTTCCAATTGCACATGCAAAAAACGCTGGGAAAATGGGCGCCACACCATTTCCCTGGGGACTTGTACAGTGGTGCTGCTGCTGCCACCAATGTCGGCAGTAGTATGTAGTGTGCGGTGTGTGCCCCCCTGATCCCATTATAGAAAAGCCACTGACCTTCTGTCATTAAGAAAAAACTTCAACAATAGTGATTAATACAAATTACATACTTGCCTACTCTCCTAGAACTTTTTGGGACAATCCAATTTTAAGAGAGTATTCCGAGAATCCACACATAGTAGACAACCCTTCCACAAAGTGGGCAGGACAGGGATGTGATGGCGTAATACAGGGCCGTAAATAGGTGTGTGCAGAGTGTGCTCCACACATAGCGCTGCTGGGTAGGGGACACTGTTGGCAGCACTTGTCAATTGCGTATTATCTTATCTGAAGCTTACCTTGTACTTTGTGAAGGGGCGATCAGCGTTTCGGCAGGGCATATGTATGTAGTGTGTGGCTGCAGGTTGTTGGTTTAAGTCCTGGGTATGGCAGTATATTGAAATGTGTTATTTAATGAGGGGTATTGTGTGTGTGTGTGTGTGTGTGTGTGTGTGTGTGTGTGTGTGTGTGTGTGTGTGTGTGTGTGTGTGTAAATTGTGGGAATGGCCATAATAGCCAGTCAATGCAGTCCCACCTACCACAACATAGTGCCTTGACTCTCTGCCCCACCCCTTAGTCCTAGACTGCACCTTCCTAAGTTCCTGGGAGAAAATGTAAGTACATATACTGTACTACACACTATAGATGTTGACTGATCCAATGTCTCTTGAACTTCCAGTGTTCTAGACTTGCTATTGCTGGAATATTACAAACACATTAATCTGTAATTGTAGAATAGAATACTGTAGTATTAGAGATGTTTGGGACATATTTGAGGTATATTTGAGGTTTGAGGTATATAAGAGGGTAAGGCTGTATTTGGACAGGGCTTAGATGTAATGTGCCTTTACAGTATCCAAGTAGCCTACCTGAACATGATCCTATTTCCTATGTAAATTATATATCACTTGTATTGCATATAGCATTTCACAATGGATCAATGGAAAATCTTGATGTATGGATACTGGAATCAGTTCTGAATCGATAAATGGACCTCAAGTGGTATATCATGTTAAAAGGAACTAAAATAGGTTGTTGTATATGTGTGATTAAAAAAATAAATACTGAACAAAGAGTGCTGGAGGTCATTGCTTTCCAATATCAGCAAAAATCAAGTACAATATGCTGAATCTGTTGCCCTGTACTGTTCACTTATTCACTTTATTACAACCTGCAATGCATATTTATTGGCAAGCTGCTTAATCAAATTGTGATGTCACTCAGGTGCTAAAAGGGAAGGGTAATTCTCTGTAAGAAAAAACATTTTGCTATCCCTAATGCACACTGAGTGAAAAATAACACTACATAATAATCAGATAATACAGAGATCTTGGTTGCATATATCTGCAGATATAGGGTTAAGCCCCCAGGCCGAACGGCAAGGCGTCTCTGTCACTGGGGGTCCCTAACACTAGGTATGGGTCCAGGGTGTGGGACCCCATCATGCTGGCATAAGCTGTCCACTCCAGGGCAGCACACAGGTGAAAATTAGTGTGGGTTAATGAGAAGCACATAAGTGCTATGTGAGAAGTGTGAATAAAAGAATACAAAAAAAGTATTTGGATAATAATATAAGTAATGTATATAAGCCTTCTATTTGGAGTAAATAATATATAGCACAGGAAAGCACCACTGAACTTATATGGCAGCACCACTGGATTGGACTAATAAGGCAGTACCACTAGTCACATACGGCAGTATCACTGGACTGAATTTATACGCCAGTACCACTGGAAATATACGGCAGAATCACTGGAATTATTTGCCAGTACCACTGGAATTATACAGCAGGATCACTGGAATTATATGGCGGTACCACTGGAATTATATGGCAGGATCACTGGAATTATACGGCAGTATCACTGTACTTATACGGCAGTACCACTGGATATATGCGGCAGTATCACTAGACTGGATTTATACACAAGTACCACTGGAATTATACGGCAGGATCACTGGATTTATACTCCAGTACCACTGGAATTACATGGCAGGATCACTGGAATTATACGGCAGTATCACTGGACTAATGCGGCAGTACCACTGGATATATACGGCAGTATCACTGGACTGGAGTTATACACCAGTACCACTGGAATTATATGGCAGGATCACTGGATTTATACTCCAGTACCACTGGAATTACATGGCAGAATCACTGGAATTATACGGCAGTATCACTGGAATTATACGGCAAGATCACTGGAATTATACGGCAGTACCACACTGGAATTATACGTCAGGATCACTGGATTTATACGCTAGTACCACTGGAATTATACGGCAGTACCACTGGAGTTATACGCCAGTACCACTGGAATTATATGGCAAGATCACTGGAATTATACGGCAGGATCACTGGGTTTATACGCTAGTACCACTGGAATTATACGGCAGGATCACTGGAATTATACGACAGGATCACTGGAATTATATGGCAGGATCACTGGATTTATACAACAGTACCATTGGAATTATATGGCAGGATCACTGGAATTATACGGCAGTACCACAGGACTTATACAACAGTAGCACTGAACAAATACGGCAGTATCACTGGACTGGACTTTTACGCCAGTACCACTGGAATTATACGGCAGGATCACTGGAATTATACGGAAGGATCACTGGAATTATACGGCAGGATCACTGGATTTATACGCCAGTACCACTGGAATTATATGGAAGGATCACTGGAATTATACGGCAATACCACTGGATTTATACGGCAGTATTACTGGACATATAAGGCAGTATCACTGGACTGGACATATACACCAATACCACTGGAATTATACGGCAGGATCACTGGAATTATACGGCAGTACAACTGTATTTATACGGCAGTACCACTGGATATATACGGCAGTATCACTGGACTGGACTTTTACACCAATACCACTGGAATTATATGGCAGGATCACTGGACTTAAACTCCAGTACCACTGGATTTATACGTCAGTACCACTGGCATTACATGGCAGGATCACTGGAATTAAACGGCAAGATCACTGGAATTATACTGCAAGATCACTGGAATTATACGGCAGTACCACTGGACATATACGGCAGTATCACTGGACTGGATTTATACGACAGTACCACTGGAATTATATGGCAGGATCACTGGACTTATACGCCAGTACCACTGGAATTATACGGCAGGATCACTGGAATTATACGGCAGTACCATTGGACATATATGGCAGTATCACTTAACTGGACTTATACGCCAGTACCAATGGAATTATACTACAGGATCACTGGACTTATATATGCCAGTACCACTGGAATTATATGACAGGATCACTGAAATTATATGGCAGGATCACTGGAATTATATGGCATGATCACTGGACTTATACGCCAGTACCACTGGACATATACGGCAGTATCACTGGACTGGAGTTATACGCCAGTACCACTAAAATTATACGACAGGATCACTGGATTTATACGCCAATACCACTAGAATTATACGGCAGGATCACTGGAATTATTTGGCAGGATCACTGGAATTTTACGGCAGGATCACTGGAGTTATACACCAGTACCACTGGAATTATACGTTAGGATCACTGGAATAATACGGCAGGATTACTGGAATTATACGGCAGTAGCACTGGACATATACGGCAGTAGCACTGGACTGGATTTATACACCAGTACTACTGGAATTATATGGCAGGATCACTGGAATTATACGGCAGGATCATTGGATTTATACGACAGTACCACTGGAATTATACGGCAGGGTCACTGGAATTATATAGCAGGATCACTGGATTTATATGGCATGATCACTGGAGTTATACGCCAGTACCACTGGACATATACGGCAGTATCACTGGACTGGATTTATACGCCAGTACCACTAAAATTATACGGCAGGATCACTGGATTTATACGCCAATACCACTGGAATTATACGACAGGATCACTGGAATTATTTGGCAGGATCACTGGAATTTTACGGCAGGATCACTGGAGTTATACAGCAGTACCACTGGAATTATACGTTAGGATCACTGGAATAATACGGCAGGATTACTGGAATTATACGGCAGTAGCACTGTACATATACGGCAGTAGCACTGGACTGGATTTATACACCAGTACTACTGGAATTATACGGCAGGATCATTGGATTTATACGCCAGTACCACTGGAATTATACGGCAGGGTCACTGGAATTATACGGCAGGATCACTGGATTTATATGGCATGATCACTGGATTTATACGCCAGTACCACTGGACATATACGGCAGTATCACTGGACTGGACTTATACGCCAGTACCACTAAAATTATATGGCAGGATCACTGGATTTATACGCCAATACCACTGGAATTATACGTTAGGATCACTGGAATTATTTGGCAGGATCACTGGAATTTTACGGCAGGATCACTGGAGTTATACACCAGTACCACTGGAATTATACGTTAGGATCACTGGAATAATACAGCAGGATTACTGGAATTATACGGCAGTAGCACTGGACATATACAGCAGTAGCAGTGGACTGGATTTATACACCAGTACCACTGGAATTATTCGGCAGGATCACTGGAATTATATGGCAGGATCATTGGATTTATACGCCAGTACCACTGGAATTATACGGCAGGGTCACTGGAATTATACGGACGGATCACTGGATTTAGATGACAGTACCACTGGAATTATACGGCAGGATCACTGGAATTATACGGCAGTACCACTGGATTTATACGGCAGTAGCACTGGACATATAAGGCAGTATCACTGGACTGGATTTATACACCAGTACCACTGGAATTATACAGAAGGATCACTGGATTTATACGCCAGTACCACTGGAATTACACGGCAGGATCACTGGAATTATACGGCAGTATCACTTGAATTATATGGCAAGATCAATGGAATTTTACGGCAGTGCCACTGGACATATACGGCAGTATCACTGGACTGGACTTATACGCCAGTACCACTGGAATTATACGGCAGGATCACTAGAATTATACGGCAGGATCACTGGAATTTTATGGCTGGATCACTGGATTTATACGCCAGTACCACTGGAATTATACGGCAGGATCACTTAAATTATACGGCAGTACAACTGTATTTATACAGCAGTACCTCTGGATATATACGGCAGTATCACTGGACTGGACTTGTACACCAGTACCACTGGAATTATACTGCAGGATCACTGGCTTTATACTCCAGTACCACTGGATTTATACGCCAGTACCACTGGCATCACATGGCAGGATCACTGGAATTATAAGGCAGTATCACTGGAATTATACGGCAAGATCACTGGAATTATACAGCAAGATCACTGGAATTATACAGCAGTACCACTGGACATATACGGCAGTATCACTGGACTGGATTTATACGACAGTACCACTGGAATTATACGGCAGGAACACTGGATTTATACGCCAGTACCACTGGAATTATACGGCAGGATCACTGGAATTATACGGCAGCACCACTGGATTTATACGGCAGTACCATTGGACATATATGGCAGTATCACTTAACTGGACTTATACGCCAGTACCACTGGAATTATATGACAGGATCACTGGATTTATATGCCAGTACCACTGGAATTATATGACAGGATCACTGAAATTATATGGCAGGATCACTGGAATTATATGGCATGATCACTGGATTTATACGCCAGTACCAGTGGGCATATATGGCAGTATTACTGGACTGGACTTATACGCCAGTACCACTAAAATTATATGGCAGGATCACTGGAGTTATACGCCTGTACCACTGGAATTATACATTAGGATCACTGGAATAATACGGCTGGATTACTGGAATTATACGGCAGTAGCACTGGACATATACGGCAGCAGCACCGGACTGGATTTATACACCAGTACCACTGGAATTATACGGCAGGATCACTGGAATTATACGGCAGGATCATTGGATTTATACGCCAGTACCACTGGAATTATACGGCAGGATCACTGGAATTATACGGCAGGATCACTGGATTTAGATGACAGTACCACTGGAATTATACGGCAGTACCACTGGATTTATACGGTAGTATTACTGGACATATAAGGCAGTATCACTGGACTGGATTTATACACCAGTACCACTGGAATTATACGGCAGGATCACTGAATTTATACAGCAGTAGCACTGGAATTATACGGCAATACCACTGGATATATACGGCAGTATCACTGGACTGGACTTTTACACCAGTACCACTGGAATTATACGGCAATTTCACTGGATTTATACTCCAGTACCACTGGAATTATACGGAAGGATCACTGGATTTATACGCCAGTACCACTGGAATTACACGGCAGGATCACTGGAATTATACGGCAGTATCACTTGAATTACACGGCAAGATCAATGGAATTTTACGGCAGTGCCACTGGACATATACGGCAGTAGCACTGGACATATAAGGCAGTATCACTGGACTGGATTTATACACCAGTACCACTGGAATTATACAGAAGGATCACTGGATTTATACGCCAGTACCACTGGAATTACACGGCAGGATCACTGGAATTATATGGCAGGATCATTGGATTTATGCGCCAGTACCACTGGAATTATACGGCAGGATCACTGGAATTATATGGCAGGATCATTGGATTTATACGCCAGTACCACTGGAATTATACGGCAGGGTCACTGGAATTATACGGACGGATCACTGGATTTAGATGACAGTACCACTGGAATTATACGGCAGAATCACTGGAATTATACGGCAGTACCACTGGATTTATACGGCAGTAGCACTGGACATATAAGGCAGTATCACTGGACTGAATTTATACACCAGTACCACTGGAATTATACAGAAGGATCACTGGATTTATATGCCAGTACCACAGGAATTACACGGCAGGATCACTGGAATTATACGGCAGTATCACTTGAATTATATGGCAAGATCAATGGAATTTTACGGCAGTGCCACTGGACATATACGGCAGTATCACTGGACTGGACTTATACGCCAGTACCACTAAAATTATATGGCAGGATCACTGGAGTTATACGCCTGTACCACTGGAATTATACGTTAGGATCACTGGAATAATACGGCAGGATTACTGGAATTATACGGCAGTAGCACTGGACATATACGGCAGCAGCACCGGACTGGATTTATACACCAGTACCACTGGAATTATACGGCAGGATCACTGGAATTATACGGCAGGATCATTGGATTTATACGCCAGTACCACTGGAATTATACGGCAGGATCACTGGAATTATACGGCAGGATCACTGGATTTAGATGACAGTACCACTGGAATTATACGGCAGTACCACTGGATTTATACGGCAGTATTACTGGACATATAAGGCAGTATCACTGGACTGGATTTATACACCAGTACCACTGGAATTATACGGCAGGATCACTGAATTTATACGGCAGTAGCACTGGAATTATACGGCAGTACCACTGGATATATACGGCAGTATCACTGGACTGGACTTTTACACCAGTACCACTGGAATTATACGGCAATATCACTGGATTTATACTCCAGTACCACTGGAATTATACGGAAGGATCACTGGATTTATACGCCAGTACCACTGGAATTACACGGCAGGATCACTGGAATTATACGGCAGTATCACTTGAATTATACGGCAAGATCAATGGAATTTTACGGCAGTGCCACTGGACATATACGGCAGTATCACTGGACTGGACTTATACGCCAGTACCACTGGAATTATAAAAATATATATAATATCTATTCAATACTCATACATAATATCCCTAAGGAAACAACTTCTGGAACATCATATGTAAGTGAATATCTATCTATCTATCTATCTATCTATATATATATATATATATATATATATTGGTCGAAGTGGCGGCACTTCTCCACAGACCCGGAAGTATATATATTTTTTTTAACTTAGCATACAGCAGCAGCACGTAGGAAGGAGGCTGGAGGCCCTGGAGGACTCACCGAAGACCAGAGGAGGAGCGGAGACCTGCACACTAGCTGAAGAGACACAAGGGAGCGAGCTGCAGGACCAGGAGAGGACCAACACCAGGGAGAAGCTGCCTGCGCCTGTCACTGGAGCGATGAGAGCCGTCCGCGCTGAGTGGAGAAGATGCCGCAGAAGAGGAGTCCAGCCAGCCGCAGGACCGGGGAAGGACATCCAACCTTCAGCGGACCAGGACCCTGCAGCAAGGGAGGAAACTGACCAGCGACGGGAGCACCATGCCGGTCACCCGCTTACTGGAGCAAGGACCCGCAGAAGACCCCGGCTGGCTTAAAGAAGACGGTGCGGAACAGCGGGGAGGACGGTGCAGATCGGGATCCTGCAGCAGGAGAGAAGATCCCCCTTCGGAGCACAGCAGACCACACTGAAAAGGGTGCATCCCCGGTGCTCTGCATTCCGGGTGGCGCCAAAGATGTAGAGTCTCAGAGGTGGCCGAAGCGCCGCAGCTTGGGGTGAGAAACTGCTGCAACCCTTCCGCTGCTAAACTAGTCAATTAAGGGGGTGGGCTCCCCTCACCACAGTGCCCTGCAGGATTAGTTAATTAAGGGGGTATGCTCCCCTCACCACAGTGCCCCGCAGGATTAGTTAATTAAGGGGGTTGGCTCCCCTCACCACAGTGCCCCACAGGCCTTGTTAATTAAAGGGGTAGGATCCCCTCACTCTATAATTTGAATTTTGGCTCATACCATGTGCTATAATGTGAATTTCGGCTTATACCATGTGCTATACTGTGAATTTCGGCTCATACCGTGTGATAGAATATGTATTTCGGCTCCTACCGTGTGCTATAATTTGAATTTCGACTCATATCGTGTGCTATAATGTGAAAGCAGCACCAGTACTAGATAGTATAAGGGGTCCTACTACACTGAAGGACATGACCCCTTTTGAGTGGCCACGCCCCCTTTTCCAGATTGCAGCCTTCACTTTTTCATTCCCCCTTCAAAAATTCCACTTCGACCACTGCACCTATATCTATACATACACACCCTGAAATCTTTATATACAGTGACACTGGTGGCGTGCGCACATACAGATGGGTCCATGTTTATCTTGGGCTTTAACAGGATTAACTGAGCCAAGGCAGTCAGACTTAATCCCCTGCTGTATTGCTCTCTATATTATATTGCAGTTGGGAACAATAGATGAAGGGTTTATGTAAATAAACCATGGTGTGCCTAGGCGCAGCAAAGAAGCCAAGATAACCGTGGATCTATCTGTACTTTCCTTTTGTAGTTTTTTTTTTTATTTTTTGGGGGGGGGGGGGGGTGGCGCCATTATTGATCTTGCCCTGGGCTCCAAAAACCATAGTTACGCCTCTGCTACACTCTCCAATGCCGGAGTGAAGATGGCGGCGACGCGCGGCTCCTTATATGGAATCCAAACCCTGCGAGAATCCAACAGCGGGATGATGACGTTTTGCCTCGTTCTGGTTTCCGAGTTAGGCGGGAAAACCCGAGCCTGACTCAGATCCAGGCTCGGGTGGTGAAGTTCGGGCGGGTTCAGTTCTCAGGGAGCCGAACCCGCTCATCTCTAAAAAATATATGCAATGTGATAGGGAAAAACATAAGTGTTAATAAAGTGTTAGGGTGTGCCAACCTGAAGCAACACAGCCATACCAATATAGGGGTAACCGCACCCCAAACCCACCCCATAAATAATGACAAGTATGTCTGGGTCTAATAGCCCAGTGTAAGGCCACATGATAATGGCTCCTACAGCATCTGAGAGCCAGTTTACCTGGACCCACTCCTAGCTTCTCCAATGGCACTGTGGAGTCAGCAATCTCTCCTAATGCTGACCCCTCATGCCTCTTTAACTACAATGCATATTTATTGGCAAGCTGCTTAATCAAATTGTGATGTCACTGAGGTGCCAAAAGGGAGGGGTAATTCTGTGCAAGAAAAAACATTTTGCTATCCCTAATGCACACTGAGTGAAAAATAACACTATATAATAATCAGATAATACAGAGATCTTGGTTGCATATACCTGGACAGATTTGTCAATAGCTGTCTCTCAACAGAACTCAGAACTCTTAAGCAAACAACCTTCATCATAGGAAAACGCAGGGGTGTTTCCGGGTGCCCGGAAACTCCCCCCCCCCCCCCCCCCCCCATCTTCTTGGCCAGTGGATCAAATTATGAGCACAATAGCAATAGTACGTAATATGATTATTAGAGCTGCCACCACAACATGCCCAGTGGCAGCAGTTTCTTTTACCAAGTTTGCAGTATGACTGGCTCTGGGCCCTCAATCGGTGCACTGGACCAGAGAGTAGCTCCCAGCAAGAAGAGACAGGAGTCTTGCCATGAGGTGGAAGAATGTGATTAGAAAGTGCATTTCTGTCTCCTAATGGTTCTATAGTTTATATATTTATTTATTATGGTGTGTTCAACCTTTTACTGACCACTTATTGCTTAATACAGCCTAAACTATAGGCCATCTAGGATCTTCTACCACTCCCCCAGACTCCCACACTTGCTCCAATTTTCCGCAGAGATATTGGGATACTGTGCATTGCATTTCGAAACCCCCCTCTGGAAATTCTGCGTTTGCCCCTGATCATCAAAACCCAATCATGATGTTTCTATAGTAGGCTCAACTGTGAAAGGCTATAAGGACTTGTCGTGTATCTACAAGGTATATAACATCATAGAGATGAATTTAGCTTGTTCACCCCAATACAGATATTCTTTAGTTGCTGTTAGTTTGCATATGGCTTGTAGCTATAAAAAGAGTCATAGGCATGTAGAGCATATAGTGATTAATCGCCCGACAGCACCAGAAAGGCCACAGGTTGAGCATGGTTAATCCAGAGAGAATTACAGTTTCCACACTCTCCGGCAAGGAATCAATCCCAACAACTGCCTGTGTGCAGAACATTCTTCACTGCATTGATCTAAAATAAAATAACCTGTTGGCTTGTAAGGAAAGAATTTTGTGGTGATTTCAGTATTTCACGGTTGTAAGAGCTGAAGCCTGTGGATGTACTTTCCTCTGAGTTTATAAAAATAACAAGCCGCTGTTTCCAATATGACTGCAGAGAGAGGTTTCATGCCCATTATACGTGATAATTAATGACACATTTTTTTAGGAAAATGTGTGGAACCAATTTGGAAATCACAATGTATCCATTAAATCAGCTTAAGGATTGCAATTAATTAACAGTAATAACTCCATTAACTAAATGTGATCAGATCTCTTCTTTATTTTTAGATGCCTATTAAACAGAAAAATGCTAAAATCTGAATAAGAATTTATGAATCTTAATTGTGCATTTGTATGTAGCTCTGGGAGAAATCTAAAATGCACGCGGAGATGCCACCCTTTTCGTGTATTATGCCCAGAGTCAGACTGACCAACAGGTGTACAGGGGAAACCCCTGGTAAAACCCTGGTGGGGGTCCCACCCCCTTCCTCTATCCTCTAGGGGTCACGTTCCAGGCCATCCACTCAAATTATACATTGTTACCCTACTAGAGGGTCAGTAACTTGATGGAGCATGTATGAAACTGAGTGTTTGGTTTGTTTTTATGTTAACTACACCAAGATTAGCCCCACTGCCAAACAGAGTGGATCTTGACACACCCTGCCACCTCCTTTATAAAGGGGCCCCGTCCTTTGCAGGCTATGTCCCCTCTCATGGTTCCCCAAATCCCTCTGAGGTGGGTAGCCAGACTCCATCTGGTGGCTAACCACACCCTTAAAGCTTGGGCCCTTGCAAATGCATTCCCTGGTTGGCCCTTCGTGCCCAAGTCTGAAACTGCTTATGGTTCAGGAATATCTTTACAACATTAGAAAACTGAGACTGTATTGTCTTAAAGTTTGACGTAAGCCACCAAAATAGTTGCCTGTATTATATGGAGGCATTGAATACACTTTAACATTTCAGTGAGGAGCATGAGAAGGAACAGAGTCATATTTGCCTATATTTTTTCATCTCCTGCCTTGGAGATCCAGGGAGGGAATGTCTAAGTGGCAAATTCAGAGTGGGTGATGGCATGTGGTGCCATGGCTCCACCCATTTCACTATAAAACTGGGTGGGATCCATGAGGATTGCTGTGTACAGGAAATATGAGTAGGCAACTATTGCAAGGTGTGAAAATAAAAGTAAGGGATGAGCTAAAGGGTGCCCAAACTCTGCGACCTATGGAGAAATAATGGCTTTCCAATAGAGATGAGCGCCTGAAATTTTTCGGGTTTTGTGTTTTGGTTTTGGGTTCGGTTCCGCGGCCGTGTTTTGGGTTCGAACGCGTTTTGGCAAAACCTCACCGAATTTTTTTTGTCGGATTCGGGTGTGTTTTGGATTCGGGTGTTTTTTTCCAAAAACACTAAAAAACAGCTTAAATCATAGAATTTGGGGGTCATTTTGATCCCAAAGTATTATTAACCTCAAAAACCATAATTTACACTCATTTTCAGTCTATTCTGAATACCTCACACCTCACAATATTATTTTTAGTCCTAAAATTTGCACCGAGGTCGCTGTGTGAGTAAGATAAGCGACCCTAGTGGCCGACACAAACACCGGGCCCATCTAGGAGTGGCACTGCAGTGTCACGCAGGATGTCCCTTCCAAAAAACCCTCCCCAAACAGCACATGACGCAAAGAAAAAAAGAGGCACAATGAGGTAGCTGTGTGAGTAAGATTAGCGACCCTAGTGGCCGACACAAACACCGGGCCCATCTAGGAGTGGCACTGCAGTGTCACGCAGGATGTCCCTTCCAAAAAACCCTCCCCAAACAGCACATGACGCAAAGAAAAAAAGAGGCGCAATGAGGTAGCTGTGTGAGTAAGATTAGCGACCCTAGTGGCCGACACAAACACCGGGCCCATCTAGGAGTGGCACTGCAGTGTCACGCAGGATGTCCCTTCCAAAAAACCCTCCCCAAACAGCACATGACGCAAAGAAAAAAAGAGGCGCAATGAGGTAGCTGTGTGAGTAAGATTAGCGACCCTAGTGGCCGACACAAACACCGGGCCCATCTAGGAGTGGCACTGCAGTGTCACGCAGGATGTCCCTTCCAAAAAACCCTCCCCAAACAGCACATGACGCAAAGAAAAAAAGAGGCGCAATGAGGTAGCTAACTGTGTGAGTAAGATTAGCGACCCTAGTGGCCGACACAAACACCGGGCCCATTTAGGAGTGGCACTGCAGTGTCACGCAGGATGTCCCTTCCAAAAAACCCTCCCCAATCAGCACATGATGCAAAGAAAAAGAAAAGAAAAAAGAGGTGCAAGATGGAATTGTCCTTGGGCCCTCCCACCCACCCTTCTGTTGTATAAACAAAACAGGACATGCACACTTTAACCAACCCATCATTTCAGTGACAGGGTCTGCCACACGACTGTGACTGATATGACGGGTTGGTTTGGACCCCCCCCAAAAAAGAAGCAATTAATCTCTCCTTGCACAAACTGGCTCTACAGAGGCAAGATGTCCACCTCATCTTCACCCTCCGATATATCACCGTGTACATCCCCCTCCTCACAGATTATCAATTCGTCCCCACTGGAATCCACCATCTCAGCTCCCTGTGTACTTTGTGGAGGCAATTGCTGCTGGTCAATGTCTCCGCGGAGGAATTGATTATAATTCATTTTAATGAACATCATCTTCTCCACATTTTCTGGATGTAACCTCGTACGCCGATTGCTGACAAGGTGAGCGGCGGCACTAAACACTCTTTCGGAGTACACACTTGTGGGAGGGCAACTTAGGTAGAATAAAGCCAGTTTGTGCAAGGGCCTCCAAATTGCCTCTTTTTCCTGCCAGTATAAGTACGGACTGTGTGACATGCCTACTTGGATGCGGTCACTCATATAATCCTCCACCATTCTATCAATGTTGAGAGAATCATATGCAGTGACAGTAGACGACATGTCCGTAATCGTTGTCAGGTCCTTCAGTCCGGACCAGATGTCAGCATCAGCAGTCGCTCCAGACTGCCCTGCATCACCGCCAGCGGGTGGGCTCGGAATTCTGAGCCTTTTCCTCGCACCCCCAGTTGCGGGAGAATGTGAAGGAGGAGATGTTGACAGGTCGCGTTCCGCTTGACTTGACAATTTTGTCACCAGCAGGTCTTTCAACCCCAGCAGACTTGTGTCTGCCGGAAAGAGAGATCCAAGGTAGGCTTTAAATCTAGGATCGAGCACGGTGGCCAAAATGTAGTGCTCTGATTTCAACAGATTGACCACCCGTGAATCCTTGTTAAGCGAATTAAGGGCTCCATCCACAAGTCCCACATGCCTAGCGGAATCGCTCCGTGTTAGCTCCTCCTTCAATGTCTCCAGCTTCTTCTGCAAAAGCCTGATGAGGGGAATGACCTGACTCAGGCTGGCAGTGTCTGAACTGACTTCACGTGTGGCAAGTTCAAAGGGCATCAGAACCTTGCACAACGTTGAAATCATTCTCCACTGCGCTTGAGACAGGTGCATTCCACCTACTATATCGTGCTCAATTGTATAGGCTTGAATGGCCTTTTGCTGCTCCTCCAACCTCTGAAGCATATAGAGGGTTGAATTCCACCTCGTTACCACTTCTTGCTTCAGATGATGGCAGGGCAGGTTCAGTAGTTTTTGGTGGTGCTCCAGTCTTCTGTACGTGGTGCCTGTACGCCGAAAGTGTCCCGCAATTCTTCTGGCCACCGACAGCATCTCTTGCACGCCCCTGTCGTTTTTTAAAAAATTCTGCACCACCAAATTCAAGGTATGTGCAAAACATGGGACGTGCTGGAATTTGCCCATATTTAATGCACACACAATATTGCTGGCGTTGTCCGATGCCACAAATCCACAGGAGAGTCCAATTGGGGTAAGCCATTCCACGATGATCTTCCTCAGTTGCCGTAAGAGGTTTTCAGCTGTGTGCGTATTCTGGAAACCGGTGATACAAAGCATAGCCTGCCTAGGAAAGAGTTGGCGTTTGCGAGATGCTGCTACTGGTGCCGCCGCTGCTGTTCTTGCGGCGGGAGTCCATACATCTACCCAGTGGGCTGTCACAGTCATATAGTCCTGACCCTGCCCTGCTCCACTTGTCCACATGTCCGTGGTTAAGTGGACATTGGGTACAGCTGCATTTTTTAGGACACTGGTGACTCTTTTTCTGAGGTCTGTGTACATTTTCGGTATCGCCTGCCTAGAGAAATGGAACCTAGATGGTATTTGGTACCGGGGACACAGTACCTCCAACAAGTCTCTAGTTGGCTCTGCAGTAATGATGGATACCGGAACCACGTTTCTCACCACCCAGGATGCCAAGGCCTCAGTTATCCGCTTTGCAGTAGGATGACTGCTGTGATATTTCATCTTCCTCGCAAAGGACTGTTGAACAGTCAATTGCTTACTGGAAGTAGTACAAGTGGGCTTACGACTTCCCCTCTGGGATGACCATCGACTCCCAGCGGCAACAACAGCAGCGCCAGCAGCAGTAGGCGTTACACGCAAGGATGTATCGGAGGAATCCCAGGCAGGAGAGGACTCGTCAGAATTGCCAGTGACATGGCCTGCAGGACTATTGGCATTCCTGGGGAAGGAGGAAATTGACACTGAGGGAGTTTGTGGGGTGGTTTGCGTGAGCTTGGTTACAAGAGGAAGGGATTTACTGGTCAGTGGACTGCTTCCGCTGTCACCCAAAGTTTTTGAACTTGTCACTGACTTATTATGAATGCGCTGCAGGTGACGTATAAGGGAGGATGTTCCGAGGTGGTTAACGTCCTTACCCCTACTTATTACAGCTTGACAAAGGGAACACACGGCTTGACACCTGTTGTCCGCATTTCTGGTGAAATACCTCCACACCGAAGAGCTGATTTTTTTGGTATTTTCACCTGGCATGTCAACGGCCATATTCCTCCCACGGACAACAGGTGTCTCCCCGGGTGCCTGACTTAAACAAACCACCTCACCATCAGAATCCTCCTGGTCAATTTCCTCCCCAGCGCCAGCAACACCCATATCCTCCTCATCCTGGTGTACTTCAACACTGACATCTTCAATCTGACTATCAGGAACTGGACTGCGGGTGCTCCTTCCAGCACTTGCAGGGGGCGTGCAAATGGTGGAAGGCGCATGCTCTTCACGTCCAGTGTTGGGAAGGTCAGGCATCGCAACCGACACAATTGGACTCTCCTTGTGGATTTGGGATTTCGAAGAATGCACAGTTCTTTGCTGTGCTGCTTTTGCCAGCTTGAGTCTTTTCATTTTTCTAGCGAGAGGCTGAGTGCTTCCATCCTCATGTGAAGCTGAACCACTAGCCATGAACATAGGCCAGGGCCTCAGCCGTTCCTTGCCACTCCGTGTCGTAAATGGCATATTGGCAAGTTTACGCTTCTCCTCCGACAATTTTATTTTAGGTTTTGGAGTCCTTTTTTTTCTGATATTTGGTGTTTTGGATTTGACATGCTCTGTACTATGACATTGGGCATCGGCCTTGGCAGACGACGTTGCTGGCATTTCATCGTCTCGGCCATGACTAGTGGCAGCAGCTTCAGCACGAGGTGGAAGTGGATCTTGATCTTTCCCTAATTTTGGAACCTCAACATTTTTGTTCTCCATATTTTAATAGGCACAACTAAAAGGCACCTCAGGTAAACAATGGAGATGGATACTAGTATACAATTATGGACTGCCTGCCGAGTGCAGACACAGAGGTAGCCACAGCCGTGAACTACCGTACTGTACTGTGTCTGCTGCTAATATAGACTGGTTGATAAAGAGATGTCTATGTAACTATGTATGTATAAAGAAGAAAGAAAAAAAAACCACGGTTAGGTGGTATACAATTATGGACGGACTGCCTGCCGAGTGCAGACACAGAGGTAGCCACAGCCGTGAACTACCGTACTGTACTGTGTCTGTTGCTAATATAGACTGGTTGATAAAGAGATGTCTATGTAACTATGTATGTATAAAGAAGAAAGAAAAAAAAACCACGGTTAGGTGGTATACAATTATGGACGGACTGCCTGCCGAGTGCAGACACAGAGGTAGCCACAGCCGTGAACTACCGTACTGTACTGTGTCTGCTGCTAATATAGACTGGTTGATAAAGAGATGTCTATGTAACTATGTATGTATAAAGAAGAAAGAAAAAAAAACCACGGTTAGGTGGTATACAATTATGGACGGACTGCCTGCCGAGTGCAGACACAGAGGTAGCCACAGCCGTGAACTACCGTACTGTACTGTGTCTGCTGCTAATATAGACTGGTTGATAAAGAGATGTCTATGTAACTATGTATGTATAAAGAAGAAAGAAAAAAAAACCACGGTTAGGTGGTATACAATTATGGACGGACTGCCTGCCGAGTGCAGACACAGAGGTAGCCACAGCCGTGAACTACCGTACTGTACTGTGTCTGCTGCTAATATAGACTGGTTGATAAAGAGATGTCTATGTAACTATGTATGTATAAAGAAGAAAGAAAAAAAAACCACGGTTAGGTGGTATACAATTATGGACGGACTGCCCGCCGAGTGCAGACACAGAGGTAGCCACAGCCGTGAACTACCGTACTGTACTGTGTCTGCTGCTAATATAGACTGGTTGATAAAGAGATGTCTATGTAACTATGTATGTATAAAGAAGAAAGAAAAAAAAACCACGGTTAGGTGGTATACAATTATGGACGGACGGACTGCCGAGTGCAGACACAGAGGTAGCCACAGCCGTGAACTACCGTACTGTACTGTGTCTGCTGCTAATATAGACTGGTTGATAAAGAGATGTCTATGTAACTATGTATGTATAAAGAAGAAAGAAAAAAAAACCACGGTTAGGTGGTATACAATTATGGACGGACTGCCTGCCGAGTGCAGACACAGAGGTAGCCACAGCCGTGAACTACCGTATTGTACTGTGTCTGCTGCTAATATAGACTGGTTGATAAAGAGATGTCGTAGTAGTATGTATGTATAAAGAAGAAAAAAAAACCACGGTTAGGTGGTATACAATTATGGACGGACTGCCTGCCGAGTGCAGACACAGAGGTAGCCACAGCCGTGAACTACCGTACTGTGTCTGCTGCGACTGGATGATAAATGATATAAAAAATATATATATATCACTACTGCAGCCGGACAGGTATATATTATATATTATATAATGACGGACCTGCTGGACACTGTCTGTCAGCAGAATGAGTTTTATTTTTATAGAATAAAAAAAACAACAACACACAAGTGAAGTCACACGACGAGTGTTTAACTTTTTCAGGCAATCACAATATAAGTATACTACTAACTATACTGGTGGTCAGTGTGGTCAGGTCACTGGTCAGTCACACTGGCAGTGGCACTCCTGCAGCAAAAGTGTGCACTGTTTAATTTTAATATAATATTATGTACTCCTGGCTCCTGCTATAACCTATAACTGGCACTGCAGTGCTCCCCAGTCTCCCCCACAATTATAAGCTGTGTGAGCTGAGCAGTCAGACAGATATATAATATATATAGATGATGCAGCACACTGGGCTGAGCCTGAGCAGTGCACACAGATATGGTATGTGACTGAGTCACTGTGTGTATCGCTTTTTTCAGGCAGAGAACGGATATATTAAATAAACTGCACTGTCTGGTGGTCACTCACTATATAATATTATGTACTCCTGGCTCCTGCTATAACCTATAACTGGCACTGCAGTGCTCCCCAGTCTCCCCCACAATTATAAGCTGTGTGAGCTGAGCAGTCAGACAGATATATAATATATATAGATGATGCAGCACACTGGGCTGAGCCTGAGCAGTGCACACAGATATGGTATGTGACTGAGTCACTGTGTGTATCGCTTTTTTCAGGCAGAGAACGGATATATTAAATAAACTGCACTGTCTGGTGGTCACTCACTATATAATATTATGTACTCCTGGCTCCTGCTATAACCTATAACTGGCACTGCAGTGCTCCCCAGTCTCCCCCACAATTATAAGCTGTGTGAGCTGAGCAGTCAGACAGATATATAATATATATAGATGATGCAGCACACTGGGCTGAGCCTGAGCAGTGCACACAGATATGGTATGTGACTGAGTCACTGTGTGTATCGCTTTTTTCAGGCAGAGAACGGATATATTAAATAAACTGCACTGTCTGGTGGTCACTCACTAGTAAACTCTCTGCACTCTCTACACTTCTACAGTACTCCTCCTAGTCCTAAGCTCCAGTAAATCTCTCTCTCTTATAATCTAAATGGAGAGGACGCCAGCCACGTCCTCTCCCTATCAATCTCAATGCACGTGTGAAAATGGCGGCGACGCGCGGCTCCTTATATAGAATCCGAGTCTCGCGATAGAATCCGAGCCTCGCGAGAATCCGACAGCGTCATGATGACGTTCGGGCACGCTCGGGTTAACCGAGCAAGGCGGGAAGATCCGAGTCGCTCGGACCCGTGAAAAAAAACATGAAGTTCGTGCGGGTTCGGATTCAGAGAAACCGAACCCGCTCATCTCTACTTTCCAACATACAGTAACCCAAAGAGGATAAAACTGAAACAGGAGATTGTCTCAAGCACAGGGTAGGGTACTTGTCTGTCTAAAGAATATTTGAGCTACTCAAGATACTTCAGCTACTCAAAACTAGTTCCTACAGGGGAGCCATGCAGTGTAGGGCAGTATAAGGTACTGTAGTGTCAATGCTTCAGACCGTATCTGTTCAAACAATAAATATAATCAAATAATCAAATTATTTTATTAAATATATTATTGGAAACTCTATACTTCCAAGTCAGGGGCAAACACAATTAAAAATGAACAAAATCGTTTTTTATACATAATAAAATAGAAATAATTTGAGAACACAGTATCACAAGTTAAAAAAAGGCATAAAAGGAAAAAAAAATTGTCACTAAAAACTACGAAGTGTTTCACGGAACTGGGCCTCAGGCAGTGAGGAATGACTGAGGGTGGTCAGTATGGTTAGGACTATATAGACTGTTGGGAGAGCGACACTCTGTGCTGCATACACTCCAGGGCACTACGACCCACATTCTACAGGGATGTTCGACCTCCTACCTTATGTGCTACTGCACATGTGCAGACTGCATCCATTTTCTTTAGTATATAAAAGTGTCACAGTACTACACACATGAAAAGTGCTTCCTTCCTGAGGTGAGACACCTATTAGCTGCAATACCTTGAGTCTGATACTACTGTTGTTATGCTAAAACCAATGCATTACCATTGTGTTCCTGCATTACCTATACACAGAGGCATCGGAATAGGGGGAGGGGGGGGGGGCAAGGGAGCAGATGCCTTACTGGGTGGAGGCAGGGATGTCCCAGCAGGCTCAGCATGGCCACACCGCCTCCTGGTAAGGCATCTGTGAAGAGTCGGCTAGGACAGATCATGGGGCATAGCATGCTGTGGTGGCAGACTTTTTAAAGGAGGAGTCACTGCGGGGATTTAGAGGTAAGCGCCTCCCTGCACTGGGGTGGGTGGGGGTGTTTTGGTGGTATCGGCAATATGTCATTTTTTTTTCTGCATCCCCAACCTTAAAACATTCTGGCGCCCCTGCCTGTACCTGCTGTTTACCAATAAACCCTCGTTAAGGACTCTCTGTCTATTAGACAGGGAAAAAAAGACACCCAACCGACTTTTCAAACAATTGAATTCCACCCTCTGTGTGGCTTAACAGTCACTTTAACATCCGCTGCGCACCTACTGTGACCACCATCCCAATAGGCTACATCAACATAGACCCAATAGTTCATTGAACAATTCAGGCAGTGTAGGTGATTGCAGATAAATGTTAAATAATTATAAAAATCCATACAAGAACTGAAGTTCAAAAGATAGGAAAAACAAGTCTATTTTGAGGTCATGACATACAAATGAACAAATGAATGAAATGTAATAAGAAAAGTTTGAGATAAAAAAATAGTTGGTATAAGATCTAAGAAAAGTATAGGTGCAAACGTGGCATACTTAAATAGATCTCAAAAGTGTTAGAGTGCTCCAATATTATTAAAAGTGATTGTTGTTTATCTAAGACAAGGGGTATATTTACTAAACTTCAGGTTTTCAAATGTAGAGAAGTAGCAACCAAATAGCAACCAATCAGATTCTACTGATCATTTATATAGCACCTTCTAGAAGATAATAGATAGGATTTAATTGGTTGCTATGGGCAATATCTACACTTTTGTAAACCCTCACTTTAGTAAATATACCCCTGGTGAGACCTCAGGACAGGGAAATGGGAAAAGCCGCACTGCTGTCTAATTGACAGTCAGCTACTACAACTCACTGGGTGAAGTACTGTGGACAAGGAAATGGAGGTCAGAGCGAAGAGCTGTGGCCAAAGAAACAGAGATGTTAAGAACAACTTAGCACTGGTTCCCGTCTCCACCTCCTTGGCCACATTACTACACCCAATGAGTAGTAGCTGGCTGTCAATCAGATAGCACCTTGGCTATATCCTCATTTCTCTACTGTGGTCTCACCCAGGGTAGGATGTATCAAGCAAATGCTTATACCTTCCACCAGTGATTGCAAGCATAGTAAATAATGCCGGTATACCTGTACATTTTTAAAATAGCAAAGGACAGTGCTCCTGGTAAGAGCTGCCCTTTGCGATATTAGGTCATGATCCAGGAGTCTTTCAGCGCATGTGAAGCCATCGGTCAGCTCATGTGCAAGCCACGGGGAACACTGGGAGGGGTCCTATTGGATTCCTCTCAGAGAACTATGAGGAAAGAAGCCCATAGGCCTCTATTAGACAACACCATCAATAGAGCTGGTTGAAGATGCTTCAAGCCAGGTGCCTTGAGGTGTGGGTAAGCAAGTAATGGCTCAGAGCCCTTTATTTGCAACCAATGATCCATTATCTTTAGAGATGAGCGGGTTCGGTTCTCAGAGAACCAAACCCTACCGGACTTCACGCTCTGAGCCCAGATCCGAATCATGCTCTGGTTTTCCCGCCTGACTCGGAAACCAGAACGAGGCAAAACGTCATCATCCCGCTGTTAGATTCTCACGGGATTTGGATTCCATATAAGGAGCCGCGCGCCGCTGCCATTTTCACTCTGGCATTGGAGAGTGTAGAGAGAGGACGTGTCTCTGTTATCTCAGTGTCCGTGTCTTGTGCTGTATTTGTCCAGTCACAGTGGATGTGTCCTCTTGCTGCCATATGTCCATTGCTGCTGTGTTGTGCTGCATCAGTTCAGTGGTGGTGTATTGTGCTACATCAGTCCAGTGGTAGTGTCCTGTGCATCAGCCATCAGTCATTCCAGTGACCAGGCAGTCACAGTGGTATACTCTGCAGCCATATGTCAACTGCTGCCGTATAATAATAATAATAATAATAATAATAACAACAACAACAACAAGTCCCTTACAGTGTTGCTGTGTTGTCCTGCATCAGACCAGTGGTTGTGTCCTGTGCATCAGCCATCAGTCATTCCAGTGACCAGGCAGTCACAGTGGTATCCTCTGCTGCTATATGTCCAGTGCTCCTGTGCCGTATATTGTGTTATATAACTCCAGAAAAATAATGGAGAACAAAATTTTGGAGGATAAAATAGGGAAAGAACCACTTCCTCCTAGTGCTGAAGCTGCTGTCACTAGCCATGACATAGACAATGGAATACCAGCAATGTCGCCTGCCAAGGCCGATGCTTAACAATGTACAATCCAAAAAGCCGAAGTTCAGTAAAAAGACCCCAAAAAATAAATTTAAATGGTCTGAGAAATGTAAACTTGCCAATATGCCATTTACGACACGGAGTGGCAGGGAACGGCTAAGGCCCTGGCCTATGTTCATGACTAGTGGTTCAGCTTCACATGATGATGAAAGCCCACAAACTCCATTTTTTTTGCCATTTAATTCCAGTGATTTGGATGTATAATTCCAGTGATTTTGCAGTATAATTCCAGTGATTTTGTCATTTAATTCCAGTGATTTCGACGTATAATTCCAGTGATATTGCCATTTAATTCCAGTGATTTGGACGTATAATTCCAGTGATTTTGCCATTTAATTCCAGTGATTTGGATGTATAATTCCAGTGATTTTGTCGTATAATTCCAGTGATTTTGCCATTTAATTCCAGTGATTTGGACATATAATTCCAGTGATTTTGCCATTTAATTCCAGTGATTTGGACGTATAATTCCAGTGATTTTGCTGTATAATTCCAGTGATTTTGCCATTTAATTTCAGTGATTTGGATGTATAATTCCAGTGATTTTGCAGTATAATTCCAGTGATTCTGCAGTATAATTCCAGTAATTTGGTCGTATAATTCCAGTGATTTGGACGTATAATTCCAGTGATTTGGACGTATAATTCCAGTGGGAATTGTTTGTGTCACTTGGCTTTGTCATACAGCTACCTCATTGCACCTCTTTGACATCTTTGCATGAGGTGCTGTTTGGGGCCTAGTTTTTGAAAAGTGCCATCCTGTCTGACACTGCCGTATGAGTCCAGGGGTACTGCTGTATTAGTCCTGGGGTACTGCCGTATAAGTCCCCCAATTGCAGAATTTTTGACAAATGACAGGGGCGTGCTGGAGATGCTGTCAGTGGACCGAACAATTGGCGCCCACTTTCGACATTCTGCAAAGGGCCAGATTAACAATGGGGCGGATGGAGCTACAGCTCCAGGCCTCCACATAGAAATAGGCCCATCATCATAACTATTAAGATTGTATTTCTATTTTTTCACAAAATTATGCAATTTTTATATTTTTACATATTTAGGGAGATATTGGAGCTGATAGTGTAGTGGGTGAACATGCCCACATGGCTCTGGCTACAGCCACACAGCACTGATCACACCTCCCATTTCTCACAATAGGCCCTTGATTGTTTTCAGCTCCAGGCCCATGTGGCCCATAATCCGGACCTGATTCAGCCACTGCGTGACATTACTAGATGGGCCAGGTGATTGTGTTGCTTAGCTTAGTAATACAGCAACCTTGGTGCACCTCTTTTTCTTCTTTGCATCATGTGCTGTTTGGGGATATCTGCCCTCCTGTCTGCCACTGAAGTGCCACTCCTAGATGGGCCAATTGTTTGTGTCACTTGGCTTAGTCATACAGCTACCTCATTGCACCTCTTCTACATCTTTACATGAGGTGCTGTTTGGGGCCTAGTTTTTGAAAAGTGCCATCCTGTCTGACACTGCAGTGCCACTCCTAGATGGGCCAGGTGTTTGTGCCGCACACTTGTGTCACTTAGCTTAGTCACACAGCAGCCTCAGTGCACCTCTTTTTCTTCTTTGCATCATGTGCTGTTTGGGGCCTTTTTTTTTTATATCTGCCCTCCTGTCTGACACTGCAGTGTCACTCCTAGATGGGCCAATTGTTGTGTTGCTTTGCTTAGTCATACAGCTACCTCATTGCACCTCTTCTACATCTTCACATGAGGTGCTGTTTGGGGCCTAGTTTTTGAAAAGTGCCATCCTATCTGACACTGCAGCGCCACTCCTAAATGGGCCAGGTATTTGTGCCGCACACTTGTGTCGTTTAGCTTAGTCATACAGCCACCTCGGTGCAACCTTTTGACCTAAAAACAATATTGTGAGGTGTGAGGTGTTCAGAATAGACTGGAAATGAGTGAAAATGAATGTTATTGAGGTTAATAATACTGTAGGATCAAAATTACTCCCAAATTCTGTGGATTTTAGCCGTTTTTATGTTTTTTTCCAAAAATATTCCAGACCCAAAACCAAAACACAAAGGTAGTTTTGGCAAAACCAAGCCAAAACCAAAACACGAAAGTGGAATTAGAACCAAAACCAAAACACAAAACATGAAAAATACAGGCCACACATCTCTACTTATCTTATGTATGGTTCTTATTACAAAAAGTAAATAAGAGAAATTATTTTATTTTATAGTCACCTCTAAATAGCCCTGTTTCCAAAGTACATACTGTACCTAGTTTTGGGAACCATTTTTTTCCCCATAATTTAAGTTTTTTATTCTTTTTTATATTGAGGTTACCCGCCTTTGGGGTGTGTCGCATTAGCAGTGTAATTTACCGCTACTAATAGGTTCGCCTTGGGCTATCCAATTTGCCCTGTAAACCGGCATTTATCAAGGATTATACTTCGGGTGCCTTAGGCACATGAAGCATAATCTGCAATAAGCAGCCGGAGAGACAAGATAACACATGGGATCGGGAATTTATCCCGGATCCCACGTGTTATCGCATGATTGCAGGTACTTTTTCGGCCTACAGTTGGATAGTGTGATGATGATCATCGGTCAAAATCACACTATCAGGCCATTTTTATTGGGCAAAAAAATTATTGCATCTAATAGGATACCCCCATTGATATCCTTTTAATTCTCCTATGTCCTTCTCACATAGAGGTAATTAAAACTGTAGCCAGTATTCAGGATATGGTCTCATTAGTCACTGTCTAACGTGCAAGTTCACATTATGGTACACAGAATTCCCAATTCACATTATACCAGAATGTAGGCCTCACTTGTGCTATAGCTATACATGGAGCCCTCCTTTGGATGTAGGGGACCCTGCGCAACCTTCCCAGCCGTCCTGTTGTTAATCTAGCACTGCATGCTATGCTCTTAATGGCCAGATAGCTCAAACAGCGGTTTCAGCAATCTCACCTCTTAACAACACCTAATTTTCCTGGTGACTGATTGTCAAAACTTAACAAGATAAATTTCACAGTATGTATTTGTAGCATGTGAAAAACTGGGACTCAGTTTCTATGTGGTGCTTTGTATACAGGGTGATTTTCCAGCAATTTGTTGAAATCAGATTATGTAACAATAAGAGATGCTCAAAGAATGATAATGGTTGGGACTACAGTAGAAACTGGGGAAGCCTGATCAAAATTGTTTAGTGGATTTGAAATTTGTTTGAATTATACCAGTACCATTAGCGTGCTCACTGTACAAGCATCATTTCAATATCTGAATTTTTGGCTCTTCCTTTTGCTATTAATGTTCTGGTGCACAGGTTCTCAAACTCGGCCCTCAGGACCCCACACAGTGCATGTTTTGCAGGTCTCCACACAGAATTACAAGTGAAATAATTAGCTCCACCTGTTGATCTTTTAAAATGTGTCAGTGAGTAATTACACCTGTATACCTGCTGGGTTGCCTGCAAAACATACACCCTGTGGGGTCCTGAGGGTCGAGTGTGAGAACCTGTGTTCTAGGGGCCTGATTCATAGTAGTACACTAATGTTACTCCAGATGAAATTTTTGACTCACAGGATGGTTGTAATGTAATGCTGCCCAAGTTTGGTGGCCGTGCAGAATGCCGGTCGAACTCAGATGTTTTTTTTCAAGTGGCAATCACTTACAAGGGATGGGGATCTCTATAGGGATACTCTATAGGGATACAGTGGAAACCCCTGGTAGGCCCCTCTGCCTGAGGGCCACCCCCTTCCTCTAGGATCAGGTTTTGTGCTCTTGAATTATACATATATTACATTATACTGCACAGGACTATGGTGTAGTTTCTACCATGCAGTGTTGTCATTACTACATTATCATGCATGGACCAGCCAAGATCTTGCACTATATAATGGTTAAACAAGCCTCTGTGGTGGCTGACAACACCCCCTCTAGAGGTTGATCACACCCCTAAACATGGGCCACTACCACCACGTTCTCCTAATGGGCCCTTCATGCCCCAGTCTGACACTGAGCTCTCGTATAATTGTACAGTAAGTCCTGCACAACCGTTATCCAAAGATAAAATAATTGTAATAATTAAACCTCTTTTTTACGTAAAAAGATATATATGCATTGTGCTTGGTTTGTGTGTTGGTTTCTTCTATACTTGTTAGAAAATGCAGCTGTATACAGAACAGTCCCACCAGCATCTTTTTATTGTAGAGTTTCCAGAAATAAAGCCCAACACTCAGACTAACGCTAACCAACAATTACTGCACTTAGAATTGGTGAAAACCTTGAAGAAGAGATTTAATGAATGTTTTCTTAGTAGCAAAGGCTTTTATTCAATTTGCTTCACATCTGGGGCTGTTTTGTTTTTGTTCAGTCTTTGTATTTAAAAAACATAGAAACATAGAATTTGACGGCAGATAACAACCACTTGGCCCATCTAGTCTCCCCTAAATACATGTACATCAGAAACGTGCAGTGCGGTAAATAGCTCAGGAGGCACTGGCTAGTAATAGAACCGGATATACACGCAATATATGAGCCCAAGGGTTCATGTGGGCATCATATATAGGTGCAGCTGGAAATTTGGTGAGCTTTGATCAGAGATGTGCAGAAAGGGTTGCTCACCTGTCATAGGGGGTCATTCCGACCCGTTTGCACGCAGCGGTATATCGCTGCGGTACAAACGGGTCCGGAATGCGTATGCACGGCGGCCGCAGTGCGCATGCGCGACGTTGCTTGGCGACAGGAGTCACCGGGTTACGTCACATCTAAAGAAGGAAGCGGTCGCAGAGCCGACCGCATAGAATATTGACAGGAAGAAGGAGTTCTTGGGCGGATCCGGACTGTTGGCTGCCGTTTTCAGGGAGTGGTAAGGAAAACGCAGGCGTGTCAAGGAGAACGGAGGGCGGATGTCTGACAGCAAAGCCGGCTCCAGCATCGCACAGATCGTCGCACAGGGTAAGTATGTCCAGGTCTGGTCTTCTTTTGCTTGAAATTTTTTTAGCTTAGCAGGGCTGCACAAGCGATCGCAGCCCTGCTAAGCTAAAATACACTCCCCCATAGGCGTGTACTAGTTGATCGCAGCAGTAGCAAAAAGTTGCTGGCTGCGATCAACTCGGAATGACCACCATAGACTTTTTACTCCAGAGTTTCGACTACAACAATGATTAGAATAGTACAAATTAGATATTTATAATATATTCTTTGTATTTTTCATATAATTTTTATAGTCAAAACCCTGGAGTATGACAGGAAAGACTCTGCCTCACCTCACCACACATCACTGGTGTACAGATGTAGACATGATCATCTTACTGTGATGCTGCATGGTATGCCAGGCTGCGACCATTTGCAGCCGGTGGTTGCTTCATTACGAATAGTCGCAGCCTGGCGTGCAATGCGTAAGATGAGCATGGCTACATCTGTACATGCACACACTTACACACTAGGGTTAATTTTTGTGGGGGGGCCAATTAACCTACCAGTATATTTTTGGATTGTGGGAGGAAACTGCATTACGTGCAGGAAACCCCACGCAAGCACAGGTGTGGCATTGATGTGGCTGTTGTATGGAGTTTGAATATGCAAACTCCACACAGTTCTGGTCAGTTCTAACCATGACCGTAGTGCTGTGAGGCAGTAATGCTAACTATTACACCATCCGTCATGCCCCTTAGTACCCCCATAAAAAAATCCTCAACATCATTGGTGTGTGGATTAGGCTACGTACCCACTGGCGGTAGAATGATATATTTAACATTGTTAAAGCAAGTTAATTTCCTATAAACGTGAAAAAAATAATTATACCAAGTAAAGCAATATAAACACAGAAGAGATGCATATATGCCAATTCAGACCCGCGTGTCTTGCACATATCTGCACATGCAGCTACTTATAACTAGAAAAGCGAAAATGGGAAGGATATAGCATACAAACACAAGCCTAGTACAGTAAGGGTGTGTGCACTCAAAGACCCTAGCGCTGCCACAGAGTTAGTGCGCAGGTGCAGGTATCTGGGAAAAATGGCACGGCAGGTGTCTTTTGCAACTGCTACAGGGCAAGTATAAAACCAACTGAGGACATAGGCCCTCATTCCGAGTTGTTCGCTCGCAAGCTGCTTTTAGCAGCATTGCACACGCTAAGCCGCCGCCTACTGGGAGTGAATCTTAGCTTAGCAGAATTGCGAACGAGATTCTCAAAATTGCGAATAGAAATTTCTAAGCAGTTTCTGAGTAGCTCGACACTTACTCTGCCACTGCGATCAGTTCAGTCAGTTTCGTTCCTGGTTTGACGTCACAAACACACCCAGCGTTCGCCCAGACACTCCCCCGTTTCTCCAGCCACTCCCGCGTTTTTCCAAGAAACGGCAGCGTTTTTTCACACATAAAACGGCCAGTTTCCGCCCAGAAACACCCACTTCCTGTCAATCACACTACGATCACCAGAACGAAGAAAAAACCTCGTAATGCCGTGAGTAAAATACCAAACTTCTTAGCAAATTTACTTGGCGCAGCCGCAGTGCGAACATTGCGCATGTGCAGTTTGCGGAAAATCGCTGCAATGAAAAATAACGAGCGAACATCTCGGAATGAGGGCCATAGTTTCTGACATTCTGGCTGCTCCCTCAGTTCAGCACAGCTAAGGCAGTGCGGGGATGTAGCTTGCTAAAGGGGGTGGTGCGTGGGGGTGATGCTGCAAAGGGGGCAGTAGGGGTGGTGTGGTTGCATGTTCTCGTTATCAGTACCACACCTCTGCTGGGATCCGGTCTGAAGATCGACAGTGTCTAGGTCGACAATGTTTAGGTCGACCACTATAGGTCAACAGTCACTAGGTCGACATGGATGGAAGGTCAACAGGGTTTCTAGGTCGACGTGCTAGGTCGACAGGTCTAAAGGTCGACATGAGTTTTTCACATTTTTTTTCTTTTTTTGAATTTTTTCATACTTTACGATCCACGTGGACTATGATTGGAACGGTAAAGTGTGCCGAGCGAAGCGGTAGCAGAGCGAAGGCACCATGCCTGAAGCATGGCGAGCGAAGCGAGCCATGCGAGGGGACGCGGTGCACTAATTTGGGATCCCGGTCACTCTACGAAGAAAACGACACAAAAAAAAAAAAAAAAATCCTCATGTCGACCTTTAGACCTAGCACATGTCGACCTAGAAACCCTGTCGACCTTTCATCCATGTCGACCCAGTGAGTGTCGACCTATAGTGGTCGACCTAAACATTGTCGACCTAGACACTGTAGATTTGATGAACCACACCCACCTCTGCTATGCAATGCTGATATTGCCAGCATTGTACAGTGCGGAGTGGGGCTACGATGATGTTATTCAGCTCAAATCATGTCATCAGCTGCCTGGTCCGCCCACTTTACTCAGTAAATGGGCGGTTGGGTGGCATCAGTTGCCGGCTGTGGGGGGCTTGTCCACTCTTCCCAATATTCAGGAGCCACCCGGCCGTTCCGGGATAGTAGGCAAGTGTGACTGAGGATGATGATGACTTAGCGTAAATCATGCCTCCAAGCCAGACTACTGTGGAGATGTGAAGCAGCGCTTAGACTGTATGAGGTAGAAATGATAACAATGTATTTTAATCACACACTAAAACATTAACAATAGTAACAAACTGATTTTTAAATGGACTGTTGCAATAGTTCATATGAAAAGGGCAATAATGGCACAACTTATTTCATTCACTTGGTACTTTCAGATGCAGACAGTTTATAAGGCAAAACAAGTTCTGGGTCTGGGCATAGGCGTGCGCACGGGGGGTGCCTGGTGCGCACAGGCACCCCCTAATGTCTGCCCCCCCCCCCCCTTCCTGTACACACGCCTGCCGCAGTGATCGCTGAGCACTCGCGGGGGGTGCAGCATCAGACGGTTAATTGCCTGCCCTGATACACAATCCAGCAGGCGGTGGGCTCCGGGTTGGCTCTCCCCCCTGCCTGCTGGACAGCAGCATGGTCGCGGGAGAGCTGCCTGCGAGGCGAAAGGGAGTCCCTATGATGTCGGCATAGTTCCCAAGCTCCCTCTAATCCTTATATGCTACACCACCTCAAAGGTATTGTTTTCAGTTTTAACACCCTACTAAACATTTATTCCTTACTCTACTATTGTGCACCTGTCCCCCTGCACCCTCAAACTGACCTCTGCACCTTGAAACTGCCCTCCTTTCTTCCCCTGTATCTGCCCACCAACAATGTGCACCTTCCCTCCCTACACCCCGTAACTGCCCACCTCTGCACCGTACACCCTGAAACTGGCCACCTCTGCACCCTACACCCTGTAACTGCCCACCTCCACACCCTACCTTCCTCTGCACCCTACACCCTGTAACTGCCCACCTCTGCACCCTACATCCTGTAACTGCACACCTCCGCACCCTGTAACTGCCCACCTCTGCACCCTACTTCCCTCCCTACACCCTGTAACTGCCCACCTCCACACCCTACATCCTGTAACTGCCCTCCTCTGCACCCTGTAACTGCCCACCTCTGCACGCTACACTTTCCCTCCCTATGCCCTGTAACTGCCCACCTCTGCACCCTACATCCTGTAACTGCCCACCTCTGCACCTTACATCCTGTAACTGCCCACCTCCGCACCCTACATTCTGTAACTGCCCACCTCCGCACCCTACACCCTGTAACTGCACACCTATGCACCCTACACTTTCCCTCCCTACACCCTGTAACTGCCCACCTCTGCACCCTACATCCTGTAACTGACCACCTCTGCACCCTACACCCTGTATCTGACCACCTCTGCACATTACATCCTGTAACTGCCCACCTCCGCACCCTACATCCTGTAACTGACCACCTCTGCAACCTACACCCTGTATCTGACCACCTCTGCACCTTACACCTTGTAACTGACCACCTCTGCACCCTACACCTTCCTTCCATGCACCCTGTAACTGCCCACCTTTGCACCCTGCACCAAGGGCTGTAAGCCAATGTAACATCTATTCTCTGCAAAGTTTCAGAAGTGGAGTTTTGTGAGGATTGGGTGAAAGATGAGGAGATGGAAGAATGACGAGGAGGAATGATGATGAGGAATGTGGAGTAGGGGCTTTACTGTGGAGTAATGTGTATAATAGGCTCTGCTGTCTGGTGTAATATAATAACGGACACAACTCTGTGGTCAGATGTAACGTGTATAACGGACGCTACTGTGCGGTGTATTGTTAATATCGCATACTACTGTGCGGTGTAATGTGAACAATGGACACTACTGTGCAGTGTAATATGTGAAGTGTAGGGGAACGGTGAAAGATGCAGACAGGAGATAATGGTGTGGCTGAGAGACACAGGGAGGAGGTGTGGCTGACAGACGCAGGGAGATGATGTTGTGGCTGAGAGATGCAGGGAGATGATGGTGTGGTTGAGACACAGAAGGCATATGATACCCTACATGAATAGTGAATACTGACTGAAGACGCCATCTGCCCAGGAAGGATACGTTCCTTCAGAGGTTCCCCGTTGTGAGAAACCATCATATAGGTAAGGTGCATATGGAATGAAAAGGAATGTCAACAGGCGGCGCTAGACACGCCCAGTAAGTGGTGCTAGACATGCCCCTCCGACGGTGCACACCCTAATAAAATGTGCTGCGCATGCCTATGGGTCTGGGAATAATATATCCACCTAGGATGTAATTACCGGCTCCATGGTATTGGTGCTGACCCTCCAAATGGCTTGTTTAATGGATAGATGCTGCAGTCCTCTTTAGAACCTTGGTCCTTAGCCGCAGTCCAGTTCTTTAGGTGTAATGGTTCCCGATTGTGGACCCACACTATGTGCTTGTCTCCCAATTTGTGTCCAGTGCCCAGCTTCTCCACTAATGTGGAAATGTGCACAGTCAGGTATGTAGCCAGAACTTTGTGGGCCCCAAAGCAACATTTGAAGGGACCCCTGTCCCACTACTAGGGTGACACTGCTGCACAGCCGTTGTTCATTTTATGCCCTATAACAGTACCCTCATTTATTTTACGAACCATAGAGCCCTAGGCCACATTTTGTCACATTGTACAGCCGCCAGTACACACTATGCCACACTTTACCCAGAATTCACATTATGATATAGTCTCCCAGTTCATATTATGTCACATGACAGTGTCCTCAGTTCATATTATGTCACATTACTGTGCCCACAGTTTATATTATGTTACATTCTAATGCCCTCCAGTTCATGTTATACCACATTACAATGGCAGGTCCAGAAGCATAACTAAATATATTGTAGGCCCCGAGACAAAAGTTTGTAAGGGCTCCTATATCACTCAATGGTGTAAAATGTATATGATTCATGTAAGTTTAACTGGAAAGGTGGGCTCCTCTCAGCTCTGGGCCCCATAGCAGCTGCACTCCCTGCACTTATGGTAGCTACACCAGGGCCGGATTAAGGCTCCAGGAGGCCCGGGGTACTTTAGACTAGGGGGGCCCCTCAGGACTAAATATAGTGTATTTAGGAAGGGGAGGTTCCTTACACACATATATATATATATATATATATATATATATAAGATAGATAAAAGTATAAGCAGAAAACTGTTGGAGGCAGTAACAGAATATAGCACATGTTATTGAATAGACAATTAGCGTATGTATACAGTGTAGAAAAACAATATCACTCAACACACATAGCATACACACACACACATATACATTGGGCGGGATTCAAATATTTTATCGCCACCGATCTCCCGTGACGGGAGATCGCGGGGCGATATTCTAATGACCCCTGTTTTCACGCTGATCGCGCCCACAAGAGACGGGTTTAGCCGCATAAAGCAACTAAACCCGACTAAAGTCATGGGCGCGATCGCGAAAAGTCCCGTTTGGGCATTTAAATGGGTCACTTTTCATGCAATTTAGCTCACCACCCCAAGGGGTGGCAAGCTGAAATCCTGATATCGCGCCCATCGGCAGTAACATTTGAATACTGCCGGCGGGCGCGATGGGGGCGGGAGGGGGCAGGGAAGATTTGAATCCCGCCCATTATATAGTTAAGCACAGAAGCTGCTGCTACACATGCTCAGCAGCTCCTTCCACTGTGAGTTATGTGTCCAGAACAGAGAGCTCTGTTGATCAGAGCGCTCTGTGAGGAGCATTCACGGCCGTTCGTTAGTGCCTGTGGGTGAAGGGGGGTTTCCAGAGGGGGTGGAGCGAAGTATAGGAGGCGGAGACTGAGGCATTATGCACTCTGTAACCTAACGCAGTGCTTCCAACAGTCATGTAATATTCAGTGTAGAAATGGTGGCACTCATGGACTGTTCATCACCCAGAAATGAAGACTCACAGACGCCCGCAGGATACACCAATGTTTTATAATAACCTACATCATGGCATCGTGAATGTTATAATACAGCAAAACATTGGAGTAGCCTGCGGGCATCTGCGAGTCTTCATTTCTTGGTGATGAAGAGTCTGTGTGTTCCACCATTTCTATACTCATATACTGTATATTTAGCTATCTATATACACCCACAGAGAGAGAGAGAGAGAGAGAGAGAGAGTGTGTGTGTGTGTGTATATATATGTATATATATATATATATATACATACACACACACACACACACTAGAGATATATATATATATATATATATATATATGAAATCATATAAAGCTGTATGCACTCCTCCATGGGGGTATCCATCCACAGGGGTGCTGCCTGAAGTGTCACAGCATAACAACTGTGACCATATGCAATCAATTCATAAAACAGGACACTCACCAATCCAGCACAAAAATCTGTTTTTTTTAATGTTTCATGAGGAAACTCCAACTCAATATGAAAAACCGAAGAATGTGCAGCTTGATGCAGTCGCCACCTTACCTGCGGCTGTCAAGGCGGCCGGGACAGAGGATGAGAGTTGTGTCACCAGGTCTCAACTTAAAACTATCTGGGAGCAACTGTGCGCTACTGCTACAGCTCCCCGTAGCCTGCCAACCCAGCCGCCCGGCTCTGTTAATATGAGGACAGACGACGGAGACAGCTGCAGCGTCACCATCACAGCTCCTCTGTCTCCCCCCCAATAAAACAACAAAAAATCGGTCACCACCTACGATGGATCGCGGCATGGGGGTTTGTAGGTAGTCATAACCCCCCCTGCGTACGCTAGCCGCTGGTTACAAATTCGTCTGAAGTTTATTAAAAAAAAAAAAACATGCAAACTGCCAGTGCTTGACGGCAGGCACGGGGGGCCCAGGTTAATGTGTCCCCTGGGCTCCCCCCTTAATCCGGCTCTGAGCTACACCCTTGTGCACAGCTCTGCAAATAGACATACAGTAATGTGCAAACGTTTTAGGCAGGTGTGGAATAAATGCTGCAAAGTAAGAATGCTTTCAAATATAGAAGTGTTACGTTATTTTGATCAATTAACAAAATGCAAAGTGAATGAACAGAAATCTAAATAAAATCAATATTTGGTGTGACCACCTTGTGCCTTCAAAATAGCATAACAGCATCAATTCTTCTAGGTACACTTGCACATAGATTTTGAAGGAACTCAGCAGGGAGGTTGTTCCAAACATCTTGGAGAACTAACCACAGATCTTTTGTGGATGTAAGCTTGCTGCTGAAATCCATCTGTTTCTTCATATATTCCCAGGGAGACTCTATGATGTTGAGATCAGGCCTCTGTGGGGGCCATATTATCACTTCCAGGACTCCTTGTTCTTCTTTATGCTGAAGTTCTTTTATTTATATCTCTTTATTTGAAAAATCAATTACATTTTTTTACAAAAGCAAGAACAATCCTTTGTTTCTATATTTGTTACAATGGCCCTCATTCCGAGTTGATCGGTCGCAAGGCGAATTTAGCAGAGTTACACACGCTAAGCCGCCGCCTACTGGGAGTGTATCTTAGCATCTTAAAATTGCGACCGATGTATTCGCAATAATGCGATTACTAACTACTTAGCAGTTTCTGAGTAGCTCCAGACTTACTCTGCCTGTGCGATCAGTTCAGTGCTTGTCGTTCCTGGTTGACGTCACAAACACACCCAGCGTTCGCCCAGGCACTCCCACCGTTTCCCCGGCCACTCCTGCGTTTTTTCCGGAAACGGTAGCGTTTTCAGCCACACGCCCCTGAAACGCCGTGTTTCCGCCCAGTAACACCCATTTCCTGTCAATCACATTACGATCGCCGGAGCGAAGAAAAAGCCGTGAGTAAAAATACTATCTTCATAGTAAAGTTACTTGGCGCAGTCGCAGTGCGAACATTGCGCATGCGTACTAAGCGGATTTTCACTGCGATGCGATGAAAAATACCGAGCGAACAACTCGGAATGAGGGCCAATGTTGCATCATAACATTTTCTAATTTTATATTCATCATAACATATCATTACATCATAGTAATCCTTGATATATTATATATCATGGTCATTGAACATACTCTTCTACAGTTAGATTGCTTATATATATATCATTATTTAGGCATACTGTTTTAGTTTGTTTGGGGAACTTTCCTTTTTTCTTCTCTATTATTCTGCTACGGGTATCAGGTCATCCTGTAGAACTGATCTAGTCTCATACCATTGTGTTGAATAAAAACATTTGCGGATTTGTACCTTAATTTTGGTGTCAGTATGGCAATCAAACTTTCCCATGTCTCAAATAGTTGTCTCACTCGCTTTTCCTTCTGTAATGTTGCTTCTACCCATTCCATACGGAATATATAAAATAATTTAGCCCTGAACAAATGTATTGTCGGAAGGGAGTCATATATCCACATTTGCATCACATTTTTTCGTGCAGCAATTGAAATCAATCAATGGCAGTAATAATTTTTTAGGTCCTTTTTGATTCACGATTCTCCAGGCATTATTCCAAAAATTGCCTATTCTGGGGTTAGAGGGAAAGGGTTTATGAAATGGGGAACCATAAATTGGCATACTTCTAACCAATTTTTTTTAATACATGCTCTTACATTTAGGACATCTATTATCATCTGACAGTCCTATATAGAACCGTCTTTTGGGAGATAAATAAGCTCTATGATACAATCTGTGAAAAATCTCAGTATATGTTGTAGCTGGAATTATTTGTACTGATGATGCCAGTGACTCAAATATTTTTTCATATGTTTGATCAGGGAAATGTTCTAACCATCTCATTATTCCTCTTGATGTTTTTGAGTGCTCTAACATTGAATGTAGTAGATTATGATGTATAGATATAGGTTTTCTGAGTGGTAGCTGCTGGAACAATAGCCGATCTAATGGGTTAAGTAGATCTTCTGTTGTTATCTTACGGACTATAGAGCCTACATATGTTGGGCCTGCAAAAATGCCATGTCTTGTGTTTTAAGAACACTATACATAAACTTGCTTGCCTATAAGAGAGTGGTTTACCCCTCGTTCTATCCAACAAATGTCCTATATTCTGAATCCCTTCCGTTTACCATCAGGTAAAGGGGTTAGGCTGCCATCCTGTTCTGGAATTCTGGATTACGCAATAGTGGTACAAACTGTGATACATAAGGGTTCACCTTAAATCTTTTACGCAGTATAAACCACAACTTCCTATCAGACATTAAAATTGGGTTAGTTCGAGTTGTTATATCAAATTTGAAAAATCAGTCGCCCTATTTCTTAAAAAAGACTGTATATGCCCAGAATGGGCGCGATCACTAGATATTAAGTGGGCCAAACGCTCAATATCATACGTAGGGATTAAACTCCCTAAAGACATATTACGGCTTTATACGATAAACATTTCAAAAGCCATTCGGCGACTTAGTATCGAGCTACAGGGTTGGACACATCTAAGCCTGTCATTTATGGGAAGAGCCAATCTGATAAGAATGGTTTCCTTCGTTAGAATACTCTACCCCATCCAAGATTTCCCCATACTTTTGACTAATGGCGATGTAATGGAAATTAATAGGCTGTTTCGCACTTTTATATGGCAAAGTAAAAAATCCAAGATAAGTATGAACAGTGAAAAACACATGGAGGCATAAATTTCCCCAATGTGGTGTGTTACAACCAGGCAGCTCTCCTTAGACATCTTAAGGATTGGGTTCAGAACACCAAGGTTTATACAGATACAACCCTAGATCAGGGACTAAGGAGAGATACCCATTTAGTAATATTTCTATACATGCATGATACAGAACTTTACGCTGAAGTTCTTAATGACAGTGACTGTATGTTTGGGGTCCTGCTGCAGAATAAATTTGGAGCCAATCAGATGCCTCCCTGATGGTATTGCATGATGGATTAGTACCTGCCTGTATTTCTCAGCACTGAGGACACCAGTAATCCTGACCAAATCCCCAATTCCATTTGCTGAAATGCAGCCCCAAACTTGCAAGGAAACTCCATGCTTCATTGCCTGCAGACACTCATTATTATTATTATTATTATTAGAGATGAGCGGGTTCGGTTTCTCTGAATCCGAACCCGCACGAACTTCATGTTTTTTTTCACGGGTCCGAGCGACTCGGATCTTCCCGCCTTGCTCGGTTAACCCGAGCGCGCCCGAACGTCATCATGACGCTGTCGGATTCTCGCGAGACTCGGATTCTATATAAGGAGCCGCGCATCGCCGCCATTTTCACACGTGCATTGAGATTGATAGGGAGAGGACGTGGCTGGCGTCCTCTCCATTTAGATTAGGAGAGAGAGAGAGAGATTGACCTGAGGCTGATACTGTAGAAGAGAGTGCAGAGTTTAGTGACTGACCACAGTGACCACCAGCAGTGCAGTTGTTTTATTTAATATATCCGTTCTCTGCCTGAAAAAAACGGTACACACAGTGACTCAGTCACATACCATATCTGTGTGCACTGCTCAGCCCAGTGTGCTGCATGCCTGCATCATCTATGTATATATTATATATCTGACTGTGCTCAGCTCACACAGCTTATAATTGTGGGGGAGACTGGGGAGCACTGCAGTGCCAGTTATAGGTTATAGCAGGAGCCAGGAGTACAAGACAGTCACATACCATATCTGTGTGCACTGCTCAGCCCAGTGTGCTGCATCATCTATGTATATATTATATATCTGACTGTGCTGAGCTCACACAGCTTATAATTGTGGGGGAGACTGGGGAGCACTGCAGTGCCAGTTATAGGTTATAGCAGGAGCCAGGAGTACATATTATATTAAAATTAAACAGTGCACACTTTTGCTGCAGGAGTGCCACTGCCAGTGTGACTGACCAGTGACCTGACCACACTGACCACCAGTATAGTTAGTAGTATACTATATTGTGATTGCCTGAAAAAGTGAAACACTCGTCGTGTGACTTCACTTGTGTGGTGTTTTTTTTTTTATTCTATAAAAAACTCATTCTGCTGACAGACAGTGTCCAGCAGGTCCGTCATTATATAATATATATACCTGTCCGGCTGCAGTAGTGATATATATATATTTTTTATATCATTATTTATCATCCAGTCGCAGCAGACACAGTACGGTAGTTCACGGCTGTAGCTACCTCTGTGTCGGCACTCGGCAGTCCATCCATAATTGTATACCACCTACCCGTGGTTTTTTTTTCTTTCTTCTTTATACATACATACTACTACATCTCTTTATCAACCAGTCTATATTAGCAGCAGACACAGTACAGTACGGTAGTTCACGGCTGTGGCTACCTCTGTGTCGGCACTCGGCAGTCCGTCCATAATTGTATACCACCTAACCGTGGTTTTTTTTTCTTTCTTCTTTATACATACATACTACGACATCTCTTTATCAACCAGTCTATATTAGCAGCAGACACAGTACAGTACGGTAGTTCACGGCTGTGGCTACCTCTGTGTCGGCACTCGGCAGTCCGTCCATAATTGTATACCACCTAACCGTGGTTTTTTTTTCTTTCTTCTTCATACATACATACTACGACATCTCTTTATCAACCAGTCTATATTAGCAGCAGACACAGTACAGTACGGTAGTTCACGGCTGTGGCTACCTCTGTGTCGGCACTCGGCAGTCCGTCCATAATTGTATACCACCTACCCGTGGTTTTTTTTTCTTTCTTCTTTATACATACATACTACTACATCTCTTTATCAACCAGTCTATATTAGCAGCAGACACAGTACAGTACGGTAGTTCACGGCTGTGGCTACCTCTGTGTCGGCACTCGGCAGTCCGTCCATAATTGTATACCACCTACCCGTGGTTTTTTTTTCTTTCTTCTTCATACATACATACTACGACATCTCTTTATCAACCAGTCTATATTAGCAGCAGACACAGTACAGTACGGTAGTTCACGGCTGTGGCTACCTCTGTGTCGGCACTCGGCAGTCCGTCCATAATTGTATACCACCTACCCGTGGTTTTTTTTTCTTTCTTCTTTATACATACATACTACTACATCTCTTTATCAACCAGTCTATATTAGCAGCAGACACAGTACAGTACGGTAGTTCACGGCTGTGGCTACCTCTGTGTCGGCACTCGGCAGTCCGTCCATTATTGTATACCACCTACCCGTGGTTTTTTTTTCTTTCTTCTTCATACATACATACTACGACATCTCTTTATCAACCAGTCTATATTAGCAGCAGACACAGTACAGTACGGTAGTTCACGGCTGTGGCTACCTCTGTGTCGGCACTCGGCAGTCCGTCCATAATTGTATACCACCTAACCGTGGTTTTTTTTTCTTTCTTCTTCATACATACATACTACGACATCTCTTTATCAACCAGTCTATATTAGCAGCAGACACAGTACGGTAGTTCACGGCTGTAGCTACCTCTGTGTCGGCACTCGGCAGTCCGTCCATAATTGTATACTAGTATCCATCCATCTCCATTGTTTACCTGAGGTGCCTTTTAGTTGTGCCTATTAAAATATGGAGAACAAAAATGTTGAGGTTCCAAAATTAGGGAAAGATCAAGATCCACTTCCACCTCGTGCTGAAGCTGCTGCCACTAGTCATGGCCGAGACGATGAAATGCCAGCAACGTCGTCTGCCAAGGCCGATGCCCAATGTCATAGTACAGAGCATGTCAAATCCAAAACACCAAATATCAGTAAAAAAAGGACTCCAAAACCTAAAATAAAATTGTCGGAGGAGAAGCGTAAACTTGCCAATATGCCATTTACCACACGGAGTGGCAAGGAACGGCTGAGGCCCTGGCCTATGTTCATGGCTAGTGGTTCAGCTTCACATGAGGATGGAGGCACTCAGCCTCTCGCTAGAAAAATGAAAAGACTCAAGCTGGCAAAAGCAGTAGCACCGCAAAGAACTGTGCGTTCTTCGAAATCCCAAATCCACAAGGAGAGTCCAATTGTGTCGGTTGCGATGCCTGCCCTTCCCAACACTGGACGTGAAGAGCATGCGCCTTCCACCATTTGCACGCCCCTTGCAAGTGCTGGAAGGAGCACCCGCAGTCCAGTTCCTGATAGTCAGATTGAAGATGTCAGTGTTGAAGTACACCAGGATGAGGAGGATATGGGTGTTGCTGGCGCTGGGGAGGAAATTGACCAGGAGGATTCTGATGGTGAGGTGGTTTGTTTAAGTCAGGCACCCGGGGAGACACCTGTTGTCCGTGGGAGGAATATGGCCGTTGACATGCCTGGTGAAAATACCAAAAAAATCAGCTCTTCGGTGTGGAACTATTTCAACAGAAATGCGGACAACAGGTGTCAAGCCGTGTGTTCCCTTTGTCAAGCTGTAATAAGTAGGGGTAAGGACGTTAACCACCTCGGAACATCCTCCCTTATACGTCACCTGCAGCGCATTCATAATAAGTCAGTGACAAGTTCAAAAACTTTGGGTGACAGCGGAAGCAGTCCACTGACCAGTAAATCCCTTCCTCTTGTAACCAAGCTCACGCAAACCACCCCACCAACTCCCTCAGTGTCAATTTCCTCCTTCCCCAGGAATGCCAATAGTCCTGCAGGCAATGTCACTGGCAATTCTGACGAGTCCTCTCCTGCCTGGGATTCCTCCGATGCATCCTTGCGTGTAACGCCTACTGCTGCTGGCGCTGCTGTTGTTGCTGCTGGGAGTCGATGGTCATCCCAGAGGGGAAGTCGTAAGCCCACTTGTACTACTTCCAGTAAGCAATTGACTGTTCAACAGTCCTTTGCGAGGAAGATGAAATATCACAGCAGTCATCCTGCTGCAAAGCGGATAACTGAGGCCTTGACAACTATGTTGGTGTTAGACGTGCGTCCGGTATCCGCCGTTAGTTCACAGGGAACTAGACAATTTATTGAGGCAGTGTGCCCCCGTTACCAAATACCATCTAGGTTCCACTTCTCTAGGCAGGCGATACCGAGAATGTACACGGACGTCAAAAAAAGACTCACCACTGTCCTAAAAAATGCAGTTGTACCCAATGTCCACTTAACCACGGACATGTGGACAAGTGGAGCAGGGCAGGGTTAGGACTATATGACTGTGACAGCCCACTGGGTAGATGTATGGACTCCCGCCGCAAGAACAGCAGCGGCGGCACCAGTAGCAGCATCTCGCAAACGCCAAGTCTTTCCTAGGCAGGCTACGCTTTGTATCACCGGTTTCCAGAATACGCACACAGCTGAAAACCTCTTACGGCAACTGAGGAAGATCATCGCGGAATGGCTTACCCCAATTGGACTCTCCTGTGGATTTGTGGCATCGGACAACGCCAGCAATATTGTGTGTGCATTAAATATGGGCAAATTCCAGCACGTCCCATGTTTTGCACATACCTTGAATTTGGTGGTGCAGAATTATTTAAAAAACGACAGGGGCGTGCAAGAGATGCTGTCGGTGGCCAGAAGAATTGCGGGACACTTTCGGCGTACAGGCACCACGTACAGAAGACTGGAGCACCACCAAAAACTACTGAACCTGCCCTGCCATCATCTGAAGCAAGAAGTGGTAACGAGGTGGAATTCAACCCTCTATATGCTTCAGAGGTTGGAGGAGCAGCAAAAGGCCATTCAAGCCTATACAATTGAGCACGATATAGGAGGTGGAATGCACCTGTCTCAAGCGCAGTGGAGAATGATTTCAACGTTGTGCAAGGTTCTGATGCCCTTTGAACTTGCCACACGTGAAGTCAGTTCAGACACTGCCAGCCTGAGTCAGGTCATTCCCCTCATCAGGCTTTTGCAGAAGAAGCTGGAGACATTGAAGGAGGAGCTAACACGGAGCGATTCCGCTAGGCATGTGGGACTTGTGGATGGAGCCCTTAATTCGCTTAACAAGGATTCACGGGTGGTCAATCTGTTGAAATCAGAGCACTACATTTTGGCCACCGTGCTCGATCCTAGATTTAAAGCCTACCTTGGATCTCTCTTTCCGGCAGACACAAGTCTGCTGGGGTTGAAAGACCTGCTGGTGAGAAAATTGTCAAGTCAAGCGGAACGCGACCTGTCAACATCTCCTCCTTCACATTCTCCCGCAACTGGGGGTGCGAGGAAAAGGCTCAGAATTCCGAGCCCACCCGCTGGCGGTGATGCAGGGCAGTCTGGAGCGACTGCTGATGCTGACATCTGGTCCGGACTGAAGGACCTGACAACGATTACGGACATGTCGTCTACTGTCACTGCATATGATTCTCTCACCATTGAAAGAATGGTGGAGGATTATATGAGTGACCGCATCCAAGTAGGCACGTCACACAGTCCATACTTATACTGGCAGGAAAAAGAGGCAATTTTGAGGCCATTGCACAAACTGGCTTTATTCTACCTAAGTTGCCCTCCCACAAGTGTGTACTCCGAAAGAGTGTTTAGTGCCGCCGCTCACCTTGTCAGCAGTCGGCGTACGAGGTTACATCCAGAAAATGTGGAGAAGATGATGTTCATTAAAATGAATTATAATCAATTCCTCCGCGGAGACATTGACCAGCAGCAATTGCCTCCACAAAGTACACAGGGAGCTGAGATGGTGGATTCCAGTGGGGACGAATTGATAATCTGTGAGGAGGGGGATGTACACGGTGATATATCGGAGGGTGATGATGAGGTGGACATCTTGCCTCTGTAGAGCCAGTTTGTGCAAGGAGAGATTAATTGCTTCTTTTTTGGGGGGGGGTCCAAACCAACCCGTCATATCAGTCACAGTCGTGTGGCAGACCCTGTCACTGAAATGATGGGTTGGTTAAAGTGTGCATGTCCTGTTTTGTTTATACAACATAAGGGTGGGTGGGAGGGCCCAAGGACAATTCCATCTTGCACCTCTTTTTTCTTTTATTTTTCTTTGCGTCATGTGCTGTTTGGGGAGGGTTTTTTGGAAGGGACATCCTGCGTGACACTGCAGTGCCACTCCTAAATGGGCCCGGTGTTTGTGTCGGCCACTAGGGTCGCTAATCTTACTCACACAGTCAGCTACCTCATTGCGCCTCTTTTTTTCTTTGCGTCATGTGCTGATTGGGGAGGGTTTTTTGGAAGGGACATCCTGCGTGACACTGCAGTGCCACTCCTAAATGGGCCCGGTGTTTGTGTCGGCCACTAGGGTCGCTAATCTTACTCACACAGTCAGCTACCTCATTGCGCCTCTTTTTTTCTTTGCGTCATGTGCTGATTGGGGAGGGTTTTTTGGAAGGGACATCCTGCGTGACACTGCAGTGCCACTCCTAAATGGGCCCGGTGTTTGTGTCGGCCACTAGGGTCGCTAATCTTACTCACACAGTCAGCTACCTCATTGCGCCTCTTTTTTTCTTTGCGTCATGTGCTGATTGGGGAGGGTTTTTTGGAAGGGACATCCTGCGTGACACTGCAGTGCCACTCCTAAATGGGCCCGGTGTTTGTGTCGGCCACTAGGGTCGCTAATCTTACTCACACAGTCAGCTACCTCATTGCGCCTCTTTTTTTCTTTGCGTCATGTGCTGATTGGGGAGGGTTTTTTGGAAGGGACATCCTGCGTGACACTGCAGTGCCACTCCTAAATGGGCCTGGTGTTTGTGTCGGCCACTAGGGTCGCTAATCTTACTCACACAGTCAGCTACCTCATTGCGCCTCTTTTTTTCTTTGCGTCATGTGCTGATTGGGGAGGGTTTTTTGGAAGGGACATCCTGCGTGACACTGCAGTGCCACTCCTAAATGGGCCCGGTGTTTGTGTCGGCCACTAGGGTCGCTTATCTTACTCACACAGTCAGCTACCTCATTGCGCCTCTTTTTTTCTTTGCGTCATGTGCTGATTGGGGAGGGTTTTTTGGAAGGGACATCCTGCGTGACACTGCAGTGCCACTCCTAGATGGGCCAGGTGTTTGTGTCGGCCACTAGTGTCGCTTAGCTTAGTCATCCAGCGACCTTGGTGCAAATTTTAGGACTAAAAATAATATTGTGAGGTGTGAGGTATTCAGAATAGACTGAAAATGAGTGGAAATTATGGTTTTTGAGGTTAATAATAATATGGGATCAAAATGACCCCCAAATTCTATGATTTAAGCTGTTTTTTAGTGTTTTTTAAAAAAAACACCCGAATCCAAAACACACCCGAATCCGACAAAAAAAATTCGGTGAGGTTTTGCCAAAACGCGGTCGAACCCAAAACACGGCCGCGGAACCGAACCCAAAACCAAAACACAAAACCCGAAAAATTTCAGGCGCTCATCTCTAATTATTATACCACCCTCCAGACCCTCAGTGAACAAACTGCCTTCTGTTACAGCCAAATATTTCACAGTTTGACTCATCAGTCCAGAGCACCTGCTGCCATTTTTATGCACCCCAGTTCCTATGTTTTTGTGCATAGTTGAGTCGAAACAAGGGACACAAATCATCGCTATATAACTGTTGGTATAGGAGTGCGCTATTATACATACTCCATGTCATGTCCTCCAGGATGTCTTCCCCTTAGTTCCAGAGAGATCCTACCATTTGCTTGCATTCACTGCTGTTCCAGCAACCCTGTACTGCTACCACTTACATGTAGAGAGTAGATACACCGGCTGGTGAGCTGTTACAAGCCCGCTCTGCTTCTTGTCATAACCAGTGAGTTGTGATCACAGTGAGTATGGCTGTACCTGGTATTCTTAATGAACCACACCCATGGTTAAGCTGCTATATGTAAATTCAGCAGGTGTGTATATACCTCTGCCATGCCACCGAGTGTATACACATATTTCTAACAGGCTATGTGCCAAGATACACAAGTGTCAGACACAGAAGTTCAGACACACATTGTAAAGTGTTCCAGATGCCCAGAGCAGCACACTTGCTCCATTTAGACCACATGTAAGAATACAAACTGCTATAACACAGAGTGACGATAGCATACAGTGTTGTATCACCACAGAGACTGATTAGAGAACAGAAGCTGCAATATAATATCTGTATGAAGCATGTTTACAGGAGCTACACCTTTAATGGGGTTATTAAAACTAAAAGGTAGAGTAAATTATACTACATGGAAGTTTGCTATGCAAATGCAATTAATGTGTGAAATATTGTAAAAGGTAACAGTAGATCCTATTGAAGTGACAGTCCAAGCCCAGATGATGTAGACAGTTATGGGTACCATAAGCTTCAGTGTGGTGCAACACATAGACTCCATAATTTGCAGGAAGATGTCAGCTAGAGACATGTGGACAGCACTGCAAAAAGCATATCAGGATGAAGGTCTAATGAGAAGATTAAATATGAGACATGCATTGTACAGCACAGAGTATGTGAATACAGAAATATGAGTCTTTAAAAACAAGATGATGTCTATCGCTAAACAATTAATATCAACTTGAGTTCAAGTGGATGATGAAGAAATAGCTACAGGCATGCTGCATAATGTGACTCCTGAATTTGACTTCCAAGTTTAGGCATTGGAGGCAAACACAGCAAAGTTAGCAACAGACAGTGAGAGCAAAGTTATTACAGTTCCAGGAATGTGTACCATGTGAATCAAATGGTAAGGTAACTGCACTACATGCAAAAAGTAAAAAATTCAGATAGTTCAAGTTTAAGTGTTAATATCGTCATATGATAGGTCACAAAGCCAGACTGCAAGCAGAAAAGTGGAAATCCTGTGTAAAATCAGAAATGCAATGGCAAAGATGAGTTAGCCCTGAGTGTTACAGATAGCGACAAAAGGGAAACCCTTTTAAAAATTGATATTTAGAAGATCTAGTAATGCCATACCACCACATGTCTACACATATTTCCAACTATAAAAAGTCCAAACACTCATCCTCATTTGTGAATCGATTATTTACGTACTGTCCTTGTAAGTGTAGAGTTGGAACCTCACTAGCTCTTCACAAGTTTGGTGTTGATGAGTGTGACTGCTAGGTGACTATCTCTTTAAACAATGTCCATGTCAGGCAAATGAACTTGGAAGCCACATTATACTTGTAAAACACAGGGCCCAATTCAGACCTGATCACTGTTGTGCGAATTCGCAAGGCGGACGATTATCGATTGACTGCGCATGTGCACGGATCGTAGTGCACATGCGCAAGGCCAAACTGTTAGAAAATCCAGCGACTTTTTTGATCGCTAGGTATACGCAAATTGATTGACAGGAAGTGGGCGTTTGTGGATGGTAACTGGCCGTTTTCTGGGAGTGTCAGTAAAAAAGCAGGTGTACCCAAGCTTTTTAGGGCGGGTGTGTGACGTCAGCTCCGGCCCCGATCAGCCTGATTCTATCGCACTGTAGGAGTAGGTCCTGGGCTACGCACTGACTGCACAGACTGGAGAAATCATTAGATGGTGAGTGAGTTACGAACGGATTTGCAGCTGACTGGCATTCAAAGTGATTTTTGCAAGGCGTATGCAGACTTGCACGGTGGGGGGGTCATTCTGTCTGGGAGGCGACTATCTGATCGCAAACCTCTGCAAATTCACAGAGGAGAGATCATGTCTGAATTACCTCCAAAAATCATTGTCGGATGAGGAAATAAAATAATCCTATAACAGGGCTGACAGTCACAGCAGTCGCAGTATAAAAGTGGTGTTACTAGTGGATGGTATGAAACAACACTCTTGCATACTTGCAGGGTCCAAGTAAGTAAATATGAGCACATGACATTATGCAGAGGGGGCGGGGCTACCAGCACTGGGAAATGCAGCACTGAGGATACCCTGAGTGACTGTGAAGGCTGCAGGATTCATGCATGTGGTGTCCATTGATGCTCTGGGTGGTGCTGCAGCAGCAATATTGGCTGCAGGGTGCCATTCCAGACACCGTGCTAGCCAGAAGCAAGGGCAGCTAAGTTCTTCAGTCTGTTCGAGATAACCACTGGGGTTAACTGTGGGGCAATAGACCCTTTGAATCTGCCCACAGTATAACCCTGCATTAAGATTAAGGGGTCTATGTACTAAGAGAGATAAAGTGGACGGAGATATAGTGCCAGCCAACCAGCTCCTGTCATTTTTCAAACACAGCCTGTAACATGGTAGCTAGGAGCTGACTGGGTGGTACTTTATCTCCGTCCATATTATCTCACTCAAGGCTTAGTACATTGACCCCTTAAATAGCTAGCTGTATACTGTATTGACTCCCAACCGTGCATCCTGGACTAAGACATATTTTACAGAGGAGCAAGATGAAAATTCGCAACTGCCGAGCAAGAATGTTCTCTTCCACATCAAGTCATTTAACATATATGGAAATTTGGTTGGTCGCAGTGAAAGGATTGAAACCAACTATGTATAATTTAGGAAACAGATATAGCTGTCATGCATGAACGCTTCCAGAATAGTAATCCCATTGCCTTGATATTATGTACTTTTTTTAAACAAGATATAAACATAATATGTGATAAATATTAATGCCGCATGCCTGAATGAAGAGCAAAGAGCAGGGTGCTGTCAATTGTATCCTACTGAACAGTAAAGATCAACAAGTAAAAAGAATACCATTTCCAAGGTTGATTCTGACAGCAAAGCTCTCTGAATTTCCACACTGCCTTCAGGCAGCCGTAGAAATAGATGTCCGTATTCTGAAGCATGCTATCTGCGCTTGTCTGTCTGCTCAGAGGACATGTATAAGAGTTGGTAAATGTTCCAAAAATTCTGGAAGAGATGAATTAAAATTTGTCACAGTCATAAAATATGGCATTATCCCAAAGGGAACAAATGAAGTCCGTGGCAGGTGAATAATGATAATAATGGTTCAAGTTGCTTCTCTTATTGCTGAAAGACAAGTGACCCCAATTTTAGGAAAACATATGGAAATATATTAGAATATGGAATTTATTGCATACCAGGAGTTAGGTGCTTCTTTCTGCCTAAATCTATATACAGTAAGTGCAATATCACACCCCAACTCCTCATACACAAATACACAAAATGTACAGCTTTGAGCTCAGTAACTTTTTGGATATATTTTGTTGGGCGTTCTTTACAAGGGCAGTAGTATGTGGTGTACTTAAAGGAATAGCTATATAAGTGCCCCATTATGTGCATCCCCTAAGTAGCATGGTATGCGGTCTGTAGATTAACAGTAAAAAGGTTGATAGTGGTTATTTTTGACAGGGTCAAATTGTCGACATGACAATGGTCGATGCACATATGGTCACTGCAGCTTTTTAAGATTTTTTTTTGCATTTTTTTTAAACAAACTTCTTCAGACTTTACCATCCACATGGGCTACGATTGGTAATCGTAACCTGTGCTGAGCGCAGCGTTAGCAGAGCGAGGCACCTTGACCACAGCAGTGAGTGATAACCTGTGCCAAGCACAGCGGTAGCAGAGCGAGGCACTTTGCCCACAGCAGTGAGCGAATCGAGCAATGCAATGGTACGCGGTACACTAAATGGGGAGCCCTATGCTCTGATCGAAAAAACAACACCAAAATACAAAACAAGTGGTGTCGAATTTTTGTGTCGACCATTTTCCATGCTGACCTTATCATGTGTCGACGTTTTGTACCTGTCGATCTTTTTCATTGTATACCTTTTACCCATCAACTTAATGACCCTGTCAACCTTTACACCATGTCAACCTTTTCCATGTCAACCACATGGGGTCGACCTATTGACTGTCAACCTAATTAGGGTTGACCTAATGATCCATACCCAAGCAGCATTGTTTCTCTTTACTTTGATAAAAGATCTGATGTGCCTCTATTGATTACATCAGCTCTGTTTTACCCTAAATTGCCTAAACTCACACTCAATCATGGTAGACGACTGTAGTAGTATAGGACAATTGTAGTGGTTGGTCTTCCTGAGTGTAGTGTTACACTTCGGCTCCTGATCTGGGGACTAGTTAAAAATAGTTAGCTCTTGGATTTGTGGAAATACTTAAAGTTTAACAACAAAAAAACAAAAAGGCAGTACAAAAATGAAATAGCTATGTAACTATTGGGCAGATAGAAGCCATGGGTGCTACAATGGGACTGTAGATACATTTCATCGTGGAGTCTTTAGAGCATCTACAAGTATCAGCCTTGGCTGGTTTCATAAAAGGTATGTGAAGTGGGTTTCCTTGCCAGGGGTCAACCTGGGAGAATCCCTGCTTGTATTAACAGCACATAACAAAAAAAAGAGTGCAAAGACCAAACCACTGCATTTGTTGGTTTTAACTAGAGATGTGCGCAGACCCCCGTGTTTTGGTTCTAATTTGTTGTCGGGTTTTGCTAAAACCACCTTCATGCGTTTTGGTTTAGGATCTGTGGGGTTTTTTTTGTTTGTTTTTCATAAAAACATCTAAAATCATATAATTTGGACCTATTTATTCTCCTACAGTATTATTATTAACCTCAATGACATTAATTTATAGTATTTTCCACTCAATTTTGACCACCTCACAGCTCGCAATATTCCTGTCATCCAGTTTAAGCCAAAAGGTTGCAAAGTAGCTGGCTAACTAAGCTAAGTGACAGCAGTAAGCAGCACAAACACGTGGAACTGTAGTTCAAATTCAAATATGACACATTTAGGAAACAGAATTGCTCTGCAGTGGCAGACATTATGGCAGTTTAATCAACTTTACAACCCCCTAAAGGTGGGTACACACTGGAAGATATATCTGCCGATCAATTGATTGGCAGATAGATCTATGGACGGATCGGGCAGTGTGTTGAGCATACACACTGCCCGATCCGTCGGGGACTGACGTCATGAACTGGGCGGGCGTGTACACACGCCCACCCAGTTCAGCTGTCAATCACTGCCGGATGCCGCAGCATGTGTACGGGCGGGCGGTCACACACAGTGACGCGCCAATAGATTGTTAGATATATTGGCCGTCGGCTGTGCTGCGGGGCAGACGCGATACGTCTGTGAACGACGGAGTTGACAGACGTATCGGCCGTACACACTGGCCGACGGACCCGCAATATATCGGCCGATCACGAGAACAGCCGATATATCGGCCAGTGTGTACGGGCCTTTAGAAACCAAGAATGTTTCCACTGTATGTGTGGAATGCATATAAAGGAAGGAAGGATTGATTAGTAAGTTAATTTGTTTGATTCCGAAAATTTTAATCATTGGGCATATTAGTGACGTCCTTGTTGACAAAATTTTTCATTGGTTATTGCACTAATCTGACCATTTCACTCCGAGTCCGGCTCAGATTTTCTCACCTGACTTAGAAACCAGAACAAGGCAAAACATAATCATCCTGCCGTCGAATTCTTGCGGGTTTTGGATCCCATATTAACAGCTGCTTGTAGTCGCCATCTTCATTCCAGTCCTGGAGAGTGTAGTGAGAGGACGTGTCTCCTCAGTGTCTGTGCGGGAAAGTGGCGTGGCGTGTGGGGTGGCAACCTGCTCTTTTGTATCATTTCATTGGTGCTGTCTTGTGCTACATCAGTACAGTGGTGTTGTCTTGTACTACATCAGTCCAGTCACAGTGGTGGTGTCCTGTGCTGCCGTATGTTCGGTGCTGCTGTATAAGTCCAGTCCAGTGGTGCTGTCTCGTGCTGCATCAGTCCAGTGGTGGTGTCCTGTGCTGCCATAAGTCCAGTGGTGGTGTCCTGTGCTGCCATAAGTCCAGTGCTGCTGTATAAGTCCAGTCCAGTGGTGCTGTCTTGTGCTGCATCAGTCCAGTGGTGCTGTCTCGTGCTGCATCGGTCCAGTGGTGCTGTCTCGTGCTGCATCAGTCCAGTGGTGGTGTCCTGTGCTGCCATAAGTCCAGTGGTGGTGTCCTGTGCTGCCATAAGTCCAGTGCTGCTGTATAAGTCCAGTCCAGTGGTGCTGTCTTGTGCTGCATCAGTCCAGTGGTGGTGCCATGTGCTGCATCAGTCCAGTCACTCCAGTGATGGTGTCCTGTGCTACCATAAGTCCAGCGGTACTGCTGTATAAGTCCAGTCCAGTGGTGCTGTCTTGTGCTGCATAAGTCCAGTGGTGGTGTCCTGTGCTGTCATAAATCCAGTGATGGTGGTGTCCTGTGCTGCCATAAGCCCAGTGGTTCTGCTGTATAAGTCCAGTCCAGTGGTGCTGTGTTGTGCTGCATCAGTCCAGTGGTGGTGTCCTGTGCTGCCATAAATCATGTGGTGGTGTCCTGTGCTGCCATAAGTCCAGTCTAGTGGTGTTGCCATATAAGTCCAGTCCAGTGGTGCTGCCGTATAAGTCCAGCGGTACTGCTGTATAAGTCCAGGGGTACTGCCGTATAAGTCCAGTGGTGCTGTCCTGTGCTGTATTTTATTTACTCCAAGTAAAGGGGTTATTAATATTTAATCAAAATAATTTTTACAGGGTTTGCCCTGTGTGGTGTAGGGGTACACTCTCCTGTGCTGCATATTATTATAATAACTCCAAATAAAACAGATACTATCCAAATAATATTTACAGGCTTTGCCGTGTGTGTGGGGTTTAGGGGTATGCTCTCCTGTGCTGCATATTATTATAATAACTCCAAATAAAAGGGTTATTATCCAAATCATTTTTACAGGGTTTGCCCTCTGTGGTGTAGGGGTACACTCTCCTGTGCTGCATATTATTATAATAACTCCAAATAAAAGGGTTATTATCTAAAGAATTTTTACAGGCTTTGCCATTTGTGTGTGGTGTAGGGGTACACTCTCCTGTGCTGCATATTATTCTAATAACTCCAAATAAATGGGTCATTATCCAAATAATTTTACAGGGTTTGCCCTGTGTGGTGTAGGGGTATGCTCTCCTGTGCTGCATATTATTATAATAGCTCCAAATAAAAGGGTTATTATCCAAATAATTTTTACAGGCTTTGCCGTGTAAGTGTGGTTTACAGGTTATGCTCTCCTGTGCTGCATATTATTATAATAACTCCAAATAAAAGGGTTATTATCCAAATAATTTGTACAGGCTTTGCCCTGTGTGGTGTAGGGATACGCTCTCCTGTGCGGCATATTATTATAACTCCAAATAAAGGGGTTATTATCCAAATAATTTTTAAAGGCTTTGCCGTGTGTGTGTAGTTTAGGGGTACGCTCTCCTGTGGTGCATATTATTATTATAACTCCAAATAAAAGAGTTATTATCCAAATGATTTTTACAGGGTTTGCTCTGTGTGGTGTAGGGGTACACTCTTCTGTGCTGCATATTATTATAATAACTCCAAATAAAAGGGTTATTATCCAAATAATTTTTACAGGCTTTGCCGTGTGTGTGTGTGTTTTAGGTGTATGTTCTACTGTGCTGCATATTATTATAATAACTACAAAGAAAAGGGTTATTATCCAAATATTTTTTTACAGGGCTTGCCCTGTGTGGTGTAGGGGTACACTCTCCTGCGCTGCATATTATTAAAATAACTAAAAATAAAAGGGTTATTATCCAAATAATTTTTACAGGCTTTGCTCTGTGTGGTGTAGGGGTACACTCTCCTGTGCTGCATATTATTATAATAACCCCAAATAAAAGGGTTATTATCCAAATAATTTTTACAGGCTTTGCCCTGTGTGGTGTAGGGGTACGCTCTCCTGTGCTGCATATTGTGTTATTTAACTCAAGATATATAATCCAATAATGGAGAACAAAAATTTGGAGTATAAAATAGGGAAAGATCAAGAACCACTTCCTCCTAGTGCTGAAGCTGCTGCCACTAGTCATGACATAGACGATGAAATGCCATCAACGTCGTCTGCCAAGGCCGATGACCAATGTCATAGTAGAGGGCATGTAAAATCCAAAAAGCCAAAGTTCAGTAAAATGACCCCAAAAAAATAAATTTAAATTGTCTGAGGAGAAACGTAAACTTGCCAATATGCCATTTACGACACGGAGTGGCAAGGAACGGCTAAGGCCCTGGCCTATGTTCATGACTAGTGTTTCAGCTTCTCATGATGACGGAAGCCCTCATCCTCCCCCTAGAAAAATGAAAAGAGTTAAGCTGGCAAAAGCACAGCAAAGAACTGTGCTTTATAAGTTGGTATCACAAATCCCCAAGGAGAGTCCAAGTGTGTCGATGCCTGACCTTCCCAACACTGGATGGGAAGAGGTGGCTCCTTCCACCATTTGCATGCCCTCTGCAAGTGCTGGAAGGAGCACCCACAGTCCAGTTTCTGATATTCAAATTGAAGATGTCACTGTTGAAGTACATCAGGATGAGGATATGGGTGTTGCTGGCGCTGAGGAGGAAGTTGACGAGGAGGATTCTGATGGTGATGTGGTTTGTTTAAATCAGGCACCGGGGGAGACAGTTGTTGTCCATGGAATGAATAAGCCCATTGTCATGCCTAGGCAAAATACCTAAAAAGCCACCTCTTCAGTGTGGAATTATTTCTCCACAAATCTAGACAACAGGTGTCAAGCCATGTGTGTTGCATTTGTTCAATCCATGATACGTAGGAGTAATGACGTTAACCACCTTGGAACATCCTACCTTATATGTCACCTGCAGCGCATTTATCATACGTCATTGTCAATTTCAGAAACTTTGGGTAATAGCGTAAGCAGTCCACTGACACCTAAATTATGTGGTTTTAGCTGTTTGAATTAGTGATGTCCACCGGACATTTTTCAGGTTTTGTGTTTTGGTTTTGGATTCGGTTCCGTGGCCGTGATTTGGATTCGGACGCGTTTTGGCAAAACCTCCCTGAAATTTTTTTGTCGGATTCGGGTGTTTTAAAAACAAACAAACCCAAAACAGCTTAAATCATAGAATTTGGGGGTCATTTTGATCCCATAGTATTATTAACCTCAATAACCATAATTTCCACTCATTTCCAGTCTATTCTGAACACCTCACAATATTATTTTCAGTCCTAAAATTTGCACCGAGGTCGCTGGATGACTAAGCTAAGCGACCCAAGGACCGGCACAAACACCTGGCCCATCTAGGAGTGGCAATGCAGTGTCAGGCAGGATGGCACTTAAAAACAATTGGCCCCAAACATCACATGATGCAAAGATAAATTAAAGAAAAAAGAGGTGCAAGATGGAATTGTCCTTGGAAACTCCCACCCACCCTTATGTTGTATAAACAGGACATGCACACTTTAACAAACCCATCATTTCAGCGACAGGGTCTGCCACACGACTGTGACTGAAATGATTGGTTGGTTTGGGCCCCCACCAAAAAAGAAGCAATCAATCTCTCCTTGCACAAACTGGCTTTACAGAGGCAAGATGTCCACCTCCTCCTCATCGTCCGATTCCTCACCCCTTTCACTGTGTACATCCCCCTCCTCACAGATTATTAATTTGTCCCCACTGGAATCCACCATCTCAGGTCCCTGTGTACTTTCTGGAGGCAATTGCTGGTGAATGTCTCCACGGAGGAATTGATTATAATTCATTTTGATGAACATCATCTTCTCCACATTTTCTGGAAGTAACCTCGTACGCCGATTGCTGACAAGGTGAGTGGCTGCAGTAAACACTCTTTCGGAGTACACACTGGAGGGGGGGGGCAACTTAGGTAAAATAAAGCCAGTTTGTGCAAGGGCCTCCAAATTGCCTCTTTTTCCTGCCAGTATACGTACGGACTGTCTGACGTGCCTACTTGGATGCGGTCACTCATATAATCCTCCACCATTCTTTCAATGGTGAGAGAATCTTATGCAGTGACAGTAGACGACATGTCAGTAATCGTTGGCTGGTCCTTCAGTCCGGACCAGATGTCAGCACTCACTCCAGACTGGCCTGCATCACCGCCAGCGGGTGGGCTCGAAATTCTTAGCCTTTTCCTCGCAGCCCCAGTTGCGTGAGAATGTGAAGGAGGAGCTGTTGATTGGTCACGTTCCGCTTGACTTGACAAGTGTCTCAACAGCAGGTCTTTGCACCTCTGCAGACTTGTGTCTGCCAGAAAGAGAGATACAACGTAGGCTTTAAACCTAGGATCGAGCACGGTGGCCAAAATGTAGTGCTCTGATTTCAACAGATTGACCACCCGTGAATCCTGGTTAAGCGAATTAAGGGCTCCATCCACAAGACCCACATGCCTAGCGGATTTGTTCCGTTTTAGCTCCTCCTTCAATCTCTCCAGCTTCTTCTGCAAAAGCCTGATGAGGGTAATGACCTGACTCAGGCTGGCAGTGTCTGAACTGACTTCACGTGTGGCAAGTTCAAAGGGTTGCAGAACCTTGCACAACGTTGAAATCATTCTCCACTGCGCTTGAGTCAGGTGCATTCCCCCTCCTTTGCCTATATCGTATGCAGATGTATAGGCTTGAATGGCCTTTTGCTGCTCCTCCATCCTCTGAAGCATATAGAGGCTTGAATTCCACCTCGTTACCACCTCTTGCTTCAGATGATGGCGGGGCAGGTTTAGGAGTGTTTGCTGGTGCTCCAGTCTTCGGCACGCAGTGGCTGAATGCCGAAAGTGGCCCGCAATTCTTCAGGCCACCGACAGCATCTCTTGCACGCCCCTGTCATTTTTAAAAAAATTCTGCACCACCAAATTCAATGTATGTGCAAAACATGGGACGTGCTGGAATTTGCCCACATGTAATGCACGCACAATATTGGTGGCGTTGTCCGATGTCACAAATCCCCAGGAGAGTTCAATTCTGGTAAGCCATTCTGCGATGATGTTCCTCAGTTTCCGTAAGAGGTTGTCAGCTGTGTGCCTCTTATGGAAAGCGGTGATACAAAGCGTAGCCTGCCTAGGAACGAGTTGGCGTTTGCGAGATGCTGCTACTGGTGCCACCGCTGCTGTTCTTGCTGCGGGAGGCAATACATCTACCCAGTGGGCTGTCAAAGTCATATAGTCCTGAGTCTGACCTGCTCCACTTGTCCACATGTCTGTGGTTAAGTGGACATTGGGTACAACTGCATTTTTTAGGACACTGGTGACTCTTTTTCTGAGGTCTGTACATTCTCGGTATTGCCTGCCTAGAGAAATGGAACCTCAATGGTATTTGGTACTGGGGACACAGTACCTCAATCAATTCTCTAATTCCCTGTGAATTAACGGTGGATACCGGACACACGTTTAACACCACCGCAGCTGCCAAGACCTGAGTTATCCGCTTTGCAGCAGGATGACTGCTGTGATATTTCATCTTCCTCGCAAAAGATTGTTGGACAGTCAATTGCTTACTGGAAGTAGTACAAGTGGTCTTCCGACTTCCCCTCTGGGATGACGATCGACTCCCAGCAGCAACAACAGCAGCGCCAGCAGCAGTAGGCGTTACACTCAAGGATGCATCGGAGGAATCCCAGGCAGGAGAGGACTCGTCAGATTTGCCAGTGACATGGCCTGCAGGACTATTGGCTTTCCTGTCTAAGGAGGAAATTGACACTGAGGGAGTTGGTGGTGTGGTTTGCAGGAACTTGGTTACAAGAGGAAGGGATTTAGTTGTTAGTGTACTGCTTTAACTGTCCTCCTACTATATACTGCGCACAACTACAATGCAGCACAGATAAGGATAGTATACTTGACGACACAGAGGTAGAGCAATGGACTACTGTACCGTACTGCTATATATATACTGGTAGTTAGAAAAATTCTGCACTGTCCTCCTACTATGTACTGCGCACAACTACAATGCAGCACAGATATGGATAGTATACTTGATGACACAGAGGTAGAGCAATGGACTACTGTACCGTACTGCAATATATATACTGGTGGTCAGCAAAATTCTGCACTGTCATCCTACTATATACTGTGCACAACTACAATGCAGCACAGATATGGATAGTATACTTGACGACACAGAGGTAGAGCAATGGACTACTGTACCGTACTGCTATATATATACTGGTGGTCGGCAAAATTCTGCACTATCCTCCTACTATATACTGCACACAACTACAATGCAGCACAGATATGGATAGTATACCTGATGACACAGAGGTAGAGCAATGGACTACTGTACCGTACTGCTATATATATACTGGTGGTCAGCAAAATTCTGCACTGTCCTACTATATACTGCGCACAACTACAATGCAGCACAGATATGGATGGATAGTATACTTGATGACACAGAGGTAGAGCAATGGACTACTGTACCGTACTACTATATATATATATATATATATATATACTGGTGGTCAGCAAAATTCTGCACTGTCCTCCTACTATATACTGCGCACAACTACAATGCAGCACAGATATGGATAGTATACTTGACGACACAGAGGTAGAGCAATGGACTACTGTACCGTACTGCTATATATATATACTGGTGGTCAGCAAAATTCTGCACTGTCCTCCTACTATATACTGCGCACAACTACAATGCAGCACAGATATGGATAGTATACTTGACGACACAGAGGTAGAGCAATGGACTACTGTACCGTACTACTATATATATATATATACTGGTGGTCAGCAAAATTCTGCACTGTCTTCCTACTATATACTGCGCACAACTACAATGCAGCACAGATATGGATAGTATACTTGACGACACAGAGGTAGAGCAATGGACTACTGTACAGTACTGCTATATATATACTGGTGGTCAGCAAAATTCTGCACTGTCCTCCTACTATATACTGCGCACAACTACAATGCAGCACAGATATGGATAGTATACTTGACGACACAGAGGTAGAGCAATGGACTACTGTACCGTACTGCTATATATATACTGGTAGTCAGCAAAATTCTGCACTGTCCTCCTACTATATACTGCGCACAACTACAATGCAGCACAGATATGGATAGTATACTTGATGACACAGAGGTAGAGCAATGGACTACTGTACCGTACTGCTATATACTGGTGGTCAGCAAAATTCTGCACTGTCCTCCTACTATATACTGCGCACAACTACAATGCAGCACAGATATGGATAGTATACTTGATGACACAGAGGTAGAGCAATGGACTACTGTACCGTACTGCTATATATATACTGGTGGTCAGCAAAATTCTGCACTATCCTCCTACTATATACTGCGCACAACTACAATGCAGCACAGATATGGATAGTATACCTGACGACACAGAGGTAGAGCAATGGACTACTGTACCGTACTGCTATATATATACTGGTGGTTAGCAAAAATCTGCACTGTCCTCCTACTATATACTGCGCACAACTACAATGCAGCACAGATATGGATAGTATACTTGACGACACAGAGGTAGAGCAATGGACTACTGTACCGTACTGCTATATATATATACTGGTGGTCAGCAAAATTCTGCACTGTCCTCCTACTATATACTGCGCACAACTACAATGCAGCACAGATATGGATAGTATACTTGACGACACAGAGGTAGAGCAATGGACTACTGTACCGTACTACTATATATATATATATATACTGGTGGTCAGCAAAATTCTGCACTGTCTTCCTACTATATACTGCGCACAACTACAATGCAGCACAGATATGGATAGTATACTTGACGACACAGAGGTAGAGCAATGGACTACTGTACAGTACTGCTATATATATACTGGTGGTCAGCAAAATTCTGCACTGTCCTCCTACTATATACTGCGCACAACTACAATGCAGCACAGATATGGATAGTATACTTGACGACACAGAGGTAGAGCAATGGACTACTGTACCGTACTGCTATATATATACTGGTAGTCAGCAAAATTCTGCACTGTCCTCCTACTATATACTGCGCACAACTACAATGCAGCACAGATATGGATAGTATACTTGATGACACAGAGGTAGAGCAATGGACTACTGTACCGTACTGCTATATACTGGTGGTCAGCAAAATTCTGCACTGTCCTCCTACTATATACTGCGCACAACTACAATGCAGCACAGATATGGATAGTATACTTGATGACACAGAGGTAGAGCAATGGACTACTGTACCGTACTGCTATATATATACTGGTGGTCAGCAAAATTCTGCACTATCCTCCTACTATATACTGCGCACAACTACAATGCAGCACAGATATGGATAGTATACCTGACGACACAGAGGTAGAGCAATGGACTACTGTACCGTACTGCTATATATATACTGGTGGTTAGCAAAATTCTGCACTGTCCTACTACTATATACTGCGCACAACTACAATGCAGCACAGATATGGATAGTATACTTGACGACACAGAGGTAGAGCAATGGACTACTGTACCGTACTGCTATATATATACTGGTAGTCAGCAAAATTCTGCACTGTCCTACTACTATGTACTGCGCACAACTACAATGCAGCACAGATATGGATAGTATACTTGATGACACAGAGGTAGAGCAATGGACTACTGTACTGTACTGCTATATATATACTGGTGGTCAGCAAAATTCTGCACTGTCCTCCTACTATATACTGTGCACAACTACAATGTAGCACAGATATGGATAGTATACTTGACGACACAGAGGTAGAGCAATGGACTACTGTACCGTACTGCTATATATATACTGGTGGTCAGCAAAATTCTGCACTGTCATCCTACTATATACTGCGCACAACTACAATGCAGCACAGATATGGATAGTATACTTGACGACACAGAGGTAGAGCAATGGACTACTGTACCGTACTGCTATATATATTCTGGTGGTCGGCAAAATTCTGCACTATCCTCCTACTATATACTGCACACAACTACAATGCAGCACAGATATGGATAGTATACCTGACGACACAGAGGTAGAGCAATGGACTACTGTACCGTACTGCTATATATATATACTGGTGGTCAGCAAAATTCTGCACTGTCCTACTATATACTGCGCACAACTACAATGCAGCATAGATATGGATGGATAGTATACTTGATGACACAGAGGTAGAGCAATGGACTACTGTACCGTACTACTATATATATATATATATATATACTGGTGGTCAGCAAAATTCTGCACTGTCCTCCTACTATATACTGCGCACAACTACAATGCAGCACAGATATGGATAGTATACTTGACGACACAGAGGTAGAGCAATGGACTACTGTACCGTACTGCTATATATATATATACTGGTGGTCAGCAAAATTCTGCACTGTCCTCCTACTATATACTGCGCACAACTACAATGCAGCACAGATATGGATAGTATACTTGACGACACAGAGGTAGAGCAATGGACTACTGTACCATACTACTATATATATATATATACTGGTGGTCAGCAAAATTCTGCACTGTCTTCCTACTATATACTGCGCACAACTACAATGCAGCACAGATATGGATAGTATACTTGACGACACAGAGGTAGAGCAATGGACTACTGTACAGTACTGCTATATATATACTGGTGGTCAGCAAAATTCTGCACTGTCCTCCTACTATATACTGCGCACAACTACAATGCAGCACAGATATGGATAGTATACTTGACGACACAGAGGTAGAGCAATGGACTACTGTACCGTACTGCTATATATATACTGGTAGTCAGCAAAATTCTGCACTGTCCTCCTACTATATACTGCGCACAACTACAATGCAGCACAGATATGGATAGTATACTTGATGACACAGAGGTAGAGCAATGGACTACTGTACCGTACTGCTATATACTGGTGGTCAGCAAAATTCTGCACTGTCCTCCTACTATATACTGCGCACAACTACAATGCAGCACAGATATGGATAGTATACTTGATGACACAGAGGTAGAGCAATGGACTACTGTACCGTACTGCTATATATATACTGGTGGTCAGCAAAATTCTGCACTATCCTCCTACTATATACTGCGCACAACTACAATGCAGCACAGATATGGATAGTATACCTGACGACACAGAGGTAGAGCAATGGACTACTGTACCGTACTGCTATATATATACTGGTGGTTAGCAAAATTCTGCACTGTCCTCCTACTATATACTGCGCACAACTACAATGCAGCACAGATATGGATAGTATACTTGACGACACAGAGGTAGAGCAATGGACTACTGTACCGTACTGCTATATATATTCTGGTAGTCAGCAAAATTCTGCACTGTCCTCCTACTATATACTGCACACAACTACAATGCAGCACAGATATGGATGGTATACTTGATGACACAGAGGTAGAGCAATGGACTACTGTACTGTACTGCTATATATATACTGGTGGTCAGCAAAATCCTGCACTGTCCTCCTACTATAGACTGCGCACAACTACAATGCAGCACAGATATGGATAGTATACTTGACGACACAGAGGTAGAGCAATGGACTACTGTACCGTACTGCTATATATATACTGGTGGTCAGCAAAATTCTGCACTATCCTCCTACTATATACTGCACACAACTACAATGCAGCACAGATATGGATAGTATACCTGACGACACAGAGGTAGAGCAATGGACTACTGTACCGTACTGCTATATATATACTGGTGGTCAGCAAAATTCTGCACTGTCCTACTATATACTGTGCACAACTACAATGCAGAACAGATACGGATGGACAGTATACTTGATGACACAGAGGTAGAGCAATGGACTACTGTACCGTACTGCTATATATGAACTGGTGGTCAGCAAAATTCTGCACTGTCCTCCTACTATATACTGCGCACAACTACAATTAAGCACAGATATGGATAGTATACTTGATGACAGAGGTAGAGCAATGGACTACTGTACCGTACTACTATATATATATACTGGTGGTCAGCAAAATTCTGCACTGTCCTCCTACTATATACTGCGCACAACTACAATGCAGCACAGATATGGATAGTATACTTGAAGACAGAGGTAGAGCAAAGGACTACTGTACCATACTGCTATATATATATATACTGGTGGTCAGCAAAATTCTGCACTGTCCTCCTACTATATACTGCGCACAACTACAATGCAGCACAGATATGGATAGTATACTTGACGACACAGAGGTAGAGCAATGGACTACTGTACCGTACTGCTATATATATACTGGTGGTCGGCAAAATTCTGCACTATCCTCCTACTATATACTGCACACAACTACAATGCAGCACAGATATGGATAGTATACCTGACGACACAGAGGTAGAGCAATGGACTACTGTACCGTACTGCTATATATATACTGGTGGTCAGCAAAATTCTGCACTGTCCTACTATATACTGCGCACAACTACAATGCAGCACAGATATGGATGGATAGTATACTTGATGACACAGAGGTAGAGCAATGGACTACTGTACCGTACTACTATATATATATATATATATATATATATATACTGGTGGTCAGCAAAATTCTGCACTGTCCTACTATATACTGCGCACAACTACAATGCAGCACAGATATGGATGGATAGTATACTTGACGACACAGAGGTAGAGCAATGGACTACTGTACCGTACTGCTATATATATACTGGTGGTCAGCAAAATTCTGCACTGTCCTACTATATACTGCGCACAACTACAATGCAGCACAGATATGGATGGATAGTATACTTGATGACACAGAGGTAGAGCAATGGACTACTGTACCGTACCACTGTATATATATATATATATATATATATATATATATATACTGGTGGTCAGCAAAATTCTGCACTGTCCTACTATATACTGCGCACAACTACAATGCAGCACAGATATGGATGGATAGTATACTTGACGACACAGAGGTAGATCAATGGACTACTGTACCGTACTGCTATATATATACTGGTGGTCAGCAAAATTCTGCACTGTCCTCCTACTATATACTGTGCACAACTACAATGCAGCACAGATATGGATAGTATACTTGACGACACAGAGGTAGAGCAATGGACTACTGTACCGTACTGCTATATATACACTGGTGGTCAGCAAAATTCTGCACTGTACTCCTACTATGTACTGCGCATAACTACAATGCAGCACAGATATGGATAGTATACTTGATGACACAGAGGAAGAGCAATGGACTACTGTACCGTACTGCTATATATATACTGGTGGTCAGCAAAATTCTGCAATGTCCTCCTACTATATACTGCGCACAACTACAATGCAGCACAGATATGGATAGTATACTTGACGACACAGAGGTAGAGCAATGGACTACTATACCGTACTGCTATATATATACTGGTGGTCAGCAAAATTCTGCACTGTCCTCCTACTATATACTGCGCACAACTACAATGCAGCACAGATATGGATGGATAGTATACTTGATGACACAGAGGTAGACCAATGGACTACTGTACCGTACTGCTATATATATACTGGTGGTCAGCAAAATTCTGCACTGTCCTCCTACTATATACTACAATGCAGCACAGATATGGAGCGTTTTCAGGCAGAGAACGTAGATATTTGCAGCACACTGAGCACAGATATTTGCAGCACACTGAACACAGAAACTGAGAGAACGCAGCCACGTCCTCTCGCTATCATCTCCAATGCACGAGTGAAAATGGCGGCGATGCGCGGCTCTTTATATGCAATATGAATCTCGCAAGAATACGACAGCGGGATGATGACGTTCGGGAGCGTTCGTGTTAACCGAGCAAGGCGGGAAGATCCGAGGCTGCCTCGGTACCATGTAAAATGGGTGAAGTTCGGGGGGGTTCGGATCTCGAGGAACCGAACCCGCTCATCTCTAGTTTGAATATTATTTCTCTGTGAGGATGAGTTTGTAAACACTGAAGGGTGGTGGGGTGGAATCTGAAAATGAGGACGACATCTTGCCACTGTAGAGCCAGTTTGTGCAAGGAGAGATTAATTGCTTCTTTTTTGGTGGGGGCCCAAACAAAGCAATCATTTCAGCCACAGTCGTGTGGCAGACCCTGTGGCTGAAATGATTGGTTTTTTTAAAGTGTGCATGTCCTGTTCATACAACATAAGGGCAGGTGGGAGGGCCCAAGGACAATTCAATCTTGCACCTCTTTTTTCCTTTGTATTATGTGCTCTTTGGGGCCTAGTTTTTAAAACTGCCATCCTGTCTGACACTGCAGTGCCACTCCTAGATGGGCCAGGTGTTTGTGCCGCCCACTTGTGTCACTTAGCTTAGTCATCCAGCTACCTCTGTACAAACTTTTGGCCTAAAAACAATATTGTGAGGTGTTCAGTATAGACTGAAAATGAGTGGAAATTAATATTATTGAGGTTTAGCTGTTTTTATGTTTTATTCAAAAACCATCCAGACCAAAACCAAAACCCGAAAGGGTGGTTTTGGCATAACCAATCCAGATCCAAAACACGAGCGGGGATCCAGATCCAAAACCAAAACACAAAAAGTGCCCACCGCAGATCTCTAATTACTAATTAGCCACACATTTTTAATAACTGCCCCCCCCCTACACCCCCCAAAAATAAAAATAAAAAATTAATAGGCAAGGATTCCTGACAAGGCTTATGAAGCCAAGAAAATGAATAGCTGCACAGCAAAGCTGTAAATATTCCAAAATTGACTGACAAACAGCCAATAATTAAAAGAAAAGTGGTATTAGATGGAGCTGACCTAATGCCCTCTAATACCTCTTCCACATCACCAAATAAGGGACGCATGTGGGACCTTGTACACTGGTCCGACATGGTGCTTCCCGGATTTGGCCCCTTTCAGACTGCGTGGCTGCTCCCGGCTTATTGTCGGGTCAGCCACGTCAACGATTAAGTGCCCAACTCCAAGCTCCGGCTTTCACATAGGGTGAACGGGTCCTGGGTCACATGGACCCTGCCAGAGGCGGAACTACCGCCAGTGCAACCAGTACGTTGCACTGGGGCCCGCCTCTGTCCAGGGGCCCAAAGCATGTAATGAGTCAAACTGACTCATTACATGCCGCTGTGCGCTGCGGGCAACCGCTGCCCGCAGTGTACAGCCGCCCGGAGAGAGGAGAGGAGCAGCGGTACGGGGGAGAAGGAGGAGGAGGGAGCCGAAGGAGGGAGCCGCAGCAGCTCTTTACTACTGGTGGAGGCGCTGCTGCTGCTGTCCCTCTGCTTCACTATAGGCTGTCTTCCGAGAACAGCCTATAGTGAAGCAGAGGGGCAGCAGCAGCAGTGCCTCCACCAATGACACAGCGCTGCTGCGGCTCCCTCCTCCACCTCCCTCCTTCTCCTTCTCTCCAGCCCGGGAATCGTCTGACGCTGCACCGAGGAGCCTGAGCCAGCGGAGACGCCGGAGAGGGTAAGTATAATTCTTTCTTTCTGTCTCTTTCTTTCTTTCTTTCTTTCTTTCTTTCTTTCTTTCTTGGGACTGCCTGCCGCTATGTGTAAAAATGGGGGACTGCCTGCCGCAATGTGTAAAAATGGGGGACTGCCTGCCGCTATGTGTAAAAAGGGGGAATCTGCCTGCCGCAATGTGTAAAAAGGGGGGACTGCCTGCCGCTATGTGTAAAAATGGGGAATCTGCCTGCCGCTATGTGTAAAAAGGGGGAATCTGCCTGCCGTAATGTGTAAAAAGGGGGACGCTGTCTGCCGCAATGTGTAACAAGGGCACGCTGTCTGCCGTAATGTGTAAAAACGGGACGCTGTCTGCCGTTATGTGTAAAAAGTGCACGCTGTCTGCCGTAATGTGTAAAAAGGGGGACGCTGTCTGCCGTTATATGTAAAAAGTGTATGCTGTCTGCCGCTATGTTTAAGAAGGGCACGCTGTCTGCCGTTATGTGTAAAAAGTGTACGCTGTCTGCCGCTATGTGTAACAAGGGCACGCTGTCTGCCGTTATGTGTAAAAAGGGGACGCTGTCTGCCGTTATGTGTAAAAAGTGCACGCTGTCTGCCGTAATGTGTAAAAAGGGGGACGCTGTCTGCCGTAATGTGTAAAAAGGGGGACGCTTTCTGCCGTAATGTGTAAAAAGGGGACGCTGTCTGCCGTAATGTGTAAAAAGAGGAATCTGTCCGCTGTAAGGTGTAAAAGGGTCTCTACCTGGTGTAGTGGTGCTACTGTGCGGCGTAATTTGAAGAATGGAGACTACTGTGCACCGTTTTATGAATTGGTATTATTTTGTGGCCACACCCCTTCCCCACGAAGCCACGCCACTATGTATTTTTGCGCGCGCCTACGGCGCACACTGCCCCTGTTTTGCATGCAGGGGTGGGGCTCCGATGCCGTTTCTTGCACACAGTGCTAAAATGTCTAGTTACGGCACTGTTGCTAGGTATCCATTTCTCTGGCCCTGAGCAGGTCCCCCTCACCAGATCCTCTCCAGGGGTGAGGGGGTGGACTTGGATGGGATGGAGGGCCCAAAGCATTTTGTCGCATCTGGGCCCACCGCTCGCTAGTTCCGCCACTGGACCCTGCACCTGTTCACACTGCACTTTAACCAGGGTCGTACCCGTGTATAAACCTGCGTGTTCCCATAGCAGCGATCAGGTCTGAAGTGCGCATGCGCCAGCGCCGCAGTGCGCCGGAGCATGGCAGAAAGCCGACGGCTGTCTTAGCCCTGCGATCGCCTCTGCCTGATTGACAGGCAGAGGAGGACGCTGGGCGGGAGGGGGCGGGCAGGCGGCATTTGGCCGCCGTTTAGGGGACGCTCTACGAGCAATGCAGGCGTGCCCGCACCGTTGGGGGGGTGGGCTGTGTGACGTCACACGCAGCCGCTGCGACCCGGGCAGCGACGAGTAGCTCCCTGCCAGAGTGCAGAAGCTGCGCTGGCTGGGAGCTACTCCTATAGTACAAAAGCATCGCCGCTGTGTGATGCTTTTGTACTTGTATGACGGAGTAGGGCCTGACATGCGGGGCGGACTAGCCCTGTGCTGGGCGTCCCCCCGCATGTCAGGGGAGCTGATCATAGATGTGCTAAATTTAGCACATCTATGATCAGGTCTGAATCACCCCACAGTTCCTAACACAGCATTGTTACCTGTGATGCAGTGGTGCACAAACATTTACTAGGCTCCTTCTGGTCACTAGCCAAAGTGGGCCTGTATTCAGCACCTTAGTTCTCTTAGGCCAGAATAATATCAGTGATAATATATGTTGCCAATGAGTCTAAGGATATTAATTGTAAGCAGTAGTTCATTTCTGCAATAGTAAATTGTTGGAGGAATCTAATTTCTGTGTCATACCAAAGCACTCCCCCAGGCAGCAAGGCACCCCACAAGCTGGAGATGGGATGTGGTTACATTGACGGCAGTCGGGATCCCAGCCGTCAGGATACCGATGCCACAATCCCGACCACTAACAATGCCGACAGCCGGAATCTTGGCTAACAGGGGCTATTCCCACTCATGAGTAGGAAATAGGAATAGAACCTGTGGCAAGGGCAGTGAGCCACCGAGCCCGCAGCATGGCGATCCCGCTAGAGGTTTTCATTACGCTTGCCTCCCCTGCCGGCATTCTGGCAGCCAGTATCCCGGTGTCGGTATGCTGACCGCCGGGATCTGAGCCGCTGGCATACCATACCCAACGCCTGGAGACAGGTACCGCTGGATAGCAAGCATGCTGCCAATGGGCTTTGTGCTTCAGGTGCACCTCCCTCAATATGACCCTGGTCCGTAGTATATTGAATTGCTATCTTGCTGGTAAACCCAGAACAACGGAACTTATGGTTGCAACAGCTCCTATTAAATGTCACCAGGTAATAGAGGCTAAGACAGTAGGTAAACATGCTTGGGATAGGCATAAGAATATCCTTACAAAGAAATAAGGAATAAATATGTTTGAAATTACCAAAAGCAAAAAGAAAACAAGAAGACTAGAACATACCCTCCAACATTTTACATATAAAAATCGGTACAAATTAGGAAAGATGGCGTGGCCACGTGTAAATGGGGCGTGTCCACACCTCTTTTCCTATACTTTCAATGGAAAAATGGAGAGTCAAAAATCGGTACAGACCACAGAAAAAAGGTACTGTACCTGGCAAAAAGGTACAGTTGGAGGGTATGCTAGAAGGGCCAAGAGGGTCTTATCTACCGTCAAATTCTATATTTCTCTGCTTCCCTTCTCAGGTTTGGGTGCAGTTGAGAGAGAGTGACGGCCACACTGCATCAGTTTTAATTGGGATCACCCCATCATGCATTGCAGCTGGGACATATAGGATGACATATAGGATGATGGGACACATCAGCCCAAATGTAATAGCCTCCAAAAATTGTAAATAAGGAACCTAAACTTTGGGTGGAACATCTTACCTAAGGGGGGTGACTCAGAGCTGATCGTAGATGCACTAAATTTAGCCCCGCATGTCAGGCCCAACCCCCCCCGCGTGTAAAGGCTTTGCATGTTGGCGATGCTTTTGCCCCAGCCAAGGTGGCTATCCACCGCATTCTGGGCTGCAGCAGCCTGCAACAGTCCGGACATGCCTGCGTTGTCCGGACCGCACCCCACCAATGGGGTTCTAATGCCATTGGCACTCCCTCTCCCACCCCGCGACAGCCTCTGCCTTTCTGAAAAAATAACGAGGTAGCAGGAATGAGGTAGGTCCAGATATGGCCACAGCACTCTCTTTGCCTTTACTCATTCAGCATTTTATCAAACAGCCAGTGTGTTGTCCAATGATTGATCTCTGCCAGCAGGGGCGAGCCAAAGCTGGTGAATCAGCAGTCAGTATGCACAAGACATCATGTGATCTCATCTGCTGCATAGTCTGAACGCCCAGACCCAAGCTGCTTTTTGGAACCAAGTATTATTTAGAGATGAGCGGGTTCGGTTCCTCGAAATCCGAACCCCCCCGAACTTCACATATTTTACACGGTTTCGAGGCAGCCTCGGATCTTCCCGCCTTGCTCGTTTAACCCGAACGCACCCGAACGTCATCATCCTGCTGTCGGATTCTCGCGAGATTCGTATTCTATATAAAGAGCCGCGCGTCGCCGCCATTTTCACTCGTGCATTGGAGATTGAACGGAGAGAACGTGGCTGCGTTCTCTTCCTGAAAAGCTCCATAATCTGTGCTCAGTGTGCTGCAAATATCTGTGCTCAGTGTGCTGAAAATATCTACGTTCTCTGCCTGAAAAGCTCCAGATCTGTGCTCAGTGTGCTGCAAATATCTGTGCTCAATGTGCTTCATTTTGGTGACCAACAGTATATAGTTGTACAGTACATGATTAGGCCATTGCTGTAGTATCTTGCAGCTTAGTGTCACTGCAAGTATCCATTCCATATCTGTGCTGCATTTTGTGAGCAGTATATATAGTATTATAATTATTACAGTGCAGCATTTTGGTGACCAACAATATATAGTTGTACAGTACATTAGGTCATTGCTGTAGTATCTTGCAGCTCTGTGTCACTGTAAATATCCATTCCATATCTGTGCTGCATTTTTGTGAGCAGTATATATAGTATTACAGTGCAGCATTTTGGTGACCAACAGTATATAGTTGTACAGTACATTAGACCATTGCTGTAGTATCTTGCAGCTCTGTGTCACTGCAAGTATCCATTCCATATCTGTGCTGCATTTTTGTGAGCAGTATATATAGTATTACAGTGCAGCATTTTGGTGACCAACAGTATATAGTTGTACAGTACAGTAGGCCATTGCTGTATCTTGCAGCTCTGTGTCACTGCAAGTATCCATTCCATATCTGTGCTGCATTTTTGTGAGCAATATATATAGTATTAAAGTGCAGCATTTTGGTGACCAACAGTATTTAGTTGTACAGTACAGTAGGCCATTGCTGTATCTTGCAGCTCTGTGTCACTGCAGGTATCCATTCCATATATGTGCTGCATTATTGTGAGCAGTATATAGTAGGACAGTGCAGCATTTTGGTGACCAGCAGTATACATGTATAGTACAGTACAGTAGGCCATTGCTGTATCTTGCAGCTCTGTGTCACTTCTAGTATCCTGATCAGTGCTCAATATCTGCTGCATTGTTGTGACCAGTATGTATACTGTACTGTGCAACGTGTGTTATACACCTGGTGATTATACATCCTGTAATCTGTACTGAGCGATGTGTGAGATACACCTGGGGATTATACACCCTATATACTGTACTGTGTGATGTGTGAGATACACCTGGGGATTATACACCCTATATTATTATTATTACTATCCTTTATTTACATGGCGCCACAAGGGTTCTGCAGCGCCCAATTACAGAGTACAAAAATAATCAAACAGGAAAACAGCAACTTACAGTTGATGACAGTATAGGACAAGTACAGGGTAAATACACATAGTTACATCAGCAGATGACACTGGAATAAGTATCAGGTGGCAGAAGACTGCTGGATGTGGTACAGTTGAAGATTAAACTACAGTTTAATGCTAAAAAATGCAAAATCATGCACTTGGGTCTCAAAAACCCAAAGGCTAAGTATAGTATCAAGGGTACTATAATGGAAACTACTGAGGAGGAAAGAGATTTAGGAGTCACTATTTCAAGTGACTTGAAGGCAGGAAAGCAATGCAACAAAGCAATGAGAAAGGCAAGTCAGATGCTTGGTTACATAGGGAGAGGAATCAGTAGCAGGAAAAAAGAAGTGATAATGCCACTGTATAGGTCATTGGTACGGCCCCATCTGGAATACTGTGTCCAGTTCTGGAGACCCTATCTCCAGAAGGATATAAATACATTAGAGAGTGTACAAAGAAGGGCAACTGAAATGGTGCATTGCCTACATCACAAAACTTACCCGGAAAGGCTAAAAGATCTTAACATGTATAGTTTGGAGGAGAGAAGGGAAAGGGGGGGCATGATAGAAACTTTCAAATATATCAAGGGTCTTAACAAAGTTCAGGAGGGAAACATTCTTCAAAGGAAAAGAAGTATTAGAACTCGAGGGCATACATTGAGACTGGAGGGGGGGAGGTTCAGGGGAAATTTAAGTGTAAGAGGTGCGGCTGCGTGTGGTGGTGCCTGCTGCCGTGCAGGTGTAGATTCGGTACTCACCAGGCGCCGCTCTCTCTCACCTTCAGGTACCGGAACCTTCAACGGACCTGGCAATCTTCAATGGGATCCGGACACGGCGATTCCCTCTCGGAGCTGACCGACGACCGAGCTGAGGAGAGAATAGGTTACCTCAAGGGGGGGTATCAACCCTTCTTCCACCGGAAAAGGGGATACCCCAGGGGTGACCGCGACCTTCACCGGTTGGGTGAAAGGTCATCACTGGCACAAAGCCTCAGCCACCCAGATTTCACACACTCGCGCTCTCGCACGTAGTGTGATGAAAAGGATTCTCACGTCCGTGAGCAATCCCGACTCCGGCGCTCGGGGACAGACAAGGGACAAACGTACACAGATGCTACTCACCGTCACAAGTCTTGCACTCCGATCTTCTCCACTTACAGGTCCCTGTAAGGAGGCAAAGAGAAACAGCCGTGCAGGGCCAAGAACTACCCTCGTGTGCGTCCGCTACACTAGCTACATAAACAGAGCCCTCAAACTAGCTCGTGTGGGTGGTGCAACACAACTAAGCACAACTTAAACAACGCATACACTTTGCCCTGCACGGTAACAACCTACATCACAATATCGGAATACAAGATCACACGGTGCTGTCCCTTTAAATCCCTACCTCTGGAAAGGGGGTGGGCGCCGCACGGCCTACCCACCTCCTGTACCTTCCCTTATGTGGGCCTCAGGCTTGCCTACCTAAATACCTCAGGGTGGCCTGGGCCTAGCGCCCAGTGCCACCTTTATTCACCTCGGGGGCACTTATTCCCTGGGCCTAGCGCCCCCTAACTGCACACAGGCTGGAGGCCTGATTCCGCCCACGGGCCTAGCGCCCGCCTAACTTGTTGCCCGTTGGGTGACCTGGGCCTTGTGCCCAGGGTCACCTTATATGTACCTACTGCCCAAAATACACTAGGGCCTAATGCCCTCTAATGTTCCCACAGGCCTATTGCCTGAATTGCCCCCCGGGCCTAGTGCCTGCCTACTGCGCCGCTTCCTGGTAGCTTGGGCCTAATGCCCAAACCACCTAAGGCAATGATGACCCCCAACCTCCTATCTGCGCCCAGGCCTAGTGCCCGAATTGTGCCCTCGGACCTAATGCCCGTCCCTGATGGTCTAGGGAGGAAAAAGGGAGGGGGTGAGGGTAGACTCACTGAGGCCTCACCTGATCCAGGGATCTCCGGTGCCCTCTTCTGCCGCTGACCCGTCCTGGCCAGCGGCGTCGCCTCCGCTGCTCCGCGTCCAGCCGCCACTGGACATCTTCCTTCAGGATAAAGTACTTTCCTCATATGTTTCTTTCGGTAGTATTTTCGTATATCAGCGAAATGTTGAGATTCTCGATCTTAGATTATAGGGATATCCACTTGAAATTTCCAGCTTAGAGTTTAATCTCAAAAATAAAAGAAAATAATCTAGTGCAATACTGTCTAATATTAAACAGAGAAGTGTGGGTTTTGTAGACACACTCACATTGTTGTAGAATTAAACCAGCATATCACCCCAGTATCATGGTACAGGGTCAAAAACTCAAGGTTTTACTTCATCCACTTGGCATTTCCCTTTTGTATTTCGATCTCAAAAGATAAAAAGAAAGAATCTGGTGCAATATTGTCTACTAGACAAGACAAATATAAAATTTATTACATCAAACTCACAATGACATAGAGTGCAAATAGCATATCACCACAAACTAGTGGTACAGGATCACAATAGCTCAGAATTTCCACTGCATTACCCGTCCCAGGTCAGATTAGGAATTGGAGGATGATGGCCCGGGTTCCTCACACCTCCTCAGGTAAGTATTGGACAAAAAGGAGCTCTCCGTTGGATAGTCTCACCAGCTGCTTAAAGCTTTTCGGACGCAAGGTCCTTCCTCAGAAGCATGGTGAGTGGTAATGAGACTCCTATCTTTATACCCCTTCTGATCACATGAGCATTTCCCGCCCAAAAAGTCATAATTGACGTCAGCGGAAGTGACCACATTGTAAAGTCCGTCAGACAAAATTGTCCCTAACACTAACAATACCATCTTTACTAACTATTGTTAGTGTTAGGGACAATTTTGTCTGACGGATTTTACAATGTGGTCACTTCCGCTGACGTCAATTATGACTTTTTGGGCGGGAAATGCTCATGTGATCAGAAGGGGTATAAAGATAGGAGTCTCATTACCACTCACCATGCTTCTGAGGAAGGACCTTGCGTCCGAAAAGCTTTAAGCAGCTGGTGAGACTATCCAACGGAGAGCTCCTTTTTGTCCAATACTTACCTGAGGAGGTGTGAGGAACCCGGGCCATCATCCTCCAATTCCTAATCTGACCTGGGACGGGTAATGCAGTGGAAATTCTGAGCTATTGTGATCCTGTACCACTAGTTTGTGGTGATATGCTATTTGCACTCTATGTCATTGTGAGTTTGATGTAATAAATTTTATATTTGTCTTGTCTAGTAGACAATATTGCACCAGATTCTTTCTTTTTATCTTTTGAGATCGAAATACAAAAGGGAAATGCCAAGTGGATGAAGTAAAACCTTGAGTTTTTGACCCTGTACCATGATACTGGGGTGATATGCTGGTTTAATTCTACAACAATGTGAGTGTGTCTACAAAACCCACACTTCTCTGTTTAATATTAGACAGTATTGCACTAGATTATTTTCTTTTATTTTTGAGATTAAACTCTAAAATGGAAATTTCAAGTGGATATCCCTATAATCTAAGATCGAGAATCTCAACATTTCGCTGATATACGAAAATACTACCGAAAGAAACATATGAGGAAAGTACTTTATCTTGAGTGATATGCGCCATTGTGAGATTCAAATATTTTTTACGAATTGACTGTTGTGGTATAATTGTGAAGTACCAATTGTTTTCTCCTGGGCCGCTATTCACGGTTTAGCGCATTTAAGATCAATATTTTTGTTTATCTTCCTTCAGGAGCCCGACGTCTTCTGGCCTCTTCAGCGGCCGCCGTCTTCTTCTCTGCGCCGGACTCTCTTCTCCGTTCCGGCGCGCCGACCCTCTTCTCCAGGACCCGGCTGCTTTCCTCTTCGCGCTCTTTCGCGCGCGCGGTGTCTTCGGCTCCCGCCCGGCGTCTGACGTCAGACGTCGGGGGCGGGGCCTATGACGCGGCGAGCGCCGATTGGCTCGCCGCGCCCCTCTCCGATTGGCTGCCGCTCCGGGAGCCGCGATTGGTTCCCGGAGAGCGCCAACATTCAAAGCCCTCCGCAGCCTCCGGTCCGGTGCAGGGAAAAGGGTAATCCCTGCACCGGACACCCGCCGCCGCCACGCACCCAGCGCTGGGGACAGACAAGCTGCCCCAGCGCTGTCCCCAGCCAGTGACAGCACCACAGATGTGCCCACAGGGCACATCTCTACATTTCCCCCGCCCTTTTTCCTTTGTAGTACCCTACAAAGGTCTCCACGACGTCCATTGTCCGCGGGTCAGAGAATTCCGAGGCCCCTCCAGCGAGGTTGTGTTCGAGGGCCCAGCCTGGACCGGCCGTGACCCCACACCCTTCCTCCTCCAGCTTCGGGTTCCTCTTACGTCCTGACCTCCATCGGCGGATCCTCTGGGGAAGTGGCATCTCCTCATGGTCGCTCGACGTTGGCCACCAAGGGGAATCTTCCTCCATGGGGAAAACAGTCACCCACTCTTGACCCCCGATATCCTCTGTGGCTTTGTCTCTGTCTTCAGGGTGCGGTACCGACCACCACCCAACAGCGGAATCCTCCGGGGCATCCGTTTCCTCCCGGGCAACAACCACCATCTGTCGCATCTCCTCGTGGGGCATCTCCAAAGGTCCCATGTCTTCCTCTGGAATGGGTCCACCCACGGCATCACAATCCTCTCCCCGTACGTCCGTCCATTTCGGTACTTCCGGCAGTTCTTCTTGCCCCAGGACTATCTCCTCCTCTTCACGGAGGGCATTCAACTGGGAGCACGACTCCACCCGATCCTGCCAGTCACGCTCGTCTGCGCTTCCGATGCCAGAGTCATCCTCCATCTGTTCTTGGAGGGATTCGTCGGCGGACAGCTCACCGTAGTCCGAGTCTTCCTCCGATATCTGGACTGGGGTATTATTTTCCTCCTCAGCGTACTTAGTCTCTTCCGCTGGTACCTCTGCTTCCTCAGCGTACTCCCTCGCTTCCGCTGGCATCGTTACTTCCTCAGCGTACTCCTTCGCTTCCGCTGGCACCTCTAGGTACCCAGGACACTCCTGTTCCGCACGTCCTGGTCGCGGACGGTTCCATCGCGGGGAGATTCCGGACGTCTCCATCACTGGGTCTTCACGCTTTTCTTCGCAGTGTGGTCTCTTCATCTCCCAGTCGTCCACCTCCGCCTTATGCGGGAAAGGATTCTGCCTTACTGGGGTCACTTTCTTGGGACAGAGTAGGTCCGCGGAATCTTCCCAGGGGCACTCACTGGCCGCATGTCCTGGTCGCCGACACTTCCAACAAGGGAGGGCCACTGCCACCTTCTCCAAGATGGGTTCCTGGTCCACCTCCTTCGCTGAGGAATCTCCACCCGTTGGTTCCGGCTCAGAGGAAATGGGCACCTGCGAACTAACTTCAAGCAGGGTCTTCCGCTCCATTTCCCTGGTTTCCTTCTCCCATCTCTGGGCGCGACCATCTGCAATCATCCGGTCTTCATTCCACGGACAATCGGGAAGCGCATGTCCTCTCGCCTCGCAGAGCGCACACACAGGCTCTGCAGCCACCCGGTCCCAAAGCTGCTGACGAGACACCGTCATCTGCTTCACCGTGGCCTCGTAGTCCGTCCTGTCTTCCGTCCATGGACATTCCAGGAGCCGATGTCGGGGATCTCCACAGCTTTCACACCAGGAATCAACCTCGTCTTCGCTCAACTCTTCGTCCCAGGGACAACTGTTGTGCTCATGCCCGTAGTTTCCGCAGAGCAAACACCAGGACTCCTTCTTCGCTTGGCCCTTCTGACGTCTTCGGTCCGCTTCCTGGACCACCTTCTTTGGGGACGTCTCTCGCCAAGTACATTCGCCAGCAAAGTGCCCTGTTTGCCGACATTTCTTGCAGGGCGTCACAGCGGCCTTCTTGCGCCCCTTCTCCCGGCGATCTTCCTTCTCACGCTGGACCGACCACTGCACCATCTTCAGGAGGTCTGCCCCAGACACCGTCACCCAGTCGCTCTGGTCCGTACACGTCCGGGGGTGAGTCTTCTCCGGAGCCGTCCACAGGGAGGTCTTCTTGGTGGCGTTCCACATCGTGTCCGTGATCCGGTATCCTTGATCCTGCCGACTACGCCAAAATGTAAGAGGTGCGGCTGCGTGTGGTGGTGCCTGCTGCCGTGCAGGTGTAGATTCGGTACTCACCAGGCGCCGCTCTCTCTCACCTTCAGGTACCGGAACCTTCAACGGACCTGGCAATCTTCAATGGGATCCGGACACGGCGATTCCCTCTCGGAGCTGACCGACGACCGAGCTGAGGAGAGAATAGGTTACCTCAAGGGGGGGTATCAACCCTTCTTCCACCGGAAAAGGGGATACCCCAGGGGTGACCGCGACCTTCACCGGTTGGGTGAAAGGTCATCACTGGCACAAAGCCTCAGCCACCCAGATTTCACACACTCGCGCTCTCGCACGTAGTGTGATGAAAAGGATTCTCACGTCCGTGAGCAATCCCGACTCCGGCGCTCGGGGACAGACAAGGGACAAACGTACACGGATGCTACTCACCGTCACAAGTCTTGCACTCCGATCTTCTCCACTTACAGGTCCCTGTAAGGAGGCAAAGAGAAACAGCCGTGCAGGGCCAAGAACTACCCTAGTGTGCGTCCGCTACACTAGCTACATAAACAGAGCCCTCAAACTAGCTCGTGTGGGTGGTGCAACACAACTAAGCACAACTTAAACAACGCATACACTTTGCCCTGCACGATAACAACCTACATCACAATATCGGAATACAAGATCACACGGTGCTGTCCCTTTAAATCCCTACCTCTGGAAAGGGGGTGGGCGCCGCACGGCCTACCCACCTCCTGTACCTTCCCTTATGTGGGCCTCAGGCCTGCTTACCTAAATACCTCAGGGTGGCCTGGGCCTAGCGCCCAGTGCCACCTTTATTCACCTCGGGGGCACTTATTCCCTGGGCCTAGCGCCCCCTAACTGCACACAGGCCGGAAGCCTGATTCCGCCCACGGGCCTAGCGCCCGCCTAACTTGTTGCCCGTTGGGTGACCTGGGCCTTGTGCCCAGGGTCACCTTATATGTACCTACTGCCCAAAATACACTAGGGCCTAATGCCCTCTAATGTTCCCACAGGCCTATTGCCTGAATTGCCCCCCGGGCCTAGTGCCCGCCTACTGCGCCGCTTCCTGGTAGCTTGGGCCTAATGCCCAAACCACCTAAGGCAATGATGACCCCCAACCTCCTATCTGCGCCCAGGCCTAGTGCCCGAATTGTGCCCTCGGGCCTAATGCCCGTCCCTGATGGTCTAGGGAGGAAAAGGGGAGGGGGTGAGGGTAGCCTCACTGAGGCCTCACCTGATCCAGGGATCTCCGGTGCCCTCTTCTGCCGCTGACCCGTCCTAGCCAGCCGCCGCTCGACATTTTCCTTCAGGAGCCCAACGTCGTCTGGCCTCTTCAGCGGCCGCCATCTTCTTCTCCGCGCCGGACTCTCTTCTCCGCTCCGGCGCGCCGACCCTCTTCTCCAGGACCCGGCTGCTTTCCTCTTCGCGCTCTTCCGCGCGCGCGGTGTCTTCGGCTCCCGCCCGGCGTCTGATGTCAGACGCCGGGGGCGGGGCGTATGACGCGGCGAGCGCCGATTGGCTCGCCGCTCCAGGAGCCGCGATTGGCTCCCGGAGGGCGCCAACATTCAAAGCCCTCCGCAGCCTCCGGTCCGGTGCAGGGAAAAGGGTAATCCCTGCACCGGACACCCGCCGCCGCCACGCACCCAGCGCTGGGGACAGACAACCTGCCCCAGCGCTGTCCCCAGCCAGTGACAGCACCACAGATGTGCCCACAGGGCACATCTCTACATAAGGAAAAATTACTTCACAGAAAGGGTAGTGGATAAGTGGAATAGCCTCCCATCAGAGGTGGTAGAGGCTAAGACTGTAGGGCAATTTAAACATGCTTGGGACAGGCATATGAATATCCTTACAAAGAATTAAGGTTAAAAAAGGGTTGAGATTGCCTAAAGGATAAAATAAAAAAGGGGCAGACTAGATGGGCCAAGTGGTTCTTATCTGCCGTCAAATTCTATGTTTCTATGTTTCTATTATTAAAGTTAGACAAATGATAAGCACATGAGGGAAGAGGGCCCTGCTCGTGAGAGCTTGCAATCTAAAGGGGAGGGGTAGACAGACAGGGGTGACACAGATGGGGTACATAGAGAACGTGGAACAGTGGGTTAGGATGAGATTTGGCTGGGTTTGGTGAAGAAGTGGACCCCCACAAGGCCCAAGTCAATACTTAACATTGCAACATTTTACTGGGCTATGCAGGAGAAAATTAAAAATAGGGGAAAAAAAAAAAAAAAAAAAAAGAATCTATAACTACCGCTTTCAAAAAGGTCAATGGAAGCTGAAATAATGGACAACTACCTCATGGAAGCCAGATACAGTATACCAAACAGTACTTAGCAGAGTTAGGAATGAGTGCTTATGAAATACAGTAACATTTTGTCATAATATTTCAGAAACTGCATGGCTGGCCTCTTGCACTCTTTTGCTCTAATACACCACCTGCTTTAGGATTTATATTCAAAAACATTATGTCTCCATAATCCCAAAAACGTCAGTCTTCTTGGAAAGTGGTTTGTTCCTTTGTAAGGGAAAGAGAACAAACGTTCTCAAACAACGGTTTCTCTATTTCTTTTTCCTGTGGGAAGGGATTGTGGATTCGCAGGAATATCTGAGCATTTCTGTAATCAGAAAGCAGCGACTTTCTACAAATGTTTACGAATAATTCCAGTGATTTTGTCATTTTCTTCCAGTGATTTGGACCAATAATACCATTGATTAGAGCGAATAATTCCAGTGATTTTGTCATTTTCTTCCAGTGATTTGGACCAATAATAATAATAGACATTGATTAGAACGAATAATTCCTGTGATATTGAGGTGTTTGTGTCGCTTAGCTTAGCCGTCCAGCGACCACAGTGCACCTCGTTTTCTCTTTTCTTTGCATCATGTGCTGTTTGGGGCCAATTTTTTTAAGTGCCATCCTGTCTGACACTTTTGTATAGGTCCAGTTTGATATAATTTGATATAATTCCCGACATTACTGCCATTTAATTCCAGTGATATTGTCATTTTCTTCCAGTGATTTGGACCAATAATACCATTGATTAGAACGAATAATTCCAGTGATTTTGTCATTTTCTTCCAGTGATTTAGACCAATAATACCATTGATTAGAACAAATAATTCCAGTGATTTTGTCATTTTCTTCCAGTGATTTGGACCAATAATACCATTGATTAGAATGAATAATTCCTGTGATATTGAGGTGTTTGTGTCGCTTAGCTTAGCCGTCCAGCGACCACAGTGCACCTCTTTTTCTCTTTTCTTTGCATCATTTGCTGTTTGGAGCCAATTTTTTTAAGTGCCATCCTGTCTGACACTGCAGTGCCACTCCTAGATGGGCCAGGTGTTTGTGCCGCCCTCTTGGGTCGCTTTGCTTAGTCATCCAGCGACCTCAGTGCAAATTTTAGGACTAAAAATAGTATTGTGAGGTGTGAGGTGTTCAGAATAGACTGGAAATGAGTGGAAATTGTGGTTATTGAGGTTAATAATACTATAGGATCAAAATTACCCCCAAATTCTATGATTTAAGCTGTTTTTGAGGGTTTTTTTAAAAAAACCACCGAATCCAAAACACACCCGAATTCGACAAAACATTTTCAGGGAGGTTTTGCCAAAACGCGTCCGAATCCAAAACACGGCCGCGGAACCGAATCCAAAACCAAAACACAAAACCCGAAAAATTTCCGATGCACATCTCTAGAATTAGGGTATTGTATAAGGAAACGATACACATGAGAATGAAAATTAATAAGTGCACAATAAAATTACATGTCATATGCTGACATACTGTTGCATTTATTATGATTAGTAATACTGTGGTAATAAACTTTATTTATTTCTTAACAATACTTAATACAGACGCTGCTCTTGTTTTGTTGCAAGAATATCAAACCGTTTTCAAAAAGTTGTTAAAACATAATAAATTCAACTGTGCTGTCTGTACTGCAAATGTAATTAATTTTCTATTGTACTGTAAAACAAATACTGTACTTTTTTTGTGCACGTTTCTAATGCGGAATGTGTTTGTACTAGCTATAATGTAAAGTTACAATGGTGGACTGGGGCTAAGAGAGGGGGAAGAGAGTGTATACAAAGTACCAGTGACATGCGGTGAGGTTTGGCAGAGCCTTTCCTGTAATAATTCCGCAGTGCTATTTTTGTAGAAAAATAGGTTCAGAAACTCACGTGGGTGGGCAGTGGTGGGTGGAGCTGTGGGCAATCTGGGAGGAGCTACATTGGGGGGGACCTTTGCCAGGATAAAGAATTTGTGCTCGCCCCCAAAGGGATGTGGCCTCGCTGTAAGGGGCGTGGCTTTGCTGCAAGGGGCATGGCCTTGCAGGAAAAGACTACCTTATACCCCAGTTTTGCAACCCACACGCCCAGACATTGCCTACTAAAGGAAAAAAAATCCTGATTCATTATTCCTTATTTGTCATTTTTCCTCCTAATAGTAATGCCCATTACACATTATGACACACACCGTAATACCCATTACACATTATGCAACACACCGTAATGCCCATAACACATTTTGCCACACACCGTAATTCCCATTATGCAATATGCCACACACCGTAATGCCCATTACGCACTATGCCACACACAGTAATGCCCATTACACATATGGTGGCCAATCCCGGGATTGGGATTGGCGGGATCCTGGGATTTAGGACCAAAAATGGCCGGGATATTCTCCACCCGCCCCCGGTATATGGTGAGTTATGTGTGCGGGGCAGGGTGGGGCGAGGAGGTGGCCACATAGCAAAAAGCCAATCCCGGGTATCCCGGGATTGGCCATTTTTCAATCCCGATACCCGGGATTGAAAAAATGGCCCGGGATTGGCTTCCCTAATTACACATTATGTCACATACTGTAATGTCTATTACACATTATGCTACACATCGTAACACCTATTATGCCACACACCGTAACGCCCATTTCAAATTATGCCACACAGTAAGGCTTCTATCTAGTTTTAAATTACTTGCCTGTTGTCAGCGGTGTCATGCTCGTTGCCAAGAGTTTCATGCACTTTGTCAGGGGTTTCATGCTCTGGGTTCCATACTCGTTGCCAGGGGTCTCATGGTCGATGCCATGAGTTTCATGCGCATTGCTAGGGCTTTCCCGTGCATTGCCAGGGGTTTCATGTGCTTTGCCAGGAGTTTCATGTGCATTGCCAGAGGTTTTATGTGCATTGTCAGGGGTCTATGCTCATTGCCAGAGGTTTCATGTGTGTTGTCAGGGGTCTCCTGCACGTTGCCAGGGGTTTCATGTGCTTTGCCAGGAGTTTCATGTGCATTGCCAGGGGTTTCATGTGCATTGTCAGGGATCTATGCTCATTGCCAGAGGTTTCATGTGTGTTGTCAGGGGTCTCCTGCACGTTGCCAGGGGTTTCATGCACATTGTCAGGAGTCTCCTGCTCATGGCCAGGGGTTTCATGCGCATTGCCAGGGGTTTTATGCATGCTGTCAGGGGTCTCCTGCTTGATACCAGGAGTTTCATGTTTTCACTATCCCCCGCAGCTACAGCAATGGATTGAGATGCGCTGGGGGCTGCGGAAGTGCTTCAGTCTGTAGCAGTGTAAAAAACCCTCTTTAAAATGCCCACTGCCGAGGAAACCTCAAATGTGACCTCTAGCGTCTGTCTCCTCGGCGGCAGCCATTTTTAGTGGGTTCTTTACAACTCTATGTAATGAAGCTCTTCCGCAGCCCCTGCTGCATCTCAATCTACTGCAGGGGCTGTGGGGGCTAGTAGTATGCTCATATCCCACAACCGCCCTCACCCCTTACAATGCACATGTAACCCCTGGCAACAAGCAGGGGCAAGTTGTATGCTTACTGACACGGACGTTCTGAAACGCTGTTCCAGGTGACGTCATAGTTCAGAGCACTTTCAGGAACGGCGTTCAGGAGAGTTCCGGATGAAAAATAGCCCTGTACTTACATATAAACCAGAGCTTTGGATATATAAAGTATATGAAAAATACAAAGAATATATTAGAATTACCATCTTTGTATTATTCTAATAATTTTTATAGTCAAAACTCTGGAGTAAAAAGTCTATAGCAGGTGAGGTAGTGCCTATCTTTTCCGCCCATCTCTGATCAAAACCGCACCAAATTTCCAGCAGTATATACTGCTGCATCTGTCTGTGTATGATGCCCACATATATATATTGATGCCCCTGTGTATGATGCCCACATGCACCCTTTGGCTCATATATTGTGTTTAAATCTGGATATGGTACTAGCCAGTGCCTTCTGAGCCATTTACCTCCAAGATGGCATGCCTACTCTCCAGTTAACATACTTGTAAAGAGGGCACTAATATTACATACAAAGCAGTGTTCCCAGTAGAGGAGATCTGATCCGAACCAAGGCCTGATTAGGATCTTCCCACGGTTCGTAATTTGGATTTTAAGGGGTATATGCAATTGCGATCGAATTGCCGCAAATGTCGAAAAACGGGGCATTTTCGACAAACCAAACCTGTCGAATTGAATTCGACAATGCAATACAGTACTTTTCGTCAAAAAACCTGCCGTTTCAGATTCGACTTTTTGCAATTCGACATTTTTCAAATTCGACATGTCTGCAATGGTAAAAATGCGGCTTTTCGACAAAAGTATATTCAATTGAAGAATGTCGATTCGACAACAGTGCTTTTCGACAGTCATTTAGTCAATTTAATTCCGCCTCATTTTGCTGTCGTGATCTAATAAAAATTTTTAAAAACATGTTTTTTTTGTGTTTTTTTGATTGCTAATAGCATATCTATTTATATTAGAAGGGATTATCTACTTGGTTTGTCTATATAGGAGCCACAAGTATTATTTAATATATTTTTAAAAGAATATATATATTTTTTTACTGACTAAAATAAAATGGAGAGATCAGAGCATGTTTATCAGTGGGAAGGGGTGGGAATGGGTTAAAATTTCAGGAAAAAAAATGCGTGGGGTCCCCCCTCCTAAGCATAACCAGCCTCGGGCTCTTTGAGCCGGTCCTGGTTGTAAAAATACGGGGGGAAAAATGACATGGGATCCCCCGTATTTTAACAACCAGCACCGGGCTCTGCGTCCGGTCCTGGTGCTAAAAATATGTGGGACAAAACACGTAGGGGTCCCCCGTATTTTTAACACCAGCACCAGGCTCCACTAGTCAGAGAGATAATGCCACAGCCGGGGGACACATATCGATCCCTGCGGCCCTGGCATTAAATCACTAACTAGTCACCCCTGGCCGGGGTACGCTGGAGGAGTGGGGACCCATTAAATCAAGGGGTCCCCCCCTCCAGCCACCCAAGGGCCAGGGGTGAAGCCCGAGGCTGTCCTACCCATCCAAGAGAGGCGGATGGGGGGCTGATAGCCATGTGTCAGAAAAAAGAATATTGTTTTTTGTAGCAGAACTACAAGTCCCAGCAAGCCTCCCCCTCAAGCTGGTACTTGGAGAACCACAAGTACCAGCATGCGGGGGGGAACGGGCCCGCTGGTACCTGTAGTTCTACTACAAAAAAAATACACAAATAAAAACAGTACACACACACCATGACAGTATAACTTTATTACATACATGCACACCGACATACACACATAGAGTGTAATTCCAAGTTGATCGCAGCAGGAATTTTGTTAGCAGTTGGGCAAAACCATGTGCACTGCAGGGGAGGTAGATTTAACATGTGCAAAGAGAGTTAGATTTTGGGTGTGGTGTGTTCAATCTGCAATCTAGTTTGCAGTGTAAAAATAAAGCAGCCAGTATTTACCCTGCACAGAAATAAAATAACCCACCCAAATCTAACTCTTTCTGCACATGTTATATCTGCCTCCCCTGCAGTGCACATGGTTTTGACCAACTGCTAACAAAGTTAGGTTGAGGTTACTCGCGGTCAACCGCTGACCGCAAAGTTCCCACCATTGGATACAATGGAGCGCCTATGTGCTACAGTGTATCTCGAGTGCGCCGCCTGACAGCTCAGATGCGCACAGCCAATCAGGAGAGTGCCACGACGTGGCGCTCCCTGATTGGCTGAAGGGACCCTCTTTGCCAGCAGTCACGGTGGGCCCCGGCAGTCGGGGAAAGGGGTCCCATGTGTAAACATGGGACCCCTTTCAGTGCGTGGTCCGTGATTTCCATTTTTTTATTTTGCCAAGTACGTAGATTACAAACTAAGAAGAGGACCGATCTACCCCGGATTGTTGTGAGTATAATTTTATTTACAGGTAGCCCGTGGATTCTACGTGGACAAGGGGACCGACACTTCGTGTCAACATAGGTAAGTATGTGTGTATGTCGGTGTGCATGTATGTAATAAAGTTATACTGTCACGGTGTGTTTTTATTTGGGTATTTTTTTGTAGTAGAACTACAGGTACCAGCGGGCCCTTTCCCCCCCGCATGCTGGTACTTGTGGTTCTCCAAGTACCAGCTTATGGGTGAGGCTTGCTGGGACTTGTAGTTCTGCTACAAAAAAACAATATTCTTTTTTCTGATACATGGCTATCAGCCCCCCATCCGCCGCCCTTGGGCTTCACCCCTGGCCTTTGGGTGGCTGGAGGGGGGGGACCCCTTGATTTAAGGGGTCCCCATTCCTCCAGGGTACCCCGGCCAGGGGTGACTAGTTAGTGATTTAATGCCAGGGCCGCAGGGGCCGATATAAAAGTGTCCCCCGGCTGTGGCATTTTCTCTCTGACTAGTGGAGCCCGGTGCTGGTGTTAAAAATACGGGGGACCCCTACGTGTTTTGTCCCCCGTATTTTTGGCACCAGGACCGGTCGCAGAGCCCGGTGCTGGTTGTTAAAATACGGGGGATCCCATGTCATTTTTCCCCCCGTATTTTTACAACCAGGACCGGCCCAAAGAGCCCGAGGCTGGTTATGCTTAGGAGGGGGGACCCCACGCAATTTTTTTCAGGTTTTTTTTAACACTTTTGTGCCATCCATGAAGTCGAATCCAGGATGCACACTATCGTCAATTGGTCCGTTTTTCGACAGTGGGACTGTCGAATCCGTTTTTTATTGAATATGTCGAATTCGGATCCCGGCGGCCGGGATTCGACTGTCGAATTGTGTCGAATCCAAAAACGGTCGAATTCCGGCCGGAATTCGACCACAATTGCATATACCCCTAAATCTGAATTTCGTGTTTTGGATTGCAAAAATTACATGATTTTAGTTGTTTTATTGATTTTTTAAATCAATATCTTGTGGCTTTGCCAAAACCAAAACATGATGATGAATTAGAACCAAAACACGGGAGGTCCGCCCATATCTCTAGTTCCTGCACAATTTTCTACTTAGTCGGACAAGTTTCGCTCACAAGCCGATTTCCCTCATGTTATACTGTAGAAGGCCAGAATTCTTTTTTGCTTACTACTTATTCTAAAATGCAGAATTTGCAGAGGAAGGACCGATAATGAACAGTAATCTCTGTGGGCAAGGTGATAATGCACCAGCCAGTCAGCTCCTAACTGTCAATTTACATATTGGAGCTGATTGGCTAGTGCATTATCACCTTGCACTTATCACTGTTTTATCACTTCTTCTGGCTTAATACATCTGCCCCATATATATATGTATTATTCAAATTTACAATTGAGTTGTTTTTAAATACATTAATATATTGCTCTACACCACTGCTGCTTAACTGATGAGGTCATTTCCCATCAATTCTCATTGGCTGTTTGCTCTTCACTTAACTGACAATTTTTTCCTTTAAAACTGTTCATAAAATTGTTTCTACATTTTTTTAAATTTAATATAGTTTAAAAAGTATTTCTTTTAAATATTTAAATATTATGTTATGCACATCTGAAGAACGGATCTCCTCGTCAAAAACTAGGGAACACAGTGGGGCGGCGCGGTCACATGTGATCTGACCATGCCAGTTAAGTTGTTAAATGCAGATGGAACCGTGCTCATCTGAGGAGGCTTCATCGCAGGATTGCACTCCCGGCATGACTAGGTGGTACATCCGCCTAGTCACGCCGGGATGCACAGAGACGCTCCCATTCAGAGTGTCTCCGTCCGGTCGCGCGATGGAGACACTCCCCCCCGGACCATCTAACAGCTGGGATCCTGGCATCGGTATGGTGACCGGCCGTCTCCCAACCGCCGGGATCCCTGACCCAACCTGCCAAAAGGTATGCTGTGCTGGATTTTTTCAGGATGAACACTGGTCTATTTGTATGAACTTTTTTTATATATCAATTTTTTTTATGTACTTGCTTGTGTTCCGATTGTTCCTTTTTTGGAATAATTTTTATATTTTTTGAATCACCTTTTGGATATCACTATTTTGATCATATAATGTGGACTCTGTGATAAATCCCCTCTGGAATATTTGTATGGACAGTTAAACCAAAGATACCTTTACGTGATTCGAACCATTTTACACTACCTTGAATGGGGTATGTTGAAGCGACTGGTGATGATACTGCAGGTTGCTGTATGAAAGAAACCTTTATATGCATTTTATCACTCCTTAAAGTGTGAGTCTGGGTATGTGTTTACTATAGCACCATTATCCTCTCTACACCTCAGTTGTGACAATTGGGGGAAATGTACTAAGCAGTGATAAGAGTGGAGAAATGAGCCAGTGGAGAAGTTGCCCATGGCAACCAATCAGCTGCTCTGTATAATTTTATAATATGCAAATTGATACTTCAATGTTGATTAGTTGCCATGAACTACTTCTCCACTGGCTCACTTCTCCATTCTTTTCACTGCTTAGTACATCTCCCCCGTCTGATATTGTGCTTTAAGTCTATAGATTGTTCTACACATTTTTGTATATTTCCGTTCACCTGCTTTTTACATCCATAACCTGGAACAAAGTGTTTGGTTGTGTTTAAAAGAAGTAAAAGGACTACATACGAAATTGACTCCACTAAGGGGAATGTATTGTATATATTGTATTAACATCACATTATTTATGCTATTTAATTTTTGGACCTGTGGTTTTGAGCCCATCCAATCATCTGTTTATATCGACTAGTGAGCCTTACATCAGTAGTGGGGAAATTGATGGAAAGACTCTTAACAGAAAGAGTTGTAAACTATCTAAAATTCAGGGGGGGGGGGGGGGGGGGGTCAGGGGGGGTTATCTAGTCAAACAAATCTTACTAACTTTTTTGACTGGGTGACTAAAGTAGTAGATAAAAGAGGGGGGGGGGATATATGTATATATGAATGTAGATGCAATAATGGTCGGCACTCATAGATTAGATATCACCATGCCCCGGTGCCCTCCTAGGTGTATGCACACCAAACAATAAATTCCACACTGCACGGAACATACATTTATAACTCACCAAGTGAAAGTGGGCCCGGCGGCGGGAGGAGGCGCACATTCACTTGGTGAGTTATAAATGTATGTTCTGTGCAGTGTGTAATTTATCCTGAAGATGATTAATAAAATCGAAACGTTGATGCTAACGGGTGTAGTCCCGTGAAATTTGTCAGTAAGTCCCGGGAGTGCTGCCAGGCTCCAGTTACATATGAGTGCTGCCAGGCTCCAGTTACATATATATATATATATATATATATATATATAGATAGATAGATAGATAGATATATCTTATCTAGATTTTAGCAAGGCTTTTGACTGTTCCACATTGCAGATTGTTAAATAAACTTGAAAGCCTGAGATTGAATGGATAAGATCTTGGTTGCAGGATAGAAAAAAGCGTTGTAATAAATGGAGTGCATTCACAGGAGGGAAATCTTACCAGTGCCTTCCTCAGGGATCTGTATTTGGACTAGTGCTTTTTAGCATCTTTATTGGGGACATTGCAAATGGTACTGAAGGGAAAGTATGTCTTTTTGCAGATGACACAACCAGGGGCATAGTGAGGGCATAGCGAGTGGAGCTTGAACTCCAGGCACTGGCGGGGACAGAAGGCTGTAAGAAGCTGGGAGTCGGGACTCAGGGTAGGATGAGAGGACTTGAAGCTAGAGAAGGGGTGGCCACTACACTGCCTGCATGTTCCATGTCACTGAATGCATCAGAGTACAGTGCAGTGCAGTGTTGGGGGATAAGGGGAGGTTAGGAGGCTTGTCACATGAACCTTCCTGGTAGTCAGGTATCTGCATTCAGTGATATGGAACATGCAGGCAGTGTGGTGGCCATCCCTTCCCTCTCCTCAGTCAGTTCCTCATACCCAGGGAGGCCCAGTGTGTCAATCACATAGAAGCCCAACCCCGCCAGACTAGAACGAAGAGCTGTTGCCCTCTTCTTGGTGAGAATTTATATGTGTATACTGTATGTATATGTGTGTGTGTGTGTGTGTGTGTGTGTGTGTGTGTGTGTGTGTGTATGTATTTGTATGTGTAATTGTGGTGTGTATGTGTTTTTATGTTTATATGTGTACATGTCTGTGTATATTTGTGTGTGTATGTCTGTGTATATGAGTGTGAACCTTTATGTGTGCCTGTGTCTATACTGTATGGGTGTGTCAGAGGCGTAACTGTGGGAGGAAATGGAGTCGACTGCCGCCAGGCTCATGCTTTCTAGGGGGGCACCTCTCTTCCTGTTCCATGTGTTCAGCGACACCATTCAATTAAGTTAATTGATAACCCCCGATATCTTTTTCTCCCTACACCTTACAACCCACACCCTCTTTATTATAGATATTCATTTTACAAGTGTCATACCCAGGATTAAAACCCACGACCTATTACACTAGAAGCAGACACCTTACTGATGAAGCTATTTGCTCCTGTATATGAAGCATGATAATTCTAACTATATGAAATTACTTCTCTGACAATTACAAGGAACTTCATATAGTTAGAATTCTCATGCTTCCTATGCAGGAATAGCTCTATCAGTGGGTTCACTACGATATACCGGCGGTCGGGCTCCCGGCGACCAGCATACCGGCGCCGGGAGCCCGACCGCCGGCTTACCGACAGTGTGGCGAGCGAAAATGAGCCCCTTGCGGGCTCACTGCACTCGCCACGCTACGGGCACGGTGGCGCGCTACACGCGACACACTATTTTATTCTCCCTCCAGGGGGGTCGTAGACCCCCACGAGGGAGAATAAGTGTCGGTATGCCGGCTGTCGGGATCCCGGCGCCGGTATACTGTGCGCCGGGATCCCGTCAGTCGGAATACAGAAGACCACCCCTATCAGTAAGGTACCTGTTTCCAGTGCAATAGGTTGTGTATATGTATGTATATTCATACATACATACATACATTTATCTATACGTGTGTGTGTGTGTGTGTGTGTGTGTGTGTGTGGGGAGGGGGGTTACCAATATTTATTTTGCCTCCGGGAAACTGGGACGAACTTACGCCAATGGTGTGAATCATCGTGTGTGTTTGTAGATCAGCAAATGATTGATGATCTAGATATACTAGAGGAATGGTCAAGAGTGTGGCAATTACAGTTTAATGCCAAAAATGCAAAATCATACACTTTGATCTCAAAAATCCAAAAGCTACATTTAATATTAATGGCCCTGGCTATAACTACTGAGGAGGAAAGAGATTTAGGAGTCACTATGTCAGGTGACTTAAAGGCAGTTAAGCAATGTAATAAAGCAATCAGGAAGGCTAGTCAGATGCTTGGTTGCATAGGGAGAGGAATCAGCAGCAGCAGCAGAAAGAAAGAAATAATAATGCCACTGTATAGGTCACTGGTACGCCTCATCTAGAATACCGTGATCAGCTATGGAGCCCATATCTTCAGAATGATATTAATACATTAGAGATTGTACAAAGAAGGGCATCTAAAATGTTGCATGGCCTATATCACAAAACTTACCTGGAACAACAAAAAGATCATAATATGTATAGTTTGGAGCACAGAAGGGAATATGAAAAAAACGTTCAAATGTCAAGGGTTTTAACTAGTGATGAGCGGGTTCGGTTTCTCCGAAAACGAACCCCCCCGAACTTCACCTTTTTCACACGGGTCCGAGGCAGGTTAGAACCTTCCCGCCTTGCTCGGCTAACCCGAGCGCGCCCGAACGTCATCATCCCGCTGTCGGATTCTAGCGAGATTCGGATTCTATATAAGCAGCCGCGCGTCGCCGCCATTTTCACTCGTGCATTGGAGATGATAGGGAGAGGACGTGGCTGGCGTCCTCTCCGTTTATTGTAGAAGTTGATTGGTTTACTTTATTTCTTATTTGTGGGGAGGATTGGGGAGCAGTTGTTAGGAGGAGTACAGTGCAGAGTTTTGCTGATAAGTGACCACCAGTTTGTATCCGTTCTCTGCCTGAAAAAAACGCTCCATACCATATCTGTGCTCAGTGTGCTGCATGATATATCTGTGCTGAGTGCTCATACTGCTTAATTGTGGGGACTGGGGAGCAGCTATAGCAAGAGTACAGTGCAGAGTTTTGCTGACAGTGACCACCAGTATACGTTGTCTGCCTGAAAAACACTCCATATCTGTGCTCACAGTGTGCTGCTTTATTGTGGGGACTGGGGACCACCAGTATAATTAATATTATATAGGAGTAGTACAGTGCAGAGTGCACTGCTGTACCTACCTCTGTGTCGTCACTCGTCATCCATTAAGTATACTATCCATCTGCATTGTATACCTGTGGTGCATTTTAGACTAGTTTAGCAGTTTGCTGACAGTGTCCACCAGTATACTATATATAGCAGTACGGTAGGCCACTGCTGTACCTACCTCTGTGTCGTCACTCGTCATGCATTAAGTATACCATCCATCTACATTGTATACCTGTGGTGCATTTTTTTAGACTAGTTTAGCAGTTTGCTGACAGTGTCCACCAGTATACTATATATAGCAGTACGGTAGGCCACTGCTGTGTACCTACCTCTGTGTCGTCACTCGTCATCCATTAAGTATACTATCCATCTACATTCTATACCTGTGGTGCATTTTAGACAGTTTTGTAGTTTGCTGACAGTGTCCACCAGTATACTATATATATACTTATAGCAGTACGGTAGGCCACTGCTGTGTACCTACCTCTGTGTCGTCACTCGTCATCCATTAAGTATACTATCCATCTACATTCTATACCTGTGGTGCATTTTAGACAGTTTTGCAGTTTGCTGACAGTGTCCACCAGTATACTATATATATCAGTACGGTAGGCCACTGCTGTGTACCTACCTCTGTGTCATCACTCGTCATCCATTAAGTATACTATCCATCTACATTCTATACCTGTGGTGCATTTTAGACAGTTTTGCAGTTTGCTGACAGTGTCCACCAGTATACTATATATAGCAGTACGGTAGGCCACTGCTGTGTACCTACCTCTGTGTCGTCACTCGTCATCCATTAAGTATACTATCCATCTACATTCTATACCTGTGGTGCATTTTAGACAGTTTTGCAGTTTGCTGACAGTGTCCACCAGTATACTATATATATACTGTGACAAGAACACTGGGATAGTGTTTGAGGGCAGGTATATTTGTCCCAGGTTCTTGTCTTACATGTTTTAGAAAATGTTAACTTCTAGGAAAAATGCTTTTTGTTTTGTCTGAACCTTTTCAGTTTGCTGTAAAAGCTGGGTAAAGGCTCTGAGAGAGAGATAAGGCGAGTTCTAGACATTGGGCCCAGTTCGGGTCTTTGGCCTCACAGAGGGCTAATCAGGGTTTCAGCTGTGTAAGAGTGTTATAGTGCTTCTAACCTGATTAGTATGGGCAGACTGCCTGGGAAGGCTGCAGGATCTGTGTGTGAGAGACACGCTTTCTGATGCAAGTAAGCTATACAGTATGTACTGAAGAACTCTGTGTTTTGTTTAGTGACAGTTAGGAATATCTTATGTTTAGTTAGTGCCGGACAGGCAAGGTATTTTTATTTTTGGGTTTTGTTTTATTTTCTGTTTCAATAAAACTGGCCGGGGTCAGTTGTACCAGAAACTGGACTTGTGTTGTTCCTCAGCTGCTGCGTGTGGCCATATTCCCCAGGAAAAGGCGCCTTGCACCCCTACAGTGTTACAACTTGGTGGAGAATGCGAGCACACCGTTCTGCGCATAAGTGAAAGCAGCAGCTTTGTGAGGCCTGCAGAAAACGGTGGTTTATGCAGATACAGCCCAGTGTGAAGTTACTGAGACTCACCCCTGAGGGTTTGATATATGTCCTGGGTGAAAGCAGCTACAAAGCCGCCTGAAAAATCTGTCGACATGGAGGATCTGCTTAAAGCCTTGCTGCAAGCTACAGCGGCTCAGCAGGAGGCCAACCGACAGCAGCAGGTGGCAATGGAAGAAAATAGGAGACAACAGCAGGTGGCAATGGAGGAAAATTGGAGACTACAGCAGGAGGCCAACAGACAGCAGCAGGTGGCAATGGAGGAAAATATAAGACAGCAGCAGGTGGCAATGGAGGAAAATAAGAGACAACAGCAGGCAGTTGTTGATGAACTTTACAGGCAACAGCGTCAGGATAGAGAGGCCTGAACAGAAGTGGTGCAGAGCCTTGCAGCCCGGATTGGAGATGTGGCTGTCAGTGCTCCGACCAGCTCTAGTTCTATACGGGCCAGTCACTTCCTGCAGAAAATGACAGAGGCTGATGATGTGGAGGCCTACTTGACCACATTTGAAAGGACTGCAGAGCGTGAGAACTGGCCAAAAGCACAGTGGGCCAGTCTGCTGGCACCTTTCCTGTCAGGTGAGCCCCAAAAAGCTTACTTTGATTTAAGCCCTGCTGAGGCTCGGGACTATGATAAACTAAAGACTGAGATCCTGACCCGCCTGGGAGTCACGCTGTCAGTACGAGCACAACGGGTGCACCGTTGGCTGTACGCCATGGAGAAGCCTCCGCGCTCCCAGATGCACGACCTTATTCAGCTAACAAAAAAATGGCTACAGCCAGAGACATTAACTGGTCCCCAGATGGTGGAAAGAGTCGTCATGGACCGCTACTTGAGATCTTTGCCCATGGTCCTGCGCAAGTGGGTGAGCCATGGAAACCCGGGTACTGCTGACCAATTAGTGGACATGGTAGAGAGGTATTTGGCAGCAGAGGAACTACTGATGACCACCCAGCAACCCATAGATCCTCGACAGCGCCCTTCAGTAAAGACTGGTAAGACTGTTCCGTGGGAAAACGTTGCTGGGCGGTTAAGAGAACGCAAGGCTGGAGAGACTATAAACACTGGCCCTGGAGACAGGCCAATGGGGCTAGAACGGTCTATGCTGCCCAAACGGGTTGATAATCGTGTGGTTAAATGTTTTAGGTGTGGTATGCCAGGTCATGTTATTGCCAATTGCCCAGTCACGCAAGAACCCATGCAATGTGATGCTGCCTTTGAATGTCGCAGAATGTCTTTCTTTGCTAGGTTAGCCTGTACTGTGGTACCTTCACCTGAGCTGGAAAAACAAATGTGTGATGTGTTCTTAGAGGGTAACCGGGTAGAGGCCTTGCTAGATTCAGGAAGTTTAGTTACCCTCGTGAAAGCTGGGTTAGTGAACCCCTTAAATGTCCAGCAAATACCTATTGGGGTAACTTGCATACATGGGGATACCCAACATTATGCCACTGCTGAGGTGAATATAGAAACTTGTTGTGGGTCAGCAATGGTTAAAGTGGGACTGGTTCCTACCTTGGTGCATGAGGCCATAATAGGGAGGGATTTTCCTCATTTTTGGAAACTGTGGGAATCACGGTTATCAACAGATGTGAGAAGTAAAAAGCCAGTTGATAATACCGGTGATTTTATGGATGTACGTGGGTCTTCGGAACTTTCTGGCCCTTTGCCTTTTGCTAGTTTGGCTGGGGAAGTGACAGATGGGGAGTCCAGTGAGGACCCTCTTGCCGGGAACAGAGACATAGTAGTTAGAACTGAAAGCGTGCCTGACCTGGAGGTAAAGAAGGATCTGTTTGCGTCTGAACAGTTAAAGGATCCTACCTTAATAAAGGCTAGAGAGAATGTTAAGATTGTTAATGGGGAACCTGTGGTACCAGGTGACAGGGTTACGTATCCCCACATGGCCATCTGTAATGAGCTCTTGTACCACATTGTCAAAAGGGGTGAGGATGTGGTGGAACAGCTGGTAGTTCCCCAGCCTTATCGGAGAACGGTACTAGATTTAGCTCATAGTCACGTTACCGCAGGACATTTAGGGGCAGAAAAAACCACTGAAAGAGTTTTACAAAGGTTCTTTTGGCCAGGGGTTTATAAAGAAGTGTCTGAATATTGTTCTTCCTGTCCTGAATGCCAGTATCATGCCCCTAGACCCCATTTCAGGAGCCCACTAGTTCCCATGCCTATTATAGAGGTCCCGTTTGACAGAATAGCCATGGATCTCGTGGGGCCCTTGTTAAAGTCTGCTCGGGGCCATCAGTATATCCTGGTAATTATGGACTATGCCACTCGATATCCTGAGGCTGTCCCTTTACGCACTATCACAACCAAGGCGATAGCTAGGGAGCTGGTGCAGGTATTTAGTAGAGTGGGAATACCAAAAGAAATTTTGACTGACCAAGGTACTCCATTTATGTCAAGGATCATGAAAGAGTTGTGCAAGTTATTTAAGGTCACTCACCTCAGGACGTCCATCTACCATCCCCAAACTGACGGGTTGGTGGAAAGGTTTAATAAAACATTAAAAAGTATGTTAAAAAAGGTTGTTGAGAGAGATGGGAAAAACTGGGATTGTTTGTTGCCCTACTTGTTAATGGCCATCAGAGAAGTTCCTCAGTCCTCTACGGGGTTTTCTCCATTTGATTTGTTGTATGGTAGACACCCCAGAGGGCTGTTGGATATTGCCAAAGAGACGTGGGAAGGACAGCCCACTCCTTATAGAAGCGTTATTGAGCATGTAACACAAATGCAGGATAGGATTGCAGCCGTGGTACCTGTTGTCAGAGAGCACATGGAACAGGCCCAAAGTGCTCAACAGAGGGTCTATAACCGGAGTGCCAAGATACGGGAATTTGCTCCTGGCGATAGAGTTCTTGTTTTGGTACCCACTGTGGAAAGCAAATTCCTAGCTAAATGGCAGGGTCCATTTGAGATTAGGGAAAAAGTGAATGAGGTTAATTACAAAGTATACCAGCCGGGAAAGAGAAAACCCGAACAGATCTACCATGTTAACTTAATCAAACCCTGGAAAGATAGGTTGTCTCTGTCAGCGGAGCCTTGCCCTTCGGTGTCTTCACCCCGGTTGCTTCCCGCAGTGAAGGTGTCAGAGACATTATCAGCTGATCAGAACAATCAGGTTAAAGAATTTCTCATCCAAAATAGGGAGGTATTTTCAGAGCTGCCTGGCCGAACGACCATAATAAAACATGACATTGTCACAGAACCAGGGGTCAGGGTTCATTTAAAGCCATATAGGATTCCTGAAGCTCAGCGAGAAGCTATTTCTAAGGAAGTTAAAACCATGTTAGAACTGGGAGTCATAGAGGAGTCTAACAGTGAGTGGTCCAGTCCCATAGTGCTCATCCCGAAGCCCGACGGTAGCATACGCTTCTGTAATGACTTTCGTAAGTTAAATGAGGTGTCCAAGTTTGACGCATACCCCATGCCCCGTGTGGATGAGCTTGTAGAAAGGCTGGGAACAGCCAGGTTTCTCACCACATTGGACCTGACCAAAGGTTACTGGCAAATACCTTTATCTGATAGCGCCAAAGAAAAAACAGCCTTTTCGGTTCCGGAGGGGCTGTACCAGTATAAGATGTTACCCTTTGGGTTGCATGGGGCTCCAGCAACCTTTCAACGGGCGATGGATAAAATTTTGAGGCCCCATAGAAAATATGCAGCTGCCTATTTGGATGATGTGGTAATTCACAGTACAGACTGGGGGTCCCATTTGGTTAAAGTACAAGCAGTACTGGACTCAATCAGAGAGGCAGGGTTAACTGCTAACCCAAAGAAGTGCTGCCTCGCAATGGAGGAGGTCAAATACTTGGGCTTCACCATAGGCAGAGGTCTGATTAGGCCCCAATTGAATAAAGTTGATGCTATTCAAAACTGGCCTCGTCCAGTGAATAAAAAACAGGTAAGGACTTTTTGGGGAATTACTGGGTACTATAGACGGTTTATTCCTAATTTTGCGACCACAGCGGTGCCGTTGTCAGACCTTACCAAAGGGAAGCAGTCAAATGTGGTGAAATGGAACCCTGATGCAGAAAAGGCGTTCCAAGCGTTAAAAGTGGCTTTGTGTTCACAACCGGTGTTGATAACACCAGATTTTTCAAAAGAATTTGTGGTACAGACAGATGCCTCAGAGGTAGGGATAGGTGCTGTGCTGTCCCAAACCAGAGATGGGGACGAACACCCTATCATTTATTTGAGTAGGAAACTCAATGAGCATGAAAAAAGGTATGCCATTGTGGAAAAGGAGGCTTTGGCCATTAAGTGGGCACTAGATACCTTGAGATATTACCTCTTGGGTAGACAATTCAGACTAGTGACAGACCATGCCCCTTTAAAATGGATGTATGTAAATAGAGGCAAGAATGCTCGTGTAACTAGATGGTTTCTAGCGTTGCAGGACTTTAAGTTTACTGTCGAACATAGACCGGGAACACAATTGGCCAACGCAGATGCATTGTCTCGCATCTTCTGTTTGGGGGCTACAAGTGTTCCGGCCCCTAGGTCGAAACAGGGGAGGGGGATATGTGACAAGAACACTAGGATAGTGTTTGAGGGCAGGTATATTTGTCCCAGGTTCTTGTCTTACATGTTTTAGAAAATGTTAACTTCTAGGAAAAATGCTTTTTGTTTTGTCTGAACCTTTTCAGTTTGCTGTAAAAGCTGGGTAAAGGCTCTGAGAGAGAGATAAGGCGAGTTCTAGACATTGGGCCCAGTTCGGGTCTTTGGCCTCACAGAGGGCTAATCAGGGTTTCAGCTGTGTAAGAGTGTTATAGTGCTTCTAACCTGATTAGTATGGGCAGACTGCCTGGGAAGGCTGCAGGATCTGTGTGTGAGAGACACGCTTTCTGATGCAAGTAAGCTATACAGTATGTACTGAAGAACTCTGTGTTTTGTTTAGTGACAGTTAGGAATATCTTATGTTTAGTTAGTGCCGGACAGGCAAGGTATTTTTATTTTTGGGTTTTGTTTTATTTTCTGTTTCAATAAAACTGGCCGGGGTCAGTTGTACCAGAAACTGGACTTGTGTTGTTCCTCAGCTGCTGCGTGCGGCCATATTCCCCAGGAAAAGGCGCCTTGCACCCCTACAGTGTTACAATACTTATAGCAGTACGGTAGGCCACTGCTGTACCTACCTCTGTGTTGTCACTCGTCATCCTTTAAGTATACTATCCATCTACATTCTATACCTGTGGTGCATTTTAGACAGTTTTGCAGTTTGCTGACAGTGTCCACCAGTATACTATATATAGCAGTACGGTAGGCCACTGCTGTGTACCTACCTCTGTGTCGTCACTCGTCATCCATTAAGTATACTTTCCATCTACATTCTATACCTGTGGTGCATTTTAGACAGTTTTGCAGTTTGCTGACAGTGTCCACCAGTATACTATATATATACTTATAGCAGTACGGTAGGCCACTGCTGTGTACCTACCTCTGTGTCGTCACTCGTCATCCATTAAGTATACTATCCATCTACATTCTATACCTGTGGTGCATTTTAGACAGTTTTGCAGTTTGCTGACAGTGTCCACCAGTATACTATATATAGCAGTACGGTAGGCCACTGCTGTGTACCTACCTCTGTGTCGTCACTCGTCATCCATTAAGTATACTATACATCTACATTCTATACCTGTGGTGCATTTTAGACAGTTTTGCAGTTTGCTGACAGTGTCCACCAGTATACTATATATAGCAGTACGGAAGGCCACTGCTGTGTATCTACCTCTGTGTCGTCACTCGTTATCCATTAAGTATACTATCCATCTACATTGTATACATGTGGTGCATTTTAGTTTTGCGCAGTAAATATAGTAGTAGGCCATTGCTATTGATACTGGCATATAATTCCACACATTAAAAAATGGAGAACAAAAATGTGGAGGTTAAAGGGAAAGATCAAGATCCACTTCCACCTCGTGCTGAAGCTGCTGCCACTAGTCATGGCCGAGACGATGAAATGCCATCAACGTCGTCTACCAAGGCCGATGCCCAATGTCATAGTAGAGAGCATGTAAAATCCAAAATACAAAAGTTCAGTAAAATGACCCAAAAATCAAAATTAAAAGCGTCTGAGGAGAAGCGTAAACTTGCCAATATGCCATTTACGACACGGAGTGGCAAGGAACGGCTGAGGCCCTGGCCTATGTTCATGGCTAGTGGTTCAGCTTCACATGAGGATGGAAGCACTCATCCTCTCACTAGAAAACTGCAGTGCCACTCCTTGATGGGCCAGGTGTTTGTGTCGGCCACTTGGGTCGCTTAGCTTAGTTACACAGCTACCTCATTGCGCCTCTTTTTTTCTTTGCTTCATGTGCTGTTTGGGGACTATTTTTTTTGAAGTGCCATCCTGTCTGACACTGCAGTGCCACTCCTAGATGGGCCAGGTGTTTGTGTCGGCCACTTGGGTCGCTTAGCTTAGTCACACAGCTACCTCATTGCGCCTCTTTTTTTCTTTGCATCATGTGATGTTTGGGGACAATTTTTTGGAAGGGCCATCCTGTCTGACACTGCAGTGCCACTCCTAGATGGGCCAGGTGTTTGTGTCGGCCATTTGTGTCGCTTAGCTTAGTCACACAGCGACCTTGGTGCGCCTCTTTTTTTCTTTGCATCATGTGCTGTTTGGGGACAATTTTTTGGAAGGGCCATCCTGTCTTGATTGACACTGCAGTGCCACTCCTAGATGGGCCAGGTGTTTGTGTCGGCCACTTGTATCGCTTAACTTAGTCACACAGCCACCTTGGTGCGCCTCTTTTTTTCTTTACATCATGTGCTGTTTGGGGAGTATTTTTTTGAAGGGCCATCCTGCCTGACACTGCAGTGCCACTCCTAGATGGGCCAGGTGTTTGTGTCGGCCACTTGTGTCGCTTAGCTTAGTCACACAGCCACCTTGATGCGCCTCTTTTTTTCTTTGCATCATGTGCTGTTTGGGGACTATTTTTTTGAAGGGCCATCCTGCCTGACTGACACTGCAGTGCCACTCCTAGATGGGCCAGGTGTTTGTGTCGCCCACTTGTGTCGCTTAGCTTAGTCACACAGCCAGCTTGGTGCGCCTCTTTTTTTCTTTGCATCATGTGCTGTTTGGGGACTATTTTTTTGAAGGGCCATCCTGCCTGCCTGACACTGCAGTGCCACTCCTAGATGGGCCAGGTGTTTGTGTCGGCCACTTGTGTCGCTTAGCTTAGCCATCCAGCGACCTCGGTGCAAATTTTAGGACTAAAAATAATATTGTGAGGTGTAAGGTGTTCAGAATAGACTGGAAATGAGTGGAAATTATGGTTATTGAGGTTAATAATACTATGGGATCAAAATGACCCCCAAATTCTATGATTTAAGCTGTTTTTTAGGGTTTTTTGAAAAAAACCACCCGAATCCAAAACACACCCGAATCCGACAAAAAAATTTCGGTGAGGTTTTGCCAAAACGCGTCCGAATCCAAAACACGGCCGCGGAACCAAACCCAAAACCAAAACACAAAACGCGAAAAATTTCCGGTGCACATCACTAGTTTTAACAAGGTACAGGTGGAGACATTCTTCAAAGGTAGAGCAGTATTAGAACATAGGGGGTCATTCCGAGTTGATCGCTAGCAGAAGGTACAGGTGGAGACATTCTTCAAAGGTAGAGCAGTATTAGAACATAGGGGGTCATTCCGAGTTGATCGCTAGCAGAAAATGTTTGCTGTGCAGCGATGATGCAAAAAAAGGGCACTTCTGCGAATGCGTATGCGGCGCAATGCGCACGCGCAACGTACTTTCACAACGGCTGATGTAGTTTCACACAAGGTCTAGCGAAGCTTTTCAGCCGCACTGCTGGCCGCAGAGTGATTGACATGAAGTAGGCGTTTCTGGGTGTCAACTGACCGTTTTCAGGGAGAGTTCGAAAAAACGCAGGCGTGCCAGGAAAAATGCAGGCGTGGCTAGGCGAACGCAGGGCGTGTTTGTGACGTCAAAACAGGAACTGAACAGTCTGAAGTCATCGCAAGCGCTGAGTAGGTCTGAAGCTACTCTGAACCTGCACAAAATTATTTTGTAGCCGCTCTGCAATCCTTTCTTCGCACTTCTGCTAAGCTAAAATACACTCCCAGTGGGCGGCAGCATAGCGTTTGTATGGATGCTAAAAACAGCTAGCGAGCGATCAACTCGGAATGACCCCCCTAATGACATACACTGAAACTGGAGTGAGGTAGGTTTACGGGAATTTGAGGAAAAATGACTTCACGGAAAGGCTAGTGGACATATGAAATAGCCTGTCATCAGAGGTGGTAGAGGCTAAGACAGTAGAGCAATTTAAACATGCATGGGATAGACATAAGGATATCCTTACAAAGAAATGAGGATCAAATATCCTAGGGCAGATATATTAAGCCTGGAGAAGGGATAAAGCAGTGATAAGTGGAAGGTGATAACGTACCAGCCAATCAGCTCCTGTCAATTTACATATTGGAGCTGATTGGCTGGTGCGTTATCACCTTGCACTTATCACTGCTTTCTCACTTCTCCAGGCTTAATACATCTGCCCCAGGGTTTGATGTAACAATATGGTTAAACAAGGGGCAGACTGGATGGGCTAAGTGGTTCTTAACTGTCGTCAAATTCCATGTTTCTGTGCAGTGTCTGACTGGGACATGAATGGCACCCCAGGAGAATGCAGTGGTAGGGGCCCAAGTTTAGGGGTGTGGCCAGTGGGACCCTTCATAAATATATATAGTAAATACTGGTAGTGCATGCATGATTATGTGCTAGTCCAGACAGGGGTGTATCTAGGGGCCCAGGTGCCCCTGGCAAAGTAAGGGACTGGCGCCCCCCATATTTGAAATATGGAAGGTGCATGTGCAAAAAAGGGACATGATCTTGTGGGTAAGGGGCATGACCATACAATAGTTCCCCAATTCAAATTATGCTACGCAATAGTAACCCTTATACACATCATGCCCACAAAGAAGCAGTTCCCTTTACACATTATGCCCACACAGTAATTCTTATAACACTGAGGAGACATCAGCAGTGCCTGGCCTGGCTGAGGAGGCAATGCCACCCAAGGCCAGGTAGTATAATCAAATAGTAGTGCAAAGAATTGCAGTGTAGCGCACTACCCAGTGGTGCAAGTAGAAAAAAAAGTTAGTGGTACTGTGCGCGTGCCCAAAAAATGGATGTGGCCACATACAGTATCACATGGGGCATGGCCAATGAAAATGGGGTGTGATACACATATGACCCCAATAGTGTAGTGCCAGATACACGTATGCCCCCAATAGTGCCAGATACACATATGCCCCCACAGTGCCAGATACACATATGCCCCCACAGTGCCAGATACACACATGCCCCCACTGTGCCAGATACACATGCCCCCACAGTGCCAGATATGACCCACAGTGCCAGATACACAAATGCCCCCACAGTGCCAGATATGCCCCCACATTGCCAGATACACATGCCCCCACAGTGGTAGATATGCCCCCACAGTGCCAGATACACATATTCCCCAGGTTGCTAGATATGCCCTCATAGTGCCAGATATTCACTCACAGTGCAAGATATGCCCCCAGCAGCGCAACACACCATTGTTGATGCTGCTGCTGCCTGGGGCTGGCACTGTCTGCTGCAGCTGTCGGGGAGAGGAGAGCGCAGCACGCGCTCTCCTGCCCTCAGTCCGATCACCTGCGATGGTGGTATGTAGCTCAGATTCTGGCACCGGTCCGCGAGCTAATTAGAGCTTGCGGGCCAGCAGCTCCGGATTGGCTGCCAGACTGCAAGCTCTGATTGGCTCACGAACCGGCATTTGAGTACACGCCGCCGCCAGACTCAATGGGGGAAGAAACCGCCGGTCTACAGATTGAAGGGGGCAGGAGAGGAGAGGTGCATGCTGTGCTCTCATCTCTCCACAGTGTCTGCAAGGTTGCGGCCTGGCGGTACAGCGTACTAGCTGGGAATTTCTTACCACCGTACTTGCAGCACTGGCATTACCTAACTCTCCTATTCAAATGTACATAGCAGTAGCCCCCCTTCAGCACATAACCATAGCCCCACCAGAACACAGCACGTCGTTATTTCCCACCTCCCAGCACAGTGATAGTCCCAACCCCCCTCCCAGCACATAGCCATAGTCCCCTCCCAGTAAATAGCCATAGCCTCCCCACCTCTCCTAGCAATAGCCGAAGACCCCCAGCACATAGCCATAGTCTCCACATCTACCAACACAGTAATACAGTAGTCCCCACCCCCCTCCCATCACATAACAATAGTTCCCTGCCAGCATAGATAGCCATAGTCCCCGTCCTTGCACATGGCCCCTCACCTCCCCAAACACATAGCCATATTCTCTATCCCCCTCCCAGCACATAGCTGTAGTCTGCCCATAGCACATACTGTAGCAGTAGTCTCCCCCACTCCCAGCACGTACATAGCCTCCCCACACAGCACATAGTCCTGGTCCCCAACCCACAACATCCCATCAGATAGCCGTAGTGTCTGGCAATACCTGCTGTGCCGAGCTGCCTTGTGTGGAGGGCAGAGGATCGCTCTGTAGACTAGAGCTGGCGCCGGTGTCCAGTACCACACCAAACTACGTGAAGAAACTGAAAATAAACTACAGCTCCCAGCAGCCCTTGCCACTGGGAGCTCCCGAAAGCAAGGGTTGCTCGGAGTTGTAGTTTATTTTCAGTTTCTTACCTGTAGTGCATTGCGATGCCGGACACCGGCGCCAGCTCCTGCCTGCTGAGCAATCCTCCACCCCCCGTCCCAGGCAGCTCAGCGCAGCAGGTATTGTCAGACACTACGGCTTAAGGGATTCCACCCATTGGCCAAGGGTGGCATTGTCGGGTGGCGCCCCCCCCCTCTCGGCGGGCGCCCCTCGCGAGTGCCATCCTGGCCAATGGGTAGATACGCCCCTGAGTCCAGATTAATAACAGCAATGCACTGTAGAAAATACACCATAATCCTGTGCAGTATAACGCAATATGCACAATGTATAATTCAAGTAGAAAGTTTGTAACTTGGGGGTTATTCAGGTTTGTTAGCAAACCAAAAAGCAAGCAACTGGGCAAAACCATGTTGTACTGCAGGTGGGGCAGATGTAACATGCAGAGAGAGTTAGATTAGGGTGGGTTATATTGTTTCTGTGCATGGTAAATGCTGACTGCTTTATTTTTACACTGCAATTTAGATTACAGTTTGAACACACCCCACCCAGAGCCGGATTAAGGGGGATGCCAAGGGGGTCAGTACCCCGGGCCCCCCTGGCATAAGGGGCCCCCCAGCCGAAGCTGCTCTGCACCGCTCTGGTGCTGCTGTCCCCTCTGCCCTGTATCAGTCGCTGACACTGACCCGTGAGGAGGGGGGAGGGAGCCACACGAACAGCCGCGAGCGGGACATCACATCCCCGCTGGCAGCGCGGAATCCTCCCTCCCCAGCAGCCGGGAGTCTTCTCCTCCCTGCTGCAGCTTGGAGCCTTGACCCCGACTTCTCCTGTTGCCGGTGGCTGGCTTTGTGCTGGGCTGGGGGGAATAGGGGGGTGGCCCAAATGTTTTTTAATTTCAATGAACGCTGTCCGGTCCTATGGCAGGCATTCGGAGCCCCACCCCCTTGTGGCTGTATACCGCGATTCGGGGGTTGGAGCACAGGGGGTGGAGCTAATATGAGATAATTGTTATAGAATCACGTCATAATGGCTCCGCCCCCTCTCCGTCGTCCCGCGGCATTTTTGCCGTGGGGGCGGGGCCTAATGGTGAACCGTGTCCCTGGCTCCCAGCAATATCTCCTGGCTGTGGCATCCATTCCTCACACCTTTCCTCAGGGCAGGCTTCAGTGTAAGTGTGTGCACAGTTTGTGCTCTATCTGTGTATGCGGGTGGTCATTCCGAGTTGTTCGCTCGCAAGCTGCTTTTAGCAGCATTGCACACGCTAAGCCGCCGCCTACTGGGAGTGAATCTTAGCTTATCAAAATTGCGAACGAAAGATTTGCAATATTGCAAAAAGACTTCTCTGTGCAGTTTCTGAGTAGCTCGAGACTTACTCTTCCAGTGCGATCAGTTCAGTGCTTGTCGTTCCTGGTTTGACGTCACAAACACACCCAGCGTTCGCCCAGACACTCCTCCGTTTCTCCAGCCACTCCCGCGTTTTTCCCAGAAACGGTAGCATTTTTACAATCACTCCCATAAAACGGCCTGTTTCCGCCCAGAAACACCCACTTCCTGTCAATCACACTCCGATCTCCAGAACGAAGAAAAAACCTCGTAATGCCGTGAGTAAAATACCAATCTTCATAGCAAATTTACTTGGCGCAGTCGCAGTGCGAACATTGCGCATGCGCAATTAGCGGAAAATCGCTGCGATGCGAAGAAAATTACCGAGCGAACAACTCGGAATAACCACCACTGTATGTATGTGTATGTGTTCTATTAGTGTGTATGTGTGTATATTTTCTATGTGTGTGTATGTTGTGTATTTGTGTGTGTGTGGGTGTATGAGCTCTATGTAATGTGTGTGTGTATGTATATATATATATATATATATACACACAAATCGATTGGCCAGCACTCCCTCTCCTCAATCATCAGCTGTGGTGCTCTTTACACTGCCTTCACATAACCTCCAAAAGTATGTCACTCAGCGGGCATCTTAATCACATATCACAAACGCCAGCTAGTTCCGCAACATTTCGGGTTTTATTTACCCTATTGTCGTATATGTGCTGTTTGACAAAGGTTAAATAAAACCCGAAACGTTGCTGAACTAGCTGGCGTTTGTGATATGTGATTAAGAAGCCCGCTGAGTGACATACTTTTGGAGTATGTATACACACAGACACACACACACACAGTGGTCGAAGTGGGGTGGTATACAGCGGTATGGTATACCGCCACTTCTTCCACTGACCCGGAAATGAGGAAATTAAAGAGCAGCAGGAGGCGAGGGAAGTGGCCATCCAGCTGCACATGTTGCTCCCCGTCCCTGCGCGGCGGCCGTGTAGAGCGCTGTACTAGCTCACAGCCGCCAACCGCCGCCCGCTGGTCACCGGCGCCAGCCACCCACCGCACGCTGCTCACCGCAGCCAGCCACCAGCCGCTCACCGCCGCCAGCCACCCGCCGCTCACCCGAAACAAATGAGGTAATGTTCCCCTGCTGTCACCTCTCTCCGTGTCGTTACCATCCCTGTCCCTACTGTCACTCTCTCTCTCCCAGCTGTCACTGTCGTCACTCTCTCTCTCCCTGCTGTCACTGTCGTCACTCTCTCTCCCTGTCATCACTCTCTCTCTCTCCCTGTCGTCACTCTCTCTCTCCCTGTCGTCACTCTCTCTCTCCCTGTGGTCACAATTTCAGCTCATTCAGTGTGCTATAATGTGAATTTCGGGTCATTTAGTGTGCTATCATGTGAATTTTGGCTCATTCAATGTGCTACAATGGAATTTTGGCTCATTCAGTGTGCTATAATGTGAATTTCGGCTCATTCAGTGTGCTATAATGTGAATTTCAGGTCATTTAGTGTGCTATCATGTGAATTTCGGCTCATTCAATGTGCTACAATGGAATTTTGGCTCATTCAGTGTGCTATAATGTGAATTTTGGCTCATTCAGTGTGGTATAATGTGAATTTCGGGTCATTTAGTGTGCTATCATGTGAATTTCGGCTCATTCAATGTGCTACAATGGAATTTTGGCTCATTCAGTGTGCTATAATGTGAATTTCGGCTCATTCAGTGTGGTATAATGTGAATTTCGGGTCATTTAGTGTGCTATCATGTGAATTTCGGCTCATTCAATGTGCTACAATGGAATTTTGGCTCATTCAGTGTGCTATAATGTGAATTTCGGCTCATTCAGTGTGCTACAATGTGAATTTCGGCTCATTCAGTGTGCTACAATGTGAATTTCGTCTCACTCAGTGTGCTACAATGTGATTTTCGGCTCATTCAGTGTGCTACAATGTGAATTTCGGCTCATTCAGTGTGCTACAATGTGAATTTCGGCTCACTCAGTGTGCTACAATGTGATTTTCGGCTCATTCAGTGTGCTACAATGTGAATTTCGGCTCATTCAGTGTGCTACAATGTGAATTTCGGCTCACTCAGTGTGCTACAATGTGAATTTCGGCTCACTCAGTGTGCTACAATGTGAATTTCGGCTCATTCAGTGTGCTACAATGTGAATTTCGGCTCACTCAGTATGCTACAATGTGAATTTCGGCTCATTCAGTGTGCTGTAATGTGAATTTCGGCTCATTCAGTGTGCTATAATGTGAATTTCAGGTCATTCAGTGTGCTATAATGTGAATTTCGGCTCATTCAGTGTGCTATAATGTGAATTTCGGGTCATTTAGTGTGCTATCATGTGAATTTCGGCTCATTCAATGTGCTACAATGGAATTTTGGCTCATTCAGTGTGCTATAATGTGAATTTCGGCTCATTCAGTGTGCTATAATGTGAATTTCGGGTCATTTAGTGTGCTATCATGTGAATTTCGGCTCATTCAATGTGCTACAATGGAATTTTGGCTCATTCAGTGTGCTATAATGTGAATTTCGGCTCATTCAGTGTGGTATAATGTGAATTTCGGCTCATTTAGTGTGCTACAATGTGAATTTCGTCTCACTCAGTGTGCTACAATGTGATTTTCGGCTCATTCAGTGTGCTACAATGTGAATTTCGGCTCATTCAGTGTGCTACAATGTGAATTTCGGCTCACTCAGTGTGCTACAATGTGAATTTCGGCTCACTCAGTGTGCTACAATGTGAATTTCGGCTCATTCAGTGTGCTACAATGTGAATTTTGGCTCACTCAGTATGCTACAATGTGAATTTCGGCTCATTCAGTGTGCTATAATGTGAATTTCGGCTCATTCAGTGTGCTATAATGTGAATTTCAGGTCATTCAGTGTGCTATAATGTGAATTTCGGGTCATTTAGTGTGCTATCATGTGAATTTCGGCTCATTCAATGTGCTACAATGGAATTTTGGCTCATTCAGTGTGCTATAATGTGAATTTCGGCTCATTCAGTGTGCTATAATGTGAATTTCGGCTCATTCAGTGTGCTACAATGTGATTTTCGGCTCATTCAGTGTGCTACAATGTGAATTTCGGCTCATTCAATGTGCTACAATGTGAATTTCAGCTCACTCAGTGTGCTACAATGTGAATTTCGGCTCATTCAGTGTGCTACAATGTGAATTTTGGCTCACTCAGTATGCTACAATGTGAATTTCGGCTCATTCAGTGTGCTACAATGTGAATTTAGGCTCATTCAGTGTGCTACAATGTGAATTTCGGCTCATTCAGTGTGCTATAATGTGAATTTAGGCTCATTCAGTGTGCTACAATGTGAATTTCAGCTCGTACCGTGTGCTATAAGGTGAAAGGGGCACCAGTACTAGATAGTATAAGGGGTTCTACTACACGGGACACGTCCCCTTTTGGGTGGCCACACCCCCTTTTCTGGAGGCGTGTGCATAATTGTGTCCTTGACTTTTGCATTCCCCCACTTCAAAATTTCCACTTCGACCACTGTGTGTATATATATATATATATATATACACACACACACACACATACACACACACACACACACACACATACACGCACATGTGCGTGCATCAAAGGAAACCCCCCTTCCGAATCCTGCTTTTGCCATTGTGGGGGGTGGTTGCCGGGGGGGGGCCTGTCTTGTGTGCCCTGGGCCCCCCAAGGGCTTAATCCGGCCCTGAACCCACCCTAAACTTCTCTGCACATGTTACATCTGCCACACCTGCAGTGCAACATGGTTTTGCCCAGTTGTGTGCTATTTTGGTTTGCTAACAAGCCTAAGTGAGGCCCTTAATCCCTTAAAGAGGAGGTGGATATTCTCTCCCCCTCCCCCCATATGCACAGAAGGACTCCTGAATTTGAAACCCGGAAGTACTTATATTGCAAAGGACAGCTCTTATAGGGAGAGCTGTTCATTGCAATTTTAATTGCATTTCATTGCACCGGTATGTACTCAGTAAGTGCAGGAAAGCGGTTGTGCAGTGCCATACAACTGGATCAGCCTCATGACCATCAATCTTATAGTAGAACGTGAATAGTTTCCAAATGAGTGCAGAATCAATTACCTTGGAACCATTGGCTTATCTATAATGGGTGCAGGGTGTGCGGCGCACTCCGGCCCCTGGGTCCAGGGCTGCCCACACCTCCCACACTACACCCATATAATTACACTTACCTCTGCTGAGTCCCCTGGCGGTCGGCGATGCAGACAGAAATCACCAGAAAAATGGCATGGCGGCCATTTTCCCAGTGGTTTACGCACTATGGAGGTTTCCCTGCAAACATGCACCATGTTTGCGGAGACCTACGCATGCACAAGGAGGAGGGAGCATGTCTGGGAGCTTGAATACGGGTGCTGTCCTCTTATTCCGCCACTGCTTGAAACTAATGCTTTATAAACAATGACATCTCGCTATATTTAGATTATAGAGCTATTACATATATTACTTAGGCATGTATTGGTACCACTTGTATATTATATAACAGCACAGCAGTGCATGTATTTTGTTTGTTTTCTCTTCATATTAGTCTGTTTTTTCCTCCCGAGTAAATGTATTTCATACACTGTAAGTAATCCTATAATAAAATCAGTAACTATAGTAAATGAAGTATGAACTGTTTGGAGTTTGTACATATGTAGGGCAAAGACGACTTTTAAAATGATGCCCAGCTCCTATCTAATTTACACAGGCAGGTAATCCAACAATTTTAACATACAGGCAATGATGAGAACAGCACGTCCTGACACACAGAGAGAGAAAGCTCATCTCTTCTAAGAAGTCAGCTCTTGAAATAACTTGCATGAGCAGGTCAAGTGTAATAATATTGGGTCACTGGAGAAAGAGTACAAGATTAATAGTTATTCAAGTCTAATGAAATCAGACAAATGTTTCTGGAATTACCACAATAATTCTATAATTCACTGACTCACAACACTGTAGCAATAACTGGAGACCGATTAACTCTTGCTGCAGAGCATAGAAAACCAAGCTGAGAATGAGCAAGTAATGCTAGAATAATGCCAAGATGTGGCGCGGAATGGTAGCATGATTAATCAGGCCTAGGTGACTGACATTTAATGCTTGAGACAATGGTCAGCCAATCAGCTGTGGACCATCTTTCAATATATATTATAATCCTGGACGTAAAGGACACATGTATCATGTGCGTAATGTACAAAATAATAAGGAAGATTGCTGTATTGAGCGGACAGTACACCGTATGAATACAACAGTTAAAAATGATTGGGGTTTTTTTCTCCATATGCTATTCCTCCTGTGTCTTTATACTGAATGTTTGATATAAGCCTTTCTATTCATCAAAAAAGTGTTCAGGGGATACAATTTACCTTGCAGAGTTTGCCCACTGTTGTGTAAAATAAAAGTGGCATACAGTATTGCAGGATCTCAATGATAGAACAGACTGTTTTACTCTTTTAGAACCCATTAGTGTAGAACAGAGATAACTGATCAGTATGTGAAGTGTAAAGCTAGGTACACACAGTCAGATTTTTTCAGGTGTCCTGACAATCGGGACAATTTTTAGCCAATTTGAAACCTCCACTATCTGAGCTACATAGTAAGCAATTTTGTTTTCAAGTAACCGATTTTCTGCCACACCACATCGAATTTGCATGTGTACAACCACAATGAGTATGACATAGTCATGGGAAAACTTGGGAAATATGGCATACTTGCATACTCTCCCGGATCGCCAGGAGACTCCCGAATATCGTGTTGCGCTCCCGGCCCTAGAGCCGGCATTACCCCTGCAGCCCCCGCAGCTGTCCTTTAAAGTAGATGATCAAGGGAGGCCAATGATGTCATTCGCTCTGAAGCGCGTCATTGTAGCTCCCCCCCCCCCTGCTTTTCAATGCCAGTAATTTGGGCATTGAATAGCAGGGGTGGGACCACGATGATGCAATCATGTTTCCACACCCCTGCTCTGCCCACCGATGCTGAGGCCAGGCCCCCAGCTGTTCCGACCTGACTGCCCCCTCCCACATAGGGCAGCCAGAATGTCAGTGAGTATGAAATATGGTCAGAGAAATTTCAGGGGTGGATTGGGCCACCGGGATACCAGGAAAGGTTCTGGTGGGCCGGTACCTTGCCCCCATCTGCCGGGCCAGCCTGGCTGACAGTGACACTGCCAGCACTTCCGGGATATGCGGTCCAAGCTTGGCACGCAAAACGGATGCATCAGTAACAAGTCTGTGCGAGCCCCTCCTGCTGTCCGATGCCACTCTGACCACCCCCATTCCCCTGCGAGAAACCGGAGACGGGAGAGGAGGAGCAGCGCCCGAGCCAGGACTTCCTGCAGGTACCAGGGCCAAACTGTGGAGGAAATGAAGGCTGTACCTGGCATAGGGGGTCATTCAAAGATGAACGCAGATCGCTGCATACGCAGCCAGTTCTGTGTTCATCTCTGCACATGCACAAAGCAAGGCTGTCCAGCATGTGTAGCGCCGCCTCTCGATGCATCCGCAATTACATTGCCGATGCATCTGATCTAAGATTGACCCCTGGCAGCGCAGCCTGGCTGTGATGTCAGCAGCCTTTTTTTCGAAGCGGCTGTGTGTGACGTCATGCAGCCGCCCCAAAAATGGTCCCATCCCGCCCCCGTTTTTTCTGGCACCTCCCCCGCAACAACTTAATCCTGCTGCGCTGTCGCCTGTCAATCACATTTGGGTCGCATCCATCGGGATGCGACCGCGATGTATTTGTCCACTGCGCATGCACAGTTTGCTGCCACCGGCAAACTGCACTGCGGGCCACTAATGTGGCGGGGTCTGAATGACCCCCATAATGTGTATAATGGGCTGTACCTGGCATAATTTGTATAATGGGCTGTACCTGGCATAATATGTATAATGGGCTCTACCTGGCCTAATGTATATAAGCAGCTCTACCTGGCATAACATGTATAAGGTGCTCTACTGTGGCGTAATGTGTATTAGAGGCTTTTACTCTGGTGTAACATGTATAAGCGGCTGTCCTGTGTGGTGTAACGTGTATAAGGTGTTATGCACACCAGTGCCTGCAGGAAAGTACTGGTGTCAGAACTGTTATGCACTCCAGTGTCTGCAGGAATGTACTGGTGTTTGAACTGTTATGCAAAACAAATGGACTCACAGACAAACTGGGGAATATGACATAATGTACACAGAAGGTGATAGGGTAACAAAATACACACAAAGTGAACAGAGAAGCCCAGAGGCTAAGGAACTGGGTATCTCCCTTGTATTAGAACTGCTCAGATGGAAATAGCAAGATGTTGTGTTTTAATACGTAGAGAACCCGAAATGCTGTTGCTAAGGGCAACAGCAAAACCCTAAAGGGTTACCAACGGGTGTGGCAGTAAACTCCTTGGTCAGAGATGGAATGATAGACACAAGGAGAGACTCCACAATCCTGATTCTCACTTGCAGTGCACAGGTTTTAGCTTACTGCCACTAAACTGACCCCTGACACCTAGCACAGTGAGACAGGATTAGACAGGCAAGTCTTAGAATACAGCCGCAAACTTGCTAAGTTCACAGAGTAGTAACAGAACCCCAGCAAGCTAAACGACTGACTCCAGTCTTACTGCTAGGTCTGGATTGGCAGAGTGTAATACCAAATCCCCAGGCCTATTTGCAGTAAGCAACAAACAAATACAAAGCTACACAGTACTGGCTAACTTTCATGAACTGACTAACCAACAAAGATTCAGCAGCATCTGCTTACCCTGAAAAGAGGCCTTATAAAGCAGGTGCTGTCCACGCCCCACTCAGACCTCACAGACTGTGAGCACAAAAACCAGCACCGGATCCCCTGCCGTGCACAGAGCCTATAACCACTGCACAGCAAAAGACCCGAACCGGAGTATCAGCTGCGCTCAGGTTACTCCACTAGCACTTGTCTCCCGGTTGCCATGACGACGTGGCAGCACAGGGCAGGAGACCCTAACAGTACCCCCCCTCTGACGAGGGGTCAAAGAACCCCTACCACCGGGTTTATCGGGGAACTGCGAGAAGAAAGAGCGTATCAGTCTGGGGGCATGAAGATCACAACTGCGCACCCACGACCGCTCCTCCGGGCCATACCCCTTCCAGTGCACCAAAAATGACAGCCGACCCCGAACCACCTTGGAGTCAAGAATCCTTTCAACAACAAACTCCCTCTGGCCACGTATCAGAAGAGGGGAAGGTCTTCCACTGGAAGAAGGATTACTAATCGCCCGTTTTAAAAGGGAACAATGAAATGTTTTATTGATACCCAAAGAACGGGGCAGATCTAACTGAAATGCCACCGGATTGATAACCCTGGTGATCTTATAAGGGCCGATGAACCGGGGGCCTAACTTATGAGATGGCTGTCTCAACTTCAAATTCTTGGTAGACAACCAGACGAAGTCTCCTAATTTGAAGCTGCAGGGTCTTTTCCGCTTATCAAAAACCCTTTTGGTCACTAATGACACAGACACAAGGGCTTTCTTCACTTTCCGCCAAATACCTCTAAGGACCGAAACCACAGAGGAACCACCAGGCGTGGAGTCCAGGGGGTCAAAAGAATTGGCCTTAGGATGATGCCCATACACACAAAGGAAGGGAGAGATCCCTGTAGCAGAGTGAGCCGCGTTGTTATAGGCAAACTCCGCCATGGACAGATGAGCAACCCAGTCAGTCTGACACTTGGAGACATAACACCTGAGGAACTGCTCCAAGGACTGGTTCACCCTTTCAGTCTGCCCATTAGACTGCGGATGGTAGCCTGACGACAAGCTGACAGAAATCTGGAGATCGGAACAAAATGCCCTCCAGAATTTGGCCACAAACTGGGATCCGCGGTCAGAGACCACATCAAGTGGCAACCCGTGGAGACGCACAACATGCAGCATAAATAATTCAGACAGGCGTCTGGCTGATGGCAGCCCAACCAGTGGAACGAAGTGCGCCATCTTCGAAAACCTGTCAACGACAACCCAGATGGCTGTCATCCCCGAGGATTTGGGCAAGTCCACCACAAAATCCATTGAAATGTGGGTCCATGGCTTAGATGGGATAGAGAGTGGATGTAATGGGCCAACAGGAACCCCTCTAGGAGTCTTATTTCGGGCACAGATGTCACATGCCCGAACCCACTGATCCACATCCTTAGCCACCGAGGGCCACCACACCGCCCTAGATAGCAACTCCCGAGTTCTGGCAATACCCGGGTGACCTGCCGACTTCTTGGCATGGAATTCCAGGAACACTCGCTGTCTTAACCTAGGAGGCACAAACAAAAGACCTACCGGAAGGTCTGGAGGAGCCTGCTCCTGTGCTCCAAGGACTAATGATAAGAGGTCCTGGGTAATGCCCACTTTAATACATGATGGGGAAACAATGGGCAACGGCTCCTCGGTGGTCTCCTGGATTGGAGCAAAACTCTGCGAGAGCGCATCAGCCTTGATGTTTTTTGACCCAGGGCGATATGTTATCAAAAAATTAAAGCGAGCAAAAAACAAAGCCCATCGTGCCTGCCTGGCATTGAGACGCTTCGCTGACTCTAAAATATGCCAGATTCTTATGGTCAGTGAGAATTGAGACCACAAACTTAGCCCCCTCAAGCCAGTGTCTCCACTCCTCGAGTGCATCCTTAATAGCCAACAATTCCCGGTTACCCACGTCATAATTCATCTCGGCAGGCGAAAATTTACGGGAAAAGTAAGCACAGGGATGAAGGCGATTATCAGACACTCCCATCTGAGAAAGCACTGCCCCAATACCCATCTCAGAGGCATCCACCTCCACCACAAAAGGACGCTCTGGATCTGGGTGTCGCAGCACCTTGGCCGAAACAAATGCCCTTTTGAGACGGGCAAAAGCCGCTTTAGCCTCACAAGACCAGTGAGCAACATCCGCCCCTTTCTTAGTGAGTGCCACCAAGGGCGCCACTATAGACGAAAATCCAGCGATAAATCGTCTATAAAAATTCGCAAAGCCCAGGAAACGCTGAAGCGCCTTCAAACTAGTGGGCTGCACCCAATCCAGGACTGCCTGTACCTTGGAACCCTCCATTTGGAAACCTTCTGGGGAGATAATATATCCTAGAAATGCGATTTGCTGAACTTCAAATTCGCACTTCTCCAGCTTCGCCCCAAGCCGGTGGTCTCTGAGTTTCTGGAGGACTAAGCGTACATGCTTCCGATGTTCCTCCAGGGAATGGGAGAAGATTAGGATGTCATCTAAGTATACAACTAAGAATCTATCCAAATATTCCCTGAGCACATCATTCATGAAATCCTGGAAGACTGCCGGGGCATTACAGAGCCCAAAAGGCATCACCAAATATTCATAATGCCCTGAGTGGGTATTAAAGGCAGTCTTCCATTCATCCCCCTCTCTTATTCGGATTAGATTGTACGCACCGCGTAGGTCAATCTTAGAAAAAATGGTGGCAGTACGAAGCTGGTCAAACAAGACCGAAATGAGAGGCAGTGGGTATGAGTTTTTAATCGTGATACGGTTCAATTCCCTGAAGTCGATGCAGGGTCGCAACGAACCGTCCTTTTTACCCACGAAGAAGAACCCCGACCCAACTGGAGACTGTGAAGGTCTGATAAATCCCTTAGCCAAGTTCTCCTGAATGTACTCTGCCATAGCCTGAGTCTCAGGACGTGACAGGGAGTACAACCTGCTCTTGGGAAGCTTAGCATTTGGCAACAAATCAATGGCACAGTCATAGGGGCGATGGGGAGGTAGTACCTCTGCAACTTTTTTGGAGAACACGTCCGCAAAATCTGCATAACACCCTGGCAATCCTGGCAAACTTAGCTGCGAGAGCCTGACTGGAAGGCTCAAGCAACTCCTGAAACAATCAGTACCCCAACTAAGAATCTCCCCAGAGACCCAGTCAAATTGAGGATTGTGGGCCCTTAACCAGGGTAACCCCAACACCAATGGGGCAAAAGTACAGACAGTCACATAAAAGGACAATTTTTCAGAGTGTGTGGCTCCAATAAACAAAGAAATCTGGCTAGTGCAAGAGGTAATTTTACCTTGGGATAATGGTTCCCCGTTTAACCCACAAATCTCAATTTCCGATGCCAAGGGTACTAAGGGAACAGAGTGTTTCAGGGCGAATTGGCGGTCCATAAAAACCCCGTCGGCCCCACTGTCCACAAAGGCCTCAGTCTTGACAGTTTGACCGAGGATCTTCAAGGTCACCGGAATGATAAAAGTCTTCTTGGGAAATTCTGACTTCTGGCCTGACAGGATATTTCCCATCACCCTCAGGCCCTGAAGTTTTCCGGCTTTTCTGGGCATGATACTACCACATGACCTTTATTCCCACAGTACAAACACAAGCCCTGCTGTCTCCTCCGCGTCTTCTCACGCGAGGAGAGGCGGGTAGCCCCAATCTGCATAGGCTCCTCAGAAAATTCCTCAGAGTCTGAGGTTCCCTTGGGAAGGAAGGAAATCTCAGTCTCCCTTTCAAGCCTACGCTCTCTCAGCCGTCTATCCACCCGGATGGATAACTGCATGAGCTGATCCAAGCTATCAGGCAAGGGATATTGTACCAGTTGGTCCTTTATCTGGTTAGAAAGACCTCTTCGGTACTGGTGTCTCAGGGCTGGGTCATTCCACTGGGTATCATGGGCCAACCTCCGAAACTCCGTACAGTAAACCTCAACTGGCCTTCGCCCTTGCTTAAGGATCGAAATCTGAGCCTCGGCTGAGGCCGTCTTGTCAGGGTCATCATACAACATGCCCAGTGCCGTAAAAAAAGCATCAACACTTTTAAGCGACGGACAGTCAGGCTGCAACCCATATGCCCAGACCTGTGGGTCTCCTTGTAGCAAGGAAATCACTATGCCCACCCGCTGAATCTCCGACCCAGAAGACTGAGGCCTAAGCCGGAAGTATAGCTTGCAGCTCTCCTTGAAACAAAAGAACTGCGAGCGATCTCCAGAAAAACGATCCGGGAGATTTACTTTCGGCTCCTTAACCCCTGCAGGTGCTGCTGCTGCGGGAGCTCCGCCAGCAGCCTGGGAGGTGTGCATTTTAATGGACAAATCATTAAATTGTCGAGTCAGGACCTGCACCTGATCGACCACCTGTTGCAACGTATTTTGAGGGGTATGCTCCATATTCCCACAAAATTTCAACAGGAGTATTAGGCTGCTGAATATGTTATGCACACCAGTGCCTGCAGGAAAGTACTGGTGTCAGAACTGTTATGCACTCCAGTGTCTGCAGGAATGTACTGGTGTTTGAACTGTTATGCAAAACAAATGGACTCACAGACAAACTGGGGAATATGACATAATGTACACAGAAGGTGATAGGGTAACAAAATACACACAAAGTGAACAGAGAAGCCCAGAGGCTAAGGAACTGGGTATCTCCCTTGTATTAGAACTGCTCAGATGGAAATAGCAAGATGTTGTGTTTTAATACGTAGAGAACCCGAAATGCTGTTGCTAAGGGCAACAGCAAAACCCTAAAGGGTTACCAACGGGTGTGGCAGTAAACTCCTTGGTCAGAGATGGAATGATAGACACAAGGAGAGACTCCACAATCCTGATTCTCACTTGCAGTGCACAGGTTTTAGCTTACTGCCACTAAACTGACCCCTGACACCTAGCACAGTGAGACAGGATTAGACAGGCAAGTCTTAGAATACAGCCGCAAACTTGCTAAGTTCACAGAGTAGTAACAGAACCCCAGCAAGCTAAACGACTGACTCCAGTCTTACTGCTAGGTCTGGATTGGCAGAGTGTAATACCAAATCCCCAGGCCTATTTGCAGTAAGCAACAAACAAATACAAAGCTACACAGTACTGGCTAACTTTCATGAACTGACTAACCAACAAAGATTCAGCAGCATCTGCTTACCCTGAAAAGAGGCCTTATAAAGCAGGTGCTGTCCACGCCCCACTCAGACCTCACAGACTGTGAGCACAAAAACCAGCACCGGATCCCCTGCCGTGCACAGAGCCTATAACCACTGCACAGCAAAAGACCCGAACCGGAGTATCAGCTGCGCTCAGGTTACTCCACTAGCACTTGTCTCCCGGTTGCCATGACGACGTGGCAGCACAGGGCAGGAGACCCTAACATAAGGGTACTAGTGTGCAATGTAATGTGACTAACGGACACTACTGTGCAGTGTAATGTGACTAATGGACACTAATTGTGCTATTAAATATGACTAACGGACACTACTGTGCTATTTGATGTGACTAGCGAACACTACTATGCGGTGTAATGTGACTAACGGACACTATTATGTGGTGTAATGTGACTAGCGAACACTACTGTGCTGGGGAGATGGGGGTCATATTAATATGTGCTGTGGAAGGGGGTTCATAGTAATGTGTTCTGGGTGAAGTGGCATGTGTAAAAGGGTGCCCTACCTGGTGCAAAGTGTAAAAGGGAACTCTACCTGGCTCAGTGTGTAAAAGAGGACTCTACCTGGCGCATTGTGTAAAAGGGTGCTCTATCTGGAATAATGTGACTAGTTCTACCTGGCATTGTAAAAGGGGCTCTACCTGGCACAATGTGTAAAAGGGACTCTACCTGGCATTGTAAAAGGAGACTATACCTTGCCCAATGTGTAAAAGGGTGCTCTACCTGGAATAATGTGTGACTGGCTCTACCTGGTGCAATATGTAAAAGGGGTCTCTATCTGGCGTAATGTATAGAAGTGGTACTACTGTGTGGCGTAATTTTGAATAAAAGAGACTACTGTGCATCGTAATTATTTACGCCGCAATATTTTACGTCGTTTTTTTATGCCCCTATATTTTTGTGGCATGCCTTTGGCACTCACTGTTCATGTTGTGAATTTTGAGGGGGACGGGGGGCACCAAAATGTCTAGTTACAGCCCTGAGGATAAGATCGGTCACATTTGTATTTGTAGAAAGGTGCAAAACTAATAGTTTGCAGGAGGGCGCCGAACACCCTACACCGGCCCTGCTACCAGCGCCCCTTCCTGGCACCAGGGATGTACACTACTCTCCAAACCTCCCCTCCCCGACCCCAGGTACATACACTCTCCGCCCCAACCCCCCACACCCCTGGCCTGCTAGACACAGTACCTCCCAACCCAGGGACATATCTTTATCCACCATGTTTTTTCCTCTGGGGGCCAATATGTTTGTATTTTCTGATTGTTGGGGCCAATGTTTATATATTTTTTCCTGTGGGGGCTTATGTGCTTTTCTCATGTGAGGGCCAATGTTTTTTTATTGTTTTCTGTGGGGCTCAATGTGCTTTTTTCTGTGGGGCTATGTGTTTTTTTTTTCATATCGAGGCCACTGTGTTTGGTTTTTTTTTTCCCTCTGGGGCCAGTGTGTTTTTTGCCTGTGGGGGCCAATGTATTTTATTGCTTTCTTAGGAGCCAAATTTTTTTATTGTTTTCTGTGGGGGTCAATGTGTTTTTTTTCCTGTCGTGAATCAATGTTGTATATTTTCCTATGTGGCCAATATGTTTTATGGTTTTATGTTGGCGATTTGATGAAAATGGTTGCATACAGAGACACTGAATTGCTCACATTGGAGGCCATTCTCAGACGGTTGATCTACACCTAGCATAGGGCTTTTGAAAGTTTCAGCGTTTACCGTTGGTGTCTACAGACACACAAAGCATGATTGGAGCATTTGTAGTCACTGACAGTGGGCGTCTCAGTACTTGCATATTCCGACACACCAGGGAAGGGCAGTGTAGCTGCATTAGCATGAAGTCCAAATGCAACTGCAGCAAAAGATGCCAAGTAGGTTGCAACTGCGTCCAATTCATAATCAGGCCCTATGAGGAGGTATCCTGCCCCTCTCTAGACAGAACCCACCCCCTCAACAGACCCCGCCCCCATTTGGGCTTCATCCATAAATTTCCCCAGCTGGCTTTCCATCCCAATCCGCCCCTGTTGAGAATGCTCACGCACTGCAGGATATCAGGAGATTGTGACCAAGATTGTCACTCCTGACCGATCAAGCTGAGTATTGAATGGTTGAGTTTGTGGGCAAGTTCCCTGATTTATAGGAAAAACACATAAACAATAATAAGAATTTACTTACCGATAATTCTATTTCTGGAGTCCGTAGTGGATGCTGGGGTTCCTGAAAGGACCATGGGGAATAGCGGCTCCGCAGGAGACAGGGCACAAAAAGTAAAGCTTTAGGATCAGGTGGTGTGCACTGGCTCCTCCCCCTATGACCCTCCTCCAAGCCTCAGTTAGGATACTGTGCCCGGACGAGCGTACACAATAAGGAAGGATTTTGAATCCCGGGTAAGACTCATACCAGCCACACCAATCACACTGTACAACCTGTGATCTGAACCCAGTTAACAGTATGATAACAGCGGAGCCTCTGAAAAGATGGCTCACAACAATAATAACCCGATTTTTGTAACTATGTACAAGTAATGCAGATAATCCGCACTTGGGATGGGCGCCCAGCATCCACTACGGACTCCGAGAAATAGAATTATCGGTAAGTAAATTCTTATTTTCTCTATCGTCCTAGTGGATGCTGGGGTTCCTGAAAGGACCATGGGGATTATACCAAAGCTCCCAAACGGGCGGGAGAGTGCGGATGACTCTGCAGCACCGAATGAGAGAACTCCAGGTCCTCCTTAGCCAGGGTATCAAATTTGTAGGATTTTACAAACGTGTTTGCCCCTGACTAAATAGCCGCTCGGCAAAGTTGTAAAGCCGAGACCCCTCGGGCAGCCGCCCAAGATGAGCCCACCTTCCTTGTGGAATGGGCATTTACATATTTTGGCTGTGGTAGGCCTGCCACAGAATGTGCAAGCTGAATTGTATTACACATCCAACTAGCAATAGTCTGCTTAGAAGCAAGAGCACCCAGTTTGTTGGGTGCATACAGGATAACAGCAAGTCAGTTTTCCTGACTCCAGCCGTCCTGGAACCTATACTTTCAGGGCCCTGACAACATCCAGCAACTTGGAGTCCTCCAAGTCCCTAGTAGGCGCAAGGCACCACAATAAGCTGGTTCAGGTGAAACACTGACACCACCTTAGGGAGAGAACTGGGGACGAGTCCGCAGCTCTGCCCTGTCCGAATGGACAAACAGATATGGGCTTTTTTGAGAAAAAACCCACCAATTTGACACTCGCCTGGCCCAGGCCAGGGCAAGAGCATGGTCACTTTTCATGTGAGATGCTTCAAATCCACAGATTTGACTGGTTTTAAACCAATGTGATTTGAGGAATCCCAGAACTACGTTAAGATCCCACAGTGCCACTGGAGGCACAAAAGGGGGTTGTATATGCAATACTCCCTTGACAAACTTCTGGACTTCAGGAACTGAAGCCAATTCTTTCTGGAAGAAAATCGACAGGGCCGAAATTTGAACCTTAATGGGCCCCAATTTGAGGCCCATAGACACTCCTGTTTGCAGGAAATGCAGGAATCGACCGAGTTGAAATTTCTTCGTGGGGCCTTCCTGGCCTCACACCACGCAACATATTTTCGCCACATGTGGTGATAATGTTGTGCGGTCACCTCCTTCCTGGCTTTGACCAGGGTAGGAATGACCTCTTCCGGAATGCCTTTTTCCCTTAGGATCCGGCGTTCCACCGCCATGCCGTCAAACGCAGCTGCGGTAAGTCTTGGAACAGACATGGTACTTGCTGAAGCAAGTCCCTTCTTAGCGGCAGAGGCCATAAGTCCTCTGTGAGCATCTCTTGAAGTTCCGGGTACCAAGTCCTTCTTGGCCAATCCGGAGCCATGAGTATAGTTCTTACTCCTCTACGTCTTATAATTCTCAGTACCTTAGGTATGAGAAGCAGAGGAGGGAACACATACACCGACTGGTACACCCACGGTGTTACCAGAACGTCCACAGCTATTGCCTGAGGGTCTCTTGACCTGGCGCAATACCTGTCCCGTTTTTTGTTCAGACGGGACGCCATCATGTCCACCTTTGGTATTTCCCAACGGTTCACAATCATGTGGAAAAACTTCCCGATGAAGTTTCCACTCTCCCGGGTGGAGGTCGTGCCTGCTGAGGAAGTCTGCTTCCCAGTTTCCACTCCCGGAATGAAACACTGCTGACAGTGCTATCACATGATTTTCCACCCAGCGAAAAGTCCTTGCAGTTTTTGCCATTGCCCTCCTGCTTCTTGTGCCGCCCTGTCTGTTTACGTGGGCGACTGCCGTGATGTTTTTCCCACTGGATCAATACCGGCTGACCTTGAAGCAGAGGTCTTGCTAAGCTTAGAGCATTATAAATTTACCCTTAGCTCCAGTATATTTATGTGGAGAAAAGTCTCCAGACTTGATCACACTCCCTGGAATTTTTTTTTTTTTTTCCTTGTGTGACTGCTCCCCAGCCTCTCGGGCTGGCCTCCGTGGTCACCAGCATCCAATCCTGAATGCCGAATCTGCGGCCCTCTAGAAGATGAGCACTCTGTAACCACCACAGGAGAGACACCCTTGTCCTTGGATATAGGGTTATCCGCTGATGCATCTGAAGATGCGATCCGGACCATTTGTCCAGCAGATCCCACTGAAAAGTTCTTGCGTGAAATCTGCCGAATGGAATTGCTTCGTAGGAAGCCACTATTTTTACCAGGACCCTTGTGCAATGATGCACTGACACTTTTCCTGGTTTTAGGAGGTTCTTGACTAGCTCGGATAACTCCCTGGCTTTCTCTTCCGGGAGAAACACCTTTTTCTGGACTGTGTCCAGAATCATCCCTAGGCACAGCAGACGTGTCGTCAGGATCAGCTGCGATTTTGGAATATTTAGAATCCATCCGTGCTGTTGTAGCAGTATCCGAGATAGTGCTACTCCGACCTCCAACTGTTCCCTGGACTTTGCCCTTATCAGGAGATCGTCCAAGTAAGGGGTAATTAAGACGCCTTTTCTTCGAAGAAGAATCATCATTTCGGCCATTACCTTGGTAAAGACCCGGGGTGCCGTGGACAATCCAAACGGCAGCGTCTGAAACTGACAGTGACAGTTCTATACCACGAACCTGAGGTACCCTTAGTGAGAAGGGCAAATTTGGGACATGGAGGTAAGCATCCCTGATGTCCCGAGACACTATATAGTCCCCTTCTTCCTGGTTCGTTATCACTGCTCTGAGTGACTCCATCTTGATTTGAACCTTTGTAAGTGTTCAAATTTTTTTAGATTTAGAATAGGTCTCACCTAGCCTTCTGGCTTCAGTACCACAATATAGTGTGGAATAATACCCCTTTCCTTGTTGTAGGAGGGGTAATTTGATTATCACCTGCTGGGAATACAGCTTGTGAATTTTTTTTGTTTTTTTTTTTCATACTGCCTCCTTGTCGGAGGGATACCTTGGTAAAGCAGACTTCAGGAGCCTGCGAGGGGGAAACGTTTCGACATTCCAATCTGTACCCCTGGGATACTACTTGTAGGATCCAGGGGTCCTGTACGGTCCCAGCGTCATGCTGAGAGCTTGGCAGAAGCGGTGGAAGGCTTCTGTTCCTGGGAATGGGCTGCCTGCTGCAGTCTTCTTCCCTTTCCTCTATCCCTGGGCAAATATGACTCTTATAGGGACGAAAGGACTGAGGCTGAAAAGACGGTGTCTTTTTCTGCAGAGATGTGACTTAGGGTAAAAACGGTGGATTTTCCAGCAGTTGCCGTGGCCACCAGGTCCGATGGACCGACCCCAAATAACTCCTCTTCCTTTATACGGCAATACACCTTTGTGCCGTTTGGAATCTGCATCACCTGACCACTGTCGTGTCCATAAACATCTTCTGGCAGATATGGACATCGCACTTACTCTTGATGCCAGAGTGCAAATATCCCTCTGTGCATCTCGCATATATAGAAATGCATCCTTTAAATGCTCTATAGTCAATAAAATACTGTCCCTGTCAAGGGTATCAATATTTTTAGTCAGGGAATCCGACCAAGCCACCCCAGCTCTGCACATCCAGGCTGAGGCGATCGCTGGTCGCAGTATAACACCAGTATGTGTGTATATACTTTTATATGATATTTTCCAGCCTCCTGTCAGCTGGCTCCTTGAGGACGGCCCTATCTATAGACGGTACCGCCACTTGTTTTGATAAGCGTGTGAGCGCCTTATCCACCCTAAGGGGTGTTTCCCAACGCGCCCTAACTTCTGGCGGGAAAGGGTATACCGCCAATAATTTTCTATCGGGGGGAACCCACGCATCATCACACACTTCATTTAATTTATCTGATTCAGGAAAAACTACAGGTAGTTTTTTCACATCCCACATAATACCCTCTTTTGTGGTACTTGTAGTATCAGAAATATGTAACACCTCCTTCATTGCCCTTAACGTGTGGCCCTAATAAGGAATACGTTTGTTTATTCACCGTCGATACTGGATTCAGTGTCCGTGTCTGAGTCTGTGTCGACCGACTAAGGTAAACGGGCGTTTTAAAACCCCTGACGGTGTTTTTGAGACGTCTGGACCGGTACTAATTGTTTGTCGGCCGTCTCATGTCGTCAACCGACCTTGCAGCGTGTTGACATTATCACGTAATTCCCTAAATAAGCCATCCATTCCGGTGTCGACTCCCTAGAGAGTGACATCACCATTACAGGCAATTGCTCCGCCTCCTCACCAACATCGTCCTCATACATGTCGACACACACGTACCGACACACAGCACACACACAGGGAATGCTCTGATAGAGGACAGGACCCACTAGCCCTTTGGAGAGACAGAGGGAGAGTTTGCCAGCACACACCAAAAAACGCTATAATTATATAGGGACAACCTTATATAAGTGTTTTCCCTTATAGCATCTTTTTATATATTTCTAACGCCAAATTAGTGCCCCCCCTCTCTGTTTTAACCCTGTTTCTGTAGTGCAGTGCAGGGGAGAGCCTGGGAGCCTTCCCTCCAGCCTTTCTGTGAGGGAAAATGGCGCTGTGTGCTGAGGAGATAGGCCCCGCCCCTTTTTCGGCGGGCTCGTCTCCCGCTCTTCAACGGATTCTGGCAGGGGTTAAATATCTCCATATAGCCCCCGGAGGCTATATGTGAGGTATTTTTTGCCAAAAAATAGGTTTACATTGCCTCCCAGGGCGCCCCCCTCCCAGCGCCCTGCACCCTCAGTGACTGCCGTGTGAAGTGTGCTGAGAGCAATGGCGCACAGCTGCAGTGCTGTGCGCTACCTTAAGAAGACTGAGGAGTCTTCTGCCGCCGATTCTGGACCTTCTTCTCTTTTCAGCATCTGCAAGGGGGCCGGCGGCGAGGCTCCGGTGACCATCCAGGCTGTACCTGTGATCGTCCCTCTGGAGCTAATGTCCAGTAGCCAAAGAAGCCAATCCATCCTGCACGCAGGTGAGTTCACTTCTTCTCCCCTAAGTCCCTCGTTGCAGTGATCCTGTTGCCAGCAGGACTCACTGTAAAATAAAAAACCTAAGCTAAACTTTTCTAAGCAGCTCTTTAGGAGAGCCACCTAGATTGCACCCTTCTCGGCCGGGCACAAAAATCTAACTGAGGCTTGGAGGAGGGTCATAGGGGGAGGAGCCAGTGCACACCACCTGATCCTAAAGCTTTACTTTTTGTGCCCTGTCTCCTGCGGAGCCGCTATTCCCCATGGTCCTTTCAGGAACCCCAGCATCCACTAGGACGATAGAGAAAGTTCGTACACACTATATGATTAATGAGGCCAATATCCAAATTATTATGAAATTGGTACAATTATTGTATGGTGTGTACTTAACAATACACAAAAGAGCTACAATACCACGCAGATGTTTTGCTTTTACTTATTGTAAATAAAGTACTTACAGTATTTGACTGCAAATAAACCTATTTATGTTCATACATTACTTTTAATTTTACTTCTATTGCAGCAGATATCGATTTGTTTTGAAATTAGCAAACTTAGGCCCTCATTCCGAGTTGTTCGCTCGCAAGCTGCTTTTAGCAGCATTGCACACGCTAAGCCGCCGCCTACTGGGAGTGAATCTTAGCTTAGCAAAATTGCGAACGAAAGATTCTCAAAATTGCGAATAGAAATTTCTAAACAGTTTCTGAGTAGCTCGACACTTACTCTGCCACTGCGATCAGTTCAGTCAGTTTCGTTCCTGGTTTGACGTCACAAACACACCCAGCGTTCGCCCAGACACTCCCCCGTTTCTTCAGCCACTCCCGCGTTTTTCCCAGAAACGGCAGCGTTTTTTCACACACACCCATAAAACGGCCAGTTTCCGCCCAGAAACACCCACTTCCTGTCAATCACACAACGATAACCAGAACGAAGAAAAAACCTTGTAATGCCGTGAGTAAAATACCAAACTTCTTAGCAAATTTACTTGGCGCAGTCGCAGTGCGAACATTGCGCATGCGCAATTAGCGGAAAATCGCTGCGATGCGAAGAAAATTACCGAGCGAACAACTCGGAATGAGGGCCTTAGATAGGAATAAAGCCATCTACAGGATTTTTGTATGTTTTACTGAACATTTAATAAAAACAAACAATAAAACTTACCTAAACTTAAGTAGCACTGCAAAGCTACAATAGCTTGAATATGATCTTAATTATTTGTGTACAACTGTATTTTGAAAATCTTCAAATAATCCAATATACTCATATTCCAAATGACATCCAAGGGAGAAGGGCAACTAGAAAAGAACTTTGAATTTGCACACCGTTTGAAAATGGTATATGGTACTTGGTACTGAAGAGGGAGTCATATTATTGGTTGCAACATACCCCCAAAAGTATACTATACAGTATATTGGGATTTGCAGAAGGAGGGTGCACAACTCCTATGTGTGGGACCTTTCAGTATGGACTACATTTTTTTGTTTTTGACATACAGTACATCACCATGGCACTGGCAGGGTAAAAGAAGTTTGGTAATTACTGTTTTCCCTTAATTTGTTTCTTCATGCTGCTATTCTTCACAGTTTCCACAATGTTATGTATTTACCATGGCAACTGCAGACACATGGCACATGTAGTGAGCAGAGAGGCTTTGAAATGCCCTCTGAGCTCTGTCTGCACTATAAGATCCCTTCCCTTCATCTCCCTGACTCCCAAGAACATGCTGATAGCTATGATTCTGTGAGTTCTACTGGCAGCCATATTTGTCTGCCATCCATAGAGATCTTGAAAAGGGGATAATGGTTTGTAGGAAGGCAATCAAAAAAATGCATGTTTTTTAGAAGTGCTTAACTTGATATTTGTAGAGAAAAAGAAAAAACGTGAAATGTGTGATCTCTTTTAAGATAAGTCATTGTTCTGTTTTCTTCTTCCTTTTGAAGTGTTAATATTTCATTCATTATGATTTGTTTAACTTTGCATGTTTTTCCTGTCCAGTATTTTTGGAAAGGATAAACAGTAAAATAACTATTGTCCATTGCTAAAACAATTTATAAAAACACCTGTTTTCTTTGTAAATGTTATCAGAAAGGCAGACAAAGGACATGTGAGCCCAATAGTGTATTACTTATTGGATTGTCAAATGACTCACATTAGACTCATGTAAATATGCGTACCAAGGGGGTAATTCCAAGTTGATCGCAGCAGGAATTCTGTTAGCAACTGGGCAAAACCATGTGCACTGCGGGGGGGGGGGGGGGGGGGGGCAGATATAACATGTGCAGAGAGAGTTAGATTTGGGTGTGGTGTGTTCAATCTGCAATCTAATTTGCAGTGTAAAAATAAAGCAGCCAGTATTTACCCTGCACAGGAATATAAAATAACCCACACAAATCTAACTCTCTCTGCAAATGTTACATCTGCCACACCTGCAGTGCACATGGTTTTGCCCAACTGCTAAAAAATGTCCTGCTGCGATCAACTTGGAATTACCCCCCAAAAACAAAGATGACAAATATACTGTAGTGTGATTTTGTTGGTCACTACAAAGCTTACTTATCCACTTTCCCAGAATTTCTGAGAGACTCACGAATTTTGAAGGAGTATCCATGGCTCCTGGAAGAGAGGGTGGTCCTCTGTAACTCACCCACTTCCTAGTGATTGCACCTCTGTGGAGAGAGGGGATGAGGCCAATATGAAGTAGTACTATGAAAATCATGTGGCCCCACCCACTTTACTTGAAAGGTAATGCTGGGTACACACTGGTAGATATATCTTCAGATCAGTTGATCTGCAGATATATCTACAGACGGACCGGGCAGTGTGTTGAGCAATCATATTCTAGCTAGTATCTTCTAGAAGGTACTATATAAATGATAAGAAGAATCTGATTGGTTGCAGTTGGCAACATCTCCAATTCTAAAAACTCGTAATTTAGTAAATATATCCCTAAATGTCATAAATAACGGGTTCTTCTGTGTTAATAATGTATATATAATTATTTTACCTGGTCATCTAATGTCCTTGTACTTACTCTTTTATAAAAGATATATCCTGATTGCTCCAAAAGAAAGCACATGGTACAGAGCCAAATCATTGTGCAGTATTTAAAATGCATTTTTTTTATTAATAAATACACAAATAAATGCATGTATATCAATGTACAATAAAAAAATTGACGTTATGGTAAGAACTTACCGTTGATAACGTGATTTCTCTTATGTCCACAGGTATCCACAGGATAACATTAGGATATTGTCGAGCGACAGCGAAAATGGCACCAACACGGTCACAAGCTTTCTGGCCTCCCAGGATGCATTGGGGCCTCCACTATATAGTCCCGCCCCCTGACTCAGTCAAATCAGTTCTTTCCACAGCGATTTTAGGCAGGAACATCAGGTAGAGACCTGTTTAGGCGATAAGAACATACATGCACACCCTTCCATACAAGAAGGAAGAGGTTTTAGTGACTGTCTAGATCCTCAAATCAGATGCGTCAGGGTGGGATCCCTGTGGACATAAGAGAAATCATGTTATCAACGGTAAGTTCTTACCATAACGTCTATTTCTCTGGCTGGGTCCACAGGATTATCCACAGGATAACATTGGGATTCCCAAAGCCATTTTAGTGGTGGGGACGCTCCTGATTGCACAGGAGGACCTTTCGCCCGAAGTCTGCGTCATGAGAGGCAAAAGTATCCAAGGCATAATGTCTAATGAATGTGTTTATGGAAGACCATGTGGCTGCCCTACATATCTGTTCTGCTGAAGCACCCTGTTGTGCTGCCCAAGTAGGACCTACCTTACGTGTAGAGTGTGCAGAGATATTAGCCGGAATAGGGAGATCTGCATGAGAATAAGCTTCTGATATTACCATTCGGAGCCATCTCGCCAGCGTCTGTTTACTAGCAGGTCATCCTCTTCTATGGAATCCGTAGAGGATGAAGAGAGAATATGTTTTTCTGATGGCACTAGTACGATCTATGTAGATTCTTAAAGCCCGGACCACGTCCAGCGACGATTCTCCCGCAGATAGTCCCGATACCTGAAAAGCTGGGACTACAATCTCTTCATTCAGGTGAAACTTTGATACCACCTTTGGAAGATAACTAGATCTCGTTCTGAGAACTGCTCTGTCTGGAAAAAAAACTTAGGAAAGGAGACTTACACGATAATGCTCCTAAATCTGACACTCTTCTGGCTGACGCCATTGCCAGTAAAGAAAGCACATTAGCCGTTAACCACCTAAGATCTGCTCTCTTAAGTGGTTCAAACAGAGGACCCTGGAGAAATTTAAGAACTAAATTCAAATCCCAGGGAGCTGCAGGAGGAACAAATGGAGGTTGAAAATGTACGTACATCCTGTAAATCAGCAATCTTTCGCTGAAATCATACAGTTAACGCTGATACTTGAACCCTCAAGGAAGCTAATTTCAAACCTTTGTCCAATCCTGCTTGAAGGAAATCCAAAATCCTGGACACTCTAAAAGATCTCGGATTGAAATTTTTTCCAGTACACCAATGAATATAGGCTTGCCATATTCTATGATACACACGGGCCGAAGAAGGCTTTCTTGCCCTAAGCATAGTTTGGATTACTTGTTTTGAAAATCCTTTAGCCTCTAAGATAGAGGTTTCAACAGCCTCGCCGTCAAAGACAGGCGATCCAGATGACTGTGACAACAAGGACCCTGCATTAGTAGATCTGGACGTTGAGGGAGCAGTATCGGTGCTTCCACGGACATTCTCAACAGATCTGTGTACCAATGCCTTCTTGGCCAAGCTGGAGCTATTAGAATCATTGCTCCTTTTGCTTGTTTTATCTTTCTCACTACTCTGGGTAACAGAGATATTGGCGGGAACAGATACGCCATCTGAAACCTCCATTCTGACAGTGCGTCTACAAGGACCGCTCCTGGGTCCCTTGTTCTTGATCCGTACCTTGGAACTTTGTTGTTTAAACGAGACGCCATAAGGTCTATCTCTGGTAGACCCCATCTGTTCACCAGTGTCTGAAACACTTCTGGGTGTCCTGATTCGGTTTCCTGAATGGTGTGTCGACTGAGAAAATCCGCTTCCCAGTTTAGTACACCCGGGACAAATACTGCTGACAATGCTGGGAGATAGAGTTCTGCCCATCTTAGAATAGGAGCTACTTCCTGCATCAGTCTCTTGCTGTGAGTTCCTCCTTGATGATTGAGGTACATTACTGCCGTTGCATTGTCTGAGCGAATCTGGACTGGTCTTCCTTGCAGACTGTCCTTTGCCTGAACTAGAGCCAAGTAAATGGCCCTTATTTCTAACAGATTTATTGGCAGGCGACTTTCCCTTGCGGTCCATTTTCCCTGGAACCATAGGCTTCCGAGTACCGCTCCCCAGCCTTGCAGGCTGGCATCTGTTGTCAGGACTTGCCACTCTTTTATCCAGAAGGGTCTCCCCTTGTTTAAATGGTCTGTCTGTAGCCACCACGCTAGAGACCTTTTTATGCTTACTGGAAACTTTATCATCTGCTTTTTTATCGACTGATGATTTCCGTTCCATTTGGTCAGAATAAGGTGCTGCAATGGTCTGGAATGGAACTGCGCATATTCCACCATGTCGAAGGTTGATACCATCAGACCCAACAGTCGCATTGCTGCATGTACTGACATTGTCTGGGCGTGCAATGCTTCCTGAGCCATGACCTGCACCCTGACTATCTTTTTCTCTGGTAGGAAAACTTTCTGTTGGTCTGAATCCAATATGGCCCCCAAATGAACCATCCGCTGTGACGGACTCAGGGACGACTTTTCCCAATTTATGAGCCACCCGTGTCTCTGTAAACAAACTATCGTCTGCTGAAGATGGATCAACAGTAAATCTTGCGACTGTGCTAAGATTAACAGGTCGTCTAGGTATGGGAATATTCATATCCCCTGTTTGCGCAGACAAGCTGCCATAACCACCATGATCTTGGTAAACATCCTGGGTGCTGTAGCTACCCTGAAGGGCAGAGCTTGGAACTGAAAATGTTCTTGGAGGATGGCAAACCTGAGGTAACACTGATGCGACAGTGCGATAGGCACATGTAGGTAAGCATCCCGTACATCCAGAGATACCATGTAGTCTCCCGGTTCCATAGCCAACATTATGGAGTGTAACGTCTCCATGTGGAACTTTGGGATACATATGTATTTGTTCAACATTTTCAGATTGAGAATTGGTCGATATGACCCATTTGGTTTCTGGATTAGAAATAGATTGGAGTAAAACCCCTGTCCCCTTTGTGATGGAGGTACTGGGACAATCACACCTGACTGCAGTAATTTTTGGACTGCTTCTTGCAGGGCATTGGCCTTCGACTCTATACAAGACGGGCTGGTGCAAAAAAATCTTTGAGGAGGCTGCCTCCTGAATGGGAACCCATACCCCTGAGATACTACCTTCTGCACCCAAGCATCTGCTGTTGACTGTTGCCATATGTGTGCAAAATGAAGGAGTCGGCCCCCAACCCTGGAATCCTCCAGGCGGAGGCCCGTCTCTTCAGGCTGACGGTTTCTGTTCAGGCTTGGAAGCTGGCTTTTTGCTAGCCCACTGCTTCCTACCCCTGGATTTAAACTGGGGTTGCTTAGGCTCCTCTTTAGCTTTTGCTTTACTTTGCCAACGAAATGAGCGAAATTTTAAACCCTTGGACTTAGGGTTATAAGTAGCCGGAAATCTGACCTTTTTCGATTCAGCCTCTGATTCTAGGATATCCGATAAAGGTTTTCCAAATAATATATTACCGACAAAAGGCAATGCTTCCAATTCTTTTTTGGATTCCGCATCTGCCTTCCAGGTCCGTAGCCAAACTGCTCTGCGAGTGACTACTGTCAAGGCTGAAGCTTTAGAAGCAACTGTACCTACATCAATTGCTGCTTTTTGCAAATACTGGGCAGATTGTCTTAAACGGCAAAAACGATCCTCTTGCTCCCTAGTAGGAGAAGGGATGTTATTCTCTAGTTCCTCTATCCATTTGCCCATTGCCTTTGCTACCCAGGCTGAAGCCATAGCAGGTCTTACCACTGCTCCTACTAGAGAAAATATATTTTTCAAAAGGCTCTCTACCCTTCTGTCTGTGACATCATTTAGTGAGGTAGATGACAGTGGTAAAGCAGATTTATTCACGAGTCGCAGAACATGTGCATCTACTTTAGGAGGAACTTCTCTTTTCGAACAATCCACAGCTGGAAATGGATAATAAGAATCCCATCTTTTAGGAATCTTATACTTTTTACTGGGCGCTGCCCAAGACTCATCCATCATTTCCGTCATCTCATCGGACGCTGGGAATTCAGCTTTCACTGATTTTGTTCGTTTAAATACAGGTGCTTTAGCTTTTAACACTGTCTTGGCTGGCTCTTCCAATGAGAGAACAGCCTTCACAGCATTAATAAGTTCAGCTACATCCTCTGAACTAAAACTCTGCGACTGATCATCATACGGAGTATTCGAATCTATTGTATCATCATCCGATGTATCATCTTGTGTAGTCTGCCACACCGACGTATCTGTCTTAGTCTTACCTGTCCCTTGGTTGCTTGTAGAGGCTACTGGAACCAAACCATAGGAAGGGAGCTGCATGTATGGGTTCATAGTATAACCTAACTCTTGAGGTGGTGCTACCGGAGTTAACCTGTCCGCTATAGAAGATAGAGACTTTGCGAACGTATTCCATGGTGGCTCTATTGGTGGTTGAACCAACTCCTGTTTTTTACTTTGCTGAAAAGCGAAACAGTTTGCACACAAACCCTCATAAGTGACCAATTGATTCATATCAATTACCCCTGACTTACAAGATAAGCATGTTAGGGCTGTAGGAGTGCTTGATAAATTCTCCTCATCACTTTTGCCGCTCACAGACATGGTAATAATCTGTTATTGACTACACAATTTGTGACTGAAAATCACCCTATATGTCAGTATATAGAGGTGAGATCAATCTGACCACAGTGCACCTGATTTGAGGGTCAGAACAGGATTGACATTACACAGAAAAAAAGTCAGCACACATACTAGCCGTCAGTCACATGTTAAAGCATTAGACATTGCCATATGAGAATACAAACTCCATAACAACTTATACATAAGTAGAAAAATTGTACTTCTGTTTTTTAACTGGTTCTTTTTTCCAACATAACATGCAGAAAACACAGTAATATACAGGTCTCATATGTAATAGGTACTAAAAATTAACTATTCATACTAAGAAGTAGAGAGAATTTTTAGTACTGTATACCCTGCCTCCGGAGAGCGGGATACAGGGAGACTCACCACACTTCCATATCCAAGCAAATACGCTTGTAAGACGCTGAGTGGATTCAGACGCTACTGATGTACACTATCGCACTTGAAAACTGATAACGGACACGGTCGCTCACTGACGGACACGGACGCTGAGCAGCTTCCGCGTGTATGCAGACGCTAGGGCCTGCGACTCGGTCTGGGCGGGATTTATAGTGTACACAACCGCAGCGTCTAAGCTGCGACCGAGTACCCTCGTGGTAGCGTCTGAGCCGGAAGTGAGGTCATTCAGTTCATGAAACGAGAGATGCGTGGAAACTGGCCATGAATTCGGAGGAAGGGCGGCCAGGAGAGCGTCTGAATCCCCCTGTTGACTTAAACTCCCAGGATCGCGGCCTCTACCTAGTCCTGGCGCCTATGATCCCCAGAGCGTAGCGCTGTCGCACTCGAGATGTTCGGCGCATCAACACACTGTTTGTAGTCTTCACCAAATCAGTGTAGCTGTGTCCTGACCCCTCTAGTAAGAGGAAGTCCATAGACACACCGTCTCCCCATGCTCCAGACATAGCCTGGTTACGTCTGCTGGACCTGCTAGAACATCCAACACAGACGCCCGTCGAGACAGCACTAATACCCGAAGGTAAGCGTTGTTGCGACCCGGTGGGGAGTTGTTGGAGCGACTCTTTCTAGTATGCGTTTAAGACGCTGTTAAGAGAAGTCGCTCAAAAAAAAACCAATATAGTAAGTCTATAAAAATAAAATAACAAAAAGCTTGAGGCTGCTATAACAGCAGCCCTGCGACCATGTGGCTTCCTGCCGCACCAAGCAAAAAAATGATTTGACTGAGTCAGGGGGCGGGACTATATAGTGGAGACCCCAATGCATCCTGGGAGGCCAGAAAGCTCGTGACTGTGTTGGTGCCATTTTCGCTGTCGCTCGACAATATCCCAATGTTATCCTGTGGACCCAGCCAGAGAAAAGTTTATCTGAATTCCCTAGTCAACAGAGTCCAATGTACATGGAAAAGGACAATAACGGATAAATATTGGAGGACCCTTTTTTAAGAGGCGAGGGCATAATACACGCCAAGGGACATTTAAGAACAGTATTTGGTTACAATAATAAAACTAATAATATCTGGTACATACATTAAGTCTAAATGTTATAGTCCAGTGGTTCCCAAACTTTTTCGAATCACAGTACTCTAGAGTATCAGAATTTTTTTCACTACTCCCCTAGGCCAAATGTTTTTATGGTATTTAGAAAGAAATATTAACATTAGTAAATTGTGTTAATATGTCATCTTTAGGATCAGTTATGTGGTGAAGGACAAGGGGGTAAATTTACTAAGGTGGGAGATTTTTAGAACTGGTGATGTTGCCCATGGCAACCAATCAGATTCTACTTACCATATATCTAGCTGCTTCTAGCAGATAATAGATATAATCTGATTGGTTGCTATGGGCAACATCACCAGCTCTAAAAATCTCTCACCTTAGTAAATTTACCCCAAGGTTTGCTTCTGTTTGTACACATATTTTATGATTGCCAGCCACCAGCACTAGTTTTACCTATTACATCGATCACAAATACTTTGAATTGGTCCTGGACCACCAACCCAAGGCAGCCCTGCAAGTGGCCTGAGGTACTCAAGGCAGGGCTGGTTCTAGACCTTGTGGCGCCCTGGGCGAAAGTTTCCTTTGCTCCCAGTAGTTTTGCCCCCTGTAGAGTTGTGCGCCCAGTAGCTGTTGTGCTCCCTGTACTGCACCCTCAGTAGTTGTGCCCCCAGTAGTATTGCCTCCAGTAGTTGTGCCCCCATTACTGTGCCAACCAGTAGTTGTGCCCCTAGTAAAAAATTAAAGAATACTCACCAGCCCCATTCCTGTTTCCTGACCGCTGCTGACCTCTGTCTCCGGCCGCCGGTGCCACACCTCGGATCTATGGGAGAGACGTCTATGGCTGTTCTAAACTGCCGTGCGGTGCGCGATGACGTCAGGCGCACCGCACGGCAGGCACCAGTAGCGGGGAAAGGTCCTCTCCGCGAAAGGAAACTAGACGCTACCTCACTGTGTGTCTAGTTTCCCTTCGTGGAGAGGACCTTTTCCTAACCACTGCCGCCGTCACTCCAGTTAGTAGCGGCTCTTGCTACGGCGGCGGCGCTCTCTGGACAGCGGTGCCCCAGGCAAAAGTCCTGCTTGCCTGTGGCAAGAGCCGCTACTGACGTGCACAACCTTGGATTCATCGTCATGTTGAGGGCATGTCCAGTGATCCTTGAGCAACTGGGGAGCCTCAAGGGTCAGCTCACTATACTGATTAGAATGCATGCGCATGTGTACGGCATCTTTTCAGGGATCACACAGCATGCTAACAAAAAGATTGCAAATTCTGCTAATTAGCAGAATTTGCAATTCTTACTGTGTTGGGCCCAAAGTCTTATCTATAAAATACTTAGAATTCTAAAGGGGGGTACACACGGAGAGATCCGTGCTTAAAATCTAAGCAATCTTGCTAGATTGCTTAGATTTTAAGCACGGATCTGCCGTGTGTATGCCCTCCAGTGATAGCGATGCGCGGCCCCGCACATCGCTACCGCCGATGCTAGATTGAGCCTGCATGCAGGCTCAATCTAGCGAGTCGCTCACTTCACCGTTGTGTGAAGTGAGCGGCCCCCCGTCGGCTTTCCCCCTCGCTCAGCACATCGCGCTGTGCTGAGCGGGGTGAGAGATGTGTGCTGAGCGGTCTGTGTTAAGATCGCTCAGCACACATCTCTCCCGTGAGTACCCCCCTTAAGAGTCCGTAACAATTATACATTAATAATCGCTGTTCACTTTGATTGCACAGTAACATACACTAACTAAAGTATAATAAAAATGTATTAAGGTCAACATGTAGTCATACATACTCTATATCTTTATAGGTATATTGCCTTAGAGATTGAGACAGTTCCAATGTCATTCATTATACCAGCAGCAATTTGTGTAAATATAATGGGTCCTTGGAGAAAACGGTCCAACAGAAGGGAATAATCCACACAACGTAAGATCAAATAATGTCCATGTCTGAAAAAAGGAGCCAGAGTGCAGAAAGCACAATAAATGTATAAACTGTAAGAGAGCTGAGCTGCTCACCCAGCTACATCCAGATGTTGGACAGAGGTCAAATGGAAAGGACTTTTGTCAGAGACAAGTGCAGCTGATTTGATATAAAAGCAGACGCTCTTACCAAAGCGTAATACAGACGTTCTGGATCAAGTGTAAGCACCTTCTGTTAGATGAATCTGCAGCAGGCTCAATTCACAGCCATATTCCAGCACTATATTTAAATGCTTGATGAGGAACATTTAGTCCCATGCAGTAAGCAGGAAAGTAAGGTCCTCCGATCACGTAGATAGAACAGGTAAGGAAGCACTGTTTAATTGCAATGAGCTTTAACTTACAGTACTACATGGAATGAACTGTTCCTTAACAAGCCCTTGAATACACCTCTATTTTAGATTCTAGAGGTATAAATTGGCTTGGCAGTGTTACTAGTAAAGTCACATTGTACTATTTCTGCAAAATATAATGATGCAATAAAGTGTTATACAAAGATGTGCCATCTTATACCTGGCACCTTTGCGCTATATGGTGTGAGATGTTTGTCACAACTAAGGTGCGCCAATACAGGCAGCACAGAAAATCTTTTTCCAAATTTTGTGCCTTGTCGCACCAGAGCTACTGAAAAAGCTGATCACTTTGAGCTAGAGATGCCAAGCTGTGACATTTCTTGCACACAAGTTGGTATAACATAAGTACAAATGTAGCCACACTCAGCTTTGCCACCGAGCGCCTTATTTGCGGTAAAGCTGGAGCTGCTAGTGTCTGCAATTATGATGCGCATGTGCATATGCACACGCACAGCCATGGAAATGAATTGACGGCATACCTAGTCGCAGCTTGACAATCAAGAAGTGGTGACCCGGCATATGCATATGTCAGGTGACTTTACTAAGATATAGCGACGGCTGGTGTGGGGAAGAATTAAGAATCAGCAGGCAGTTAAGAGGTGGTGACCTGGCATATGCATATGTCGGGTCATCTTACTAATGGCAACAGAGGTAGGGGCAGAAAGAGTGGGCAGCGGGCGTCAGGAGGAGGTGACCTGGCATATGCATATCCCCCCCCCCCCCTGATCAAAACAGGGACAGTGCACGCCAAAGGCATGTGTAAAAAAATAGGAGCGTGGCTTCATATGGAAGGGGCGTGGCCACAGAATAGTACCAATTCACATTACACCGCAGAGTAGTGTTCATCAGTCACATTACACCACACAGTAGTACCCCTTATTCACATTATGTCACGTTAGAGCCCCTTACACACATAACACCACAGTAGAGAAGAGCCCCTTATACACATTACGGCAATTATAGACCCTTATACAACACAGGAAAAGCAACAACACAGGGCAAAAAAATGATTCATGCCCTTTACATTATTTGCTATTTTTCCTTATAGTAATGCCCCTTACACATTATGCCACACACTGTAATGCCCATTACACACTATTCCACACACTGTAATGCCCATTACACATTATTTCACACACCGTAATGTCCATTACACTTTGTACCACACACCGAAATGCTCCTTACACATCATGCCACACACCATAATGCCCATTACTCATAATACCACACACAGTAATGCCCATTACACATTATTCCACACTCCGTATTGCCCATTACATGTTATGCCACAAACCGTAATGCCTATTACAACTTATGTCACACACTGTAATGCCCATTGCACATTATGCCACACACCGTAATGCCCATTAAACATTATTCTGCACATTATGCCATACACTGAAATGGCCATTACACATTATGCCACATATACTTATGTCCCTGTTACCATTTTATGCTCCACACACAATATTGTCCCTTACAAATGATGCCCCACAATAAGTCTGCTAATTACTTTGAAATTACCTTTCTGGTTGTCAGGGATCTCATGCCCATTGTCAAGGGTTTCATGCTCATTGTCATGGTTTCATGCTCTGGGTTCCATGCTCATTGCCAGGGGTCTCATGCTCATTGCCAGGGGTCTCATGCTTGTTGCCAGTGGTCTCATGCTAGTTGCCAAGGTTTTCATGCTCATTTTCAGGGGTTTCATGCTCTGGGTCCCATGCTCATTGCCAGGATCTCATGCTTATTGGCTGGGGTTTCATGTTCTTGCCAGGGGGTACATGCTCATTGTCAGTGGTTTCATGCTCTGGGTTCAATGCTCATTGCCAAGGGTTGCATGCTCATTGTCAAGGGTTTCATACTCTGGGTTCCATGCTCATTGCCATGGGTTTCAAGCTTGTTGCCAGGGGTCTCATGCTCATTGCCAGGGGTTTCATGCTCATTACCAGGGGTTTACTGCTTGCCAGGGAGTTCATGCTCGTTGCCAGGGGTTCATGCTTGTTGTCATTGGTTTACATGTGTAACACTGTCAGACCCTAGAGGTCAAGTAGGACATCTAGCGTCTGTCTCCCCACTATCCTCCTTGGTGTCGGCTGCAGGCATTGTTATTGTGCAGGGTGCTGGTGGCAAGCACCTGCAGGGTGACTGCGGCTGTACCATCAGTCCGAAGCATCCCACCATTAGTGACCTGACATATGCATAAGTCGTGTCAGCTTACTAAAGCGGGGATAGGAGCAGAGCAAGTGGACAGTTGGGAAGAGGGGACCTGTCATATTCATATGTCCTGGGCTCCTTTGATAGGCTGCTGTCACAGAAGGGGGAGGAATAGGGAGAAGGCAGGTAGACAGCAGTCTTCACTGCTCTTTTCCCCGAACAAGTCTCCTTATGTCATCCTGAGATGGCGAATGTTTTTGGAGATGTGAAACATGAATCACGCTCCCCATACTCATGTATGGGGAATCAATATCTACACTGATCAGGAGCACCACGGGAGAAATCTAAGATTTCTTCCCAGTAATCCCTTCTGTGAATAGAAGAAAGCAGTGAAAAGCCCAGTTATCACTATTAAAAGGCTTTTCACTGCTGCATGAATAGACACCTAAATCGCATGTCCCCGAAGTGTTGAAATGTGGATTTTCCTTATGCCATGGGCCACACCCTGTTTTTGAGTGTGAAGGGGAAATGGAGTGTGCACTGGGTGCCACAAGATCCGGTGATTCCTCAATATCTTCATTCATCTGCAAAATAATTTATTAGCTCACACTGGGCACCAGTAAGTAATTAGTTTCAAAAACAAATTAATTCCCTGCCAGATGCCAATTCCCAGTATAATATCTAAAAAGACTGTACAAACTCTTATCTATAAAATACTAGTAGTTAAAATAAATCAACAACAATTATACAACATCAATAATCTCTGTTCACTATGATTACACAGTAACAAATAATAAAGTATAATAAAAATTTATTAAGTTCAACATGTGGTCATTCATACTATACAGTATATTTTCATAGGTATTTCCCTCAGAGAGCACGCCTAATGTACAAATGCTGCTGTGGACCATCTTGAGATACACAAAAAAAAATGCAATTTAGCAGCCGTTTTCTTATGATGTTGTTTGAGCTAAAAATGATTTCAACTCTAAATGAATCTCATGGTGGACATTTCAGGCTATGCCTTCTCCATGATTTGCCAGTTCCAGTGCCGGGTTACTGGCAAGGTGGCTGTGTTGGTCATTCAGGGGCCTCCACACACTGGGATTCTACTTCAGTGTCTACACCCAGGCGATACCTGCTTCTGGCAGCATCTTGGATGTTTTGTAATCATGTATCAACTTTGCTGGTCAGTGCAGTAGAAGTTCCTGGAGTAGCACACTTATAGACAGAGGAGCACAAGATGGTGGTGGTGGCCTGAGGGAACTTATCCACAGAGACAGGGAAGAGAAACGGAAAACATAGAGATAGGAGAGGTGATGAACCTGCATGGGGTCATGTGATCACATTACGAGACAATAAAACTGGTACTTTCACTCCAGGGGTGGCAATCCTATTTATCCTGGCCCCATTGCCCAAGCTGTTGGGTAACGTCTAGCATATTTGGTACTCTTTTTTCTTCTGGCTCTACACTTTCCAGCTTGGGGCAGGATTTCACTACAGCATGGGGACCCAAGGTTTTTGGCCTCCTTGTTATAGTGGAAACAGAACTGGACATCATTGAGGACTCTTTGAGGGTAGGGGGCAGGCTGCCTACTGTATACTTGTTTTTGTTAGGATATGGTGCGCTATGTACCTGTCTCCTTCTGTGTATCAGTCTATGGGTGCATCCCCTAGTGTTAGACCTCTAGTGCCAGGAGTCACTGGGAGGTGGAGTTATATGATGTTAGTTCCTGTTCCTCCATCTCAGAGAGAGTGAGGAGAGTGCGACACACTTAGGGGTATATTCAATTGAAGTTGAAAGCTGCCGTCAGTCAAAAAGACGTCAGTTTTCGACTTTTTAAGGTCGGAAGGGGTTCCGACCTATTCAATCTAACCCCAAATCTAATTCCTCGACTTGTCGAAAAGCACATGGATCGGCGGAATAGCTGCCGATCCATGTGCTTGTGTCGAAAACGTTTTGGCCCCCTTTTCGACCATCTCAATTAGACTTTAAAAAAAGTCGCAGTGAGATGCAGGAGCAGTGACAGGGAGAGCCGCGGACAGACTGGGAGAGCAGCGCCGGAGGATGTCACAGCCACCGCTCACAGCAGCGTCCACCTGGTTCAAGCAAGCAAGACCTCGCTTGCTGGAGCCGGGTGGACGCTGCCGTGAGCAGCGGCTGTTATGCGAGGATGGGGAGAGGCAGAGACGGGGGGAGAGCTGCAGGCAGACGGGGGAGAGCAGCGCTACAGCAGCGGCAATATAGCTGCTGCTGTAGCGCTGCTCTCCCCCGTCTGCCCGCGGCTCTCCCCCGTCTCAGCTCCCACATCTCAATTCGACTTTTTTGAAAGTCGAATTGAGATGACATTGAATAGCCCAGGTCGGATCCATTCCGACAAATGATCAAAAAAGGAAATTAATCAGAGGCCCAAGGCGCAAATACACTTTTGCAGCTAAACGACAAAAAGTAGGCCACCTCACCCACATAAACAAACATATAAAACAAGAAAAAGTCGAAATATAGCGCTCAGTGTGATTCCATTTGAAATACTTAAAGTTCATAAATGTCCATGTAGGAATATCAACTTCATTGGTCGATCTTGCTGCTGAAATGTGGATCGGAACTTCTGCTTCACAAGTAGACTCAAGACAATATAAAATAAAAGCAGAGATAACAGATCATAGTGCAATATATCCTTATGAAGAATAAAGTTGATGTTATGTCTGATAGCAATAAATTCTTTATCTATTGGATGGCGTACCCCACTCACAAAAGAAATGGTAAGAATCCGCTCATATAGGTATCTTTAACTCTATCATAGCACACGAATCGTGACAGGGAATGCGTACCGTTACTCACTCTGGAATTAGCGTAGATCCTCACGTAGCGGTTTCTTTTCTCGTCACTCCATAAAATAAATGTGCTGGTGGCAATGAATAATGATAAAAACTTTTTTATATTAAAAACAGGGGACCACAAATGGCTCGAGGCGGAACATGTGATAACTGGTGAGCCGTCGGCCGAAAACGGCAACTGCCAGCAAGTTCTAAAAACACAGAATTCCAGCCTCAAGGGAACAAGTGTGCATAAATCCTCCTGTATATCTATTCCAACGCGTTTCTACCCAGTAAATGGGTCTTTTTCAAGGAAGAAGATTGATCTAATAGATGAATCTATTTAAATGACACAACAGGAAGTGATGTCAAATTGAGCTAATTGGGTAATCATGTGGGTTACCTAGGTAACGTGTCTCCACGTGTACCCAGAATCCCACATGGAAGTTAAATAGGCCGTGACGACATCCGCGTTCATAATAGAACACTATGCCTAATTATCACCATGGTTACAAAACGCATCCACGGGCTTCCGCCCGCCGATCGCATACACAGACAGGGCCCTGGATTGACGGACTTCCGCCCACGAATTACGCGTACTTCCGCCCGTCCTCCACAGATCGAGTGTCAAACTACCGCCCTCCAAGCACCGTACTTGTGTGCTTCCGCCCTCCAAGCACCGCACTTATAGGTTTTAATCCTGGATCCAATCCGGCGGCAGTAAGAAGTTAACCATGTTACCATAGTGACGAGTCACCATGGCAACAGTTAACTGAAACTATGGCCTAATATTACTCATAATCGTACTGTGCATAATCATCACCATGGTTACAACCAAGTCCACGGGCTTCCGCCCGCCGATCGCATATACAGACAGGGCCCTGGATTGACGGACTTCCGCCCATGAATTGCACGTACTTCCGCCCGTCCTCCACAGATCAAAATCGAGAGTTGTGTGGACCTACTTCCGCCCTCCAAGTACCGTGCTTGTGTGCTTCCGCCATCCAAGCACCGCACTTATAGGCTTACATCCTGGGCTCAATCTGACGGCACTAAATAATTAGACATGTTGCCATAGTGACGAATCACCATGGCAACAGGATTCATAATCCTAATTACAATGATAATAATCATTGCTGCAAAAAAGAAAATAAAATAAAACCACTTGAAGCTGAAATTATGTGATATAAATGTATAAAGCTTATAAAAATCACCGTAACTCAAAATCATGATTCAAACCATATGGGACTAATGTTTGCAAATTAAAAATCCATCTCATCTCGCTTTTGGCTAATCTTTTGTCTCTATCATTAGTACGCCATAGATCTTTAGATAACTCTATGCCCCAAAAGGAGACAATATGATCTGTAGAGCAATTATGAACCTCTTTAAAATGGAGCGAGAAAGGGTGTGTTACAAGGCCCTTTCGTATGTTACGGACATGTTCTGCCCACCTAACTTTTAACACTCTACTAGTTTTGCCTATATAAAGTTTTTTACATGAACATTGTATTGCGTAAACAGCATATTTGCTATTACAAGTTATAAATTGTTGTACTTTATATTCCTTCTCATTCCAGATGAAGGAATCCAATTTCCTTATTTTAGCGGGACAACTCTTGCACATGCTACAATCTCCGCACCTATGGAAGCCTTGATTTCTTATAGTGCCTCCTAAAGGTTTTTCTATGTATGCACTCGCCGTCAATTTGTCCTTCAAATTGGGTGCTCTTGTATAAATAAACTTAGGTTTCTCAGGCAAAATGGAAAACAAAACTGGATCCCTTTTAAGGAGATGCCAGTTTTTCTTGAACACCCTTTCAATCTGTTTATGAAAACCGTTAAACTGTGTAATGAAGGCTATTTTCGGTTGTGATATATCTTGTTTAGGTTCTTTGTTATTAGTACTCAGTAGGGTTTCCCTATCAATCTCAGAAATTTTTTCAATTTGACATCACTTCCTGTTGTGTCATTTAAATAGATTCATCTATTAGATCAATCTTCTTCCTTGAAAAAGACCCATTTACTGGGTAGAAACGCGTTGGAATAGATATACAGGAGGATTTATGCACACTTGTTCCCTTGAGGCTGGAATTCTGTGTTTTTAGAACTTGCTGGCAGTTGCCGTTTTCGGCCGACGGCTCACCAGTTATCACATGTTCCGCCTCGAGCCATTTGTGGTCCCCTGTTTTTAATATAAAAAAGTTTTTATCATTATTCATTGCCACCAGCACATTTATTTTATGGAGTGACGAGAAAAGAAACCGCTACGTGAGGATCTACGCTAATTCCAGAGTGAGTAACGGTACGCATTCCCTGTCACGATTCGTGTGCTATGATAGAGTTAAAGATACCTATATGAGCGGATTCTTACCATTTCTTTTGTGAGTGGGGTACGCCATCCAATAGATAAAGAATTTATTGCTATCAGACATAACATCAACTTTATTCGTCATAAGGATATATTGCACTATGATCTGTTATCTCTGCTTTTATTTTATATTGTCTTGAGTCTACTTGTGAAGCAGAAGTTCCGATCCATTCCGACAAATGAATGTCGGAATGGATCCGACTTCAATTGAATATACCCCAGAGACTGAGACAGAGTCCTGGTGTACAAGTGTGCAGAGCTGAGACTGGGAGCAGATCTCAGCTACAGAGACTCCAGTACAGAGTTTTCCAGTACATGCATCATCTTCTCTACAGCTGGGAGTCAGCTGTGCAGTCCTCCATGCTTTACCTACACAGACATCTCCTGATAAGTATCACTACCTAATGCTGTTACCTTGTGTGATATATGGGCTCCTGATTACTGCTATCAGTTTTACATCTGAGTCACCTGTGTACACTAAATTAACCTGCAATACTGTTTAATCTTTAAGTGTGTGGACTGACGTCATTGCACCAGATAGCCCAGTACACTCTGCCAACAGGTTATGGGTCCAGTCTCGCGCTCAGACCCGTTTGTACTTGAAGATTAACCCCCTGATTGCTGTTGAATAATCACAGTGACACAGTTTAAAGTGACATTTTATACAAGTGCAGAAAGGATGTACTGTATAATACAGGACACAGCATGAATATTGCTAAGCTGAAAGGTTCAGAGAACTATGCTACATGGAAGTTTGCCATGGAGATGCAGCTTAAGGAAAAGCTGTGGAAGGTTACTACAGACCCAGGAGCATGTCCAGATCCAGATGACATAGAAAGAGCCATCGGGATGATAGGTTTAGCTGTGGAGCAGCATGTCTATTCAATAGTCAGCAGGAAAGTGTCAGCTAAGGACATGTGGACAGCCATGCAAAATGCATATGAAGATAAAGGTATAATAAGAAGGATAAGTTTAAGATGCATGCTATATGGAACAAAACTGAATGCCTGCAAGGACATGAATAATTACATTGATAAGTTATTGTCGATAGCTAAGCTGTTGGCATCTGTGGGGACACAGGTGGACAAGGAAAAAGTCACAATGGCTATGTTACATAATCTGATGCCAGAATTAGATTTTTTTTAGTGGTTGTGTTAGAGTCAAACGACACTAAACTGACAATGGAGATTGTAAGAGCCAAGTTGCTGCAGTTCCAAAAATGTATTCCTGTCGAGACCATAGCTGAGGGTTCTGCATTGATCACAAAGGACACAAAGTCCAAAAAAACACAAAATAAAGTGTTTTGTATGTCACAAGATAGGACATAAAGCTTCAGATTGCAGAATGAGAAATTCCAGTGGTGCACAGAAGCAGCATGACAAGCCAAATGAGTCAGCACTGTATGTAGCAGACAGTCACAGGAGGGATTGCTGGTACATGAACTCGGGGGCACTAGGCATTTCAGTTGCAATAAGCATTGGTTCTATTCTTTAACACCATGTGTTCCCACTACAGTTACAGGGATTGGAAATAAGGCCCTTACTGCATTACAAGCTGGGACAATCACAGTACATTTAAGAACTGGAGGTGAGACAGTTGTTACACATATCCAAGATGTGTTGTACGTGCCTGATTTAAGAAGTAATCTCATTGCTATCAGCGTCCTAGAGAAAAAAGGCTACAAAGTCCAATTTCAGAAGGGCAAGTGTATGGTGCATAATAAAAGAGGGACTGTTATTGCTTTAGCAACCCGGTGCAACCAACTAAGGGGGTCATTCTGACCCGTTCGCTCGCTGCTTTTTATCACAGCCGAGCGAACGGGTCCCTACTGCGCATGCGCCGGCGCATGCCAGACGGCCGAAGGCCATAGCAGGGCTGCGATTGCCTCTGCCTGATTGACAGGCAGAGGCAGTCGCTGGCTGGGAGGAGGCGCGGTACGGCCAACGCAGGCGTGGCCGGACCGAACGGGGGCCGGCAGCAGCGGCTGCGTGACATCACACGCAGCCGCTGCAGGCCAGGGAGCGATAAGTAGCTCCTGGCCAGGACACTAAAGCTGCGCTGGTCGGGACCTACTCTTGAAGTGCAAAGGCATCGCCGCTGTGCGATGCCTTTGCACTTCTGCGGGGGGCCGGCACTTACATGCGGGGCGGACTAGCCCCGTGCTGGGCGTCCCCCCGCGTGTCAGGGAAGATGATCGTAGCTGTGCTAAATTTAGCACAGCTACGATCAACTCGGAATGACCCCCTATATGTCCTGGACACTGAGGAGTGTACTGCAATGATGGCTACTGGGGAAAAACAGTCAATGGAGCTGGGGCACAAACGCTTGGGTCATCAGGGTTATGACAACATCCAGAAACTGCTAGATGGAATGGTAACAGGGATCACCGTGAGCAACGCTGAAAGACCCATGTGTGAGAGTTGCATAAAAGACAAGCAAACTTGCAACCCATTTCCAAAGTCAGTTAGTAGAGCAGACACACCGTTAGCTCTAGTGCACACAGACGTGTGTGGTCCAATGGAGGAAGAATCAATCAGTGGCTACAGGTATTTCATGACTCTCATTGATGACGCCACAAGAATGACACATGTCTACTTTCTTAAGGAGAAGAGTGAAGTTGTCAACAAAATTGTGGAGTACAAAAACCTGGTGGAGAATCAGACAGGTCTGAAACTAAAGATCCTGAAATAAGACAATGGCGGAGAGTCGGATAACAAAGTCTTAGCCGCATTCCTTAGGAAATATGGCATAAAACATCAGCTAACAATTGCCTACACACAGGAACAGAATGGCGTGAGTGAGCAAGCAAACCGCACAAATGTTATGAGAGCATGGACTATGTTAAGTGATGCTGGTCTGGAAAAGAAGTTTTAGGCAGAAGCAGTATCTACTGCAGTATACCTAAAGAATCATGCACCTACAGTGGCCGTCAAAGGTAAAAAGCCACTGGAGGTGTGGTCCAGGAAAAAGCCAAGTATCAGTCATCTTTGTGTCTTCAGGAGCAAAGCTTTTGCACATATACCAAAGGAGAAAAGGAGAAAGCTAGATCCAAAATCCATAGAATGTATAATGCTCGGATACTGCGATGAAAGCAAAGGATACAGACTTTGGGATGTTACAAGTAAATGTCTTCTTAAATCCAGAGATGTGGTATTCCATGAGACAGCACCACTAACTGGAGCAGTGGAGCAACAAGAAAATGTATTATTGGAAGTACAGGCAGCAGAAAGCGCATCTGAATATGAGCGTGTCAAAGCAGACAAGTCAGGGAACAGAAGTTCCATGAGGAGTAACAAAGGTACTCCAGCCAAGAAATACAGTGAGGAGTATGCAAACATAGCTTACTGTGATCATCAAAACAAACAGGAAGCAAAGTCAAACAGTGATTGGCCAGAGTGGAAGTCAGCAATTGATACTCAGCTGTCAGAGCTAGACTTTGATTCCGCATTCCTAAATGGAGAATTGATTGAGGAAATTTATATGGAACCACCTGAACATTATATGGATATATTCCAGCTGGGAAAATTTGTCTCTTAAAGAAGTCGCTATGCGGCCTCAAGCAAAGTGGTCGTTGCTGGTATGTAAAGTTGGATGCAGCGTTACTAGAAATGAACTTTGTTAGGTCAGAGACTGATCACTGCCTATACCACAAAAACATCAAAGAAAAGTTGTTCATCATAGCTGTCTATGTGGATGATTTACTTTTGGCAGGTCAAGAAGATCACATCACTGATGTCAATCACCAGCTTAAACAAAGATTTAAGTTGAAAGATTTAGGCCCTGCAAATCATCTATTAGGTATGAAAATTGTACAAAACCTGCAAGAGGGAACTGTCACAATTGACCAATAAACATACATTGAGGCAATAATTTCCAAATATGGAATGACAGATGCAAAACCAGTAAGTTCTCCAATTGATAAAAGTACAAAGATGGTCAAGGCCATGTCACCAAGCAGCAAGGGGGAGATAGATGAAATGCAAGAAATCCCTTATCAAAATGCCATTGGTATTTTGAAGTATGCAAGCATTAGGACACGTCCAGACATCACACATTTAGTGAGTCGGGCAAGCCAGTTCACAAATAATCCTGGGAGACAACACTGGATTGCAGTAAAGAGAATACTAAGGTACCTCAAAGGTACAAGATACCTGTTTGCACTAGCAGGCACAGCCGTAAACTGGTTAAGTAGGAAACCCACAGTAGCTCTTTCTACAACAGCGGCAGAGTACATGGTGCTCACAGAAACTTCACAAGAAGTGCTTTGGATAATAGAGACTTTATGCGAATTAGGTATTCTTTACCACAGTGAGATCATCAACATAAAGTGTGATAACAAGGGAGCAATTGATCTTTCTTGTTGCACAAAGCATCATGGACGGTCTAAGCACATTGCTATAAGACATCATTTCATTCGTGAGTTGGTGGAAAACAAGTCCGTCAATATGGAATATGTTGCAAGTAAAAAAAAATGCCGACATGTTGACAAAAGGACTGTCATCACACTTGCTACTTGCATTCCTGATGGAATTTGGACTACAATATGGTTAATGTTGATTTATTCTTACCTTTTTTGCTTCACGTTATGGTTTCAGTTACAGGAGTGACTTTATTGATTTGTTTGATAAAATGTCATGTTCTTTAAACTTGTGACCGGAGACAGTCTTGAGCAAGGAGGAGTGTTAGGATATGGTGCACTCTGTACCTGTCTCCTTCTGTGTATAAGTCTATGGGCGCATTCCCTAGTGTTAAACCTCTAGTGCCAGGAGTCACTGGGAGGCAGAGTTCTATAATGTAAGTTCCTGTTCCTCCATCTCAGAGAGAGTGAGGAGAGTGTGACACACAGAGAATGAGACAGAGTCCTGGTGTACAAGTGTGCAGAGCCGAGACTGGAAGCAGATCTCAGCTACAGAGACTCATAGTGTTCCAGTACATGCATCATCTTCTCTATAGCTGGGAGTCAGACTGCACGGCTGTGCGGTCCTCCATGCTTTACCACCACAGACATCGACAAAGGGGTTGCAGATGCACTAAACAGTCATTACAGTATAATAAAATATAATATGTCATAAGAGGTTGTTGGTATATTGCTGGCCAATGATATCGGCCTGCCCACCAATCGTCCAGGTCACCTCTTGTCGAACAGGTCCCTAAAACTATGGGGCCAACATCTGGAATGCAGGGAACCCCGAAACATAATCCAGCAAAGCACCCCCCCACCCCCCCCCAGGGCATCACACTAAAAAATAGTGATATATAGTGTAAGTATGTGAAGGTCCCTACTATGAGTTTAAAGGTAGAGAGTATGTGAAAAAGATGTGCATACATAAATAATGGACAAACATGATATAAAAAGTGACTATGTATTTCAATGGTGATGCCCTGTACCTGTCTCCTTCTGTGTTTCAGTCAATGGGTGCATCCCTTAGTGGTAGACCTCTAGTGCCAGGAGTCACTGGGAGGCGGAGTTATATAGTGTAAGTTCCTGTTACTCCATCCCAGAGACTGAGACAGAGTCCTGGTGTACAAGTGTGCAGAGCTGAGACTGGGAGCAGATCTCAGCTACAGAGACTCACAGTGTTCCAGTACATGCATCATCTTCTCTACAGCTGGGAGTCAGACTACATGGCTGTGCAGTCCTCCATGCTTCACCACCACAGACATCTCCTGATAAGTACTGCTACCTAATGCTGTTACCTTGTGTGATGTATGGGCTCCTGATTACCGCTATCAGTGTTACTTCTGAGTCACCTGTGTTCACTAAATAAACCTGTATTACTGTTTAAGTCTTTAAGTTTGTGGACTGACATCACTGCACCAGACAGCCCAGTACACTCTGCCAACAGTTTTAGTTTCTAATTTTTATTATACATGGTACTGTGTATATGGCAGACTTTTTGTGATGGGTATAATACAGATTTGATGTCTGACAGATTGAGCTGGTGCAAACTTCAAGTCCTTTTGCAGTATGGCAAAGGACATTCATGGAAAGGAAGGCCCATGAAAATGGCCAATCTCCAACCACCTAATATCAATTTAGTGGTTTTCTTAAGTACTACCATGGGGATGCCTTCCCTTTGTCTAACTCAGGAATGGGGAACCTTCTGCCCTCCAGCTGTTGTTGAACTACACTTCCCAGCATGCCTTGCAACAGTTTTTGCATGGCTAAATAGCAAAACTGTAGCAAGGCATGCTGGTATGTGTAGTTCAACAACAGCTGGAGGGCCGAAGGTTCCCCATCCCTGGTCTAACTCCTCCCCTCGGGCCTGTGCAAAATTTTCCTTCTCATAAATGAGACCATTAAGCTCCACAAACCTATATGTCCCAGCAGAAGCCGTTAATGTGCTGCGGCAGGGTCCTTTTGCCTTTCATAAATGACCTGCATTATAATCTGTAAACCAAGAAGGGCAACATTGCTCATTGTTAGTCTCAGCAGAAGTTCACAATATATGTGTTGGCTCTGAAAAATTGGAAACACTACTTGTAAACATGAAACATAATAAATTCTATTAAAATGTTAAATATTTGCTTATGATATTTTTTAAATCCAGCAAAAAGCTATTTCATAAAGAAGCTATAGTGCGGCATTAAATCTCAGTACAATTAGTTATCAGGAATTAATTAGACAAAAACAGCTGAATCTTATTTTCTCCTCATATTGACTATAAGGCCCCGGAAACGATTCCGATGAAGGAAAACAGCAAATTAAGTACCTTAGGGAAAAGCTTTCATTCTGCAAACATATTTAGTTACTGCAAAGTGTTTTAATTGATTAATTTGTTACATCTCACATTCTGATGTAATCAGGGTGCATTTTCATGTTGTTTGTTTCCTCTTAATTGTTCATTTAATGTAATAGTAATTTTTCCTAAGGTTTAGTTGTTCATTATATTATCCTTGCAACTAAACAAAACTAAAGCGAAAAGATTAAATTATAATAATGCATCATAAATGTAACAAAGAGTTTATCATGTTAGTAGTGTGCCAAGGCATGTCTATTCGTACTGGCTAATTTGACGTTATAGAAGAATTCCACTTAACCTTTAAACAGAGAGTTAAACTTGCTGTCTCCAAACTAGTAGAAATGTGGTGGTCCACCATCCCTGACGCCTACTGTTTGCTAGGCACGTGCCCCACCAGTTTTTCTGAGAAGGCAATATCATTTTAAGACAGGGGTGGGGAACCTTTGGCTCTCCAGCTGTTGTTAAACTACACATTCCAGCATGCCTTGCTACAGTTTTGCTATTTGGCCATGCTAAAACTGTTGCAGGGCATGCTGGTATGTGTAGTTCAACAACAGCTGGAGGGCCAAAGGTTCCCCATCCCTGTTTTAAGAGCTACACAGAAACATCCTTACATAGGCTTTTTATCAGGGCCGGTGCTAGGGTGTTCAGCGCCCTCCTGCAAAATATAAATTTGCACCCTCCCATACTTTACAAGGGGACAGCGTGCGTTGAAAAAAAAGGTGTGGGCTCTCAAGGAAGGGGCGTGGCCACACAGTACACACAAATTACACCACATAGCAGCACAATCTCATTCACATTACATTGCATATACTAGTGCTGCTTATCCACATAATGCCCCAGTAGTAATGCCGCTTATACACATAATGCTCCCAGTAGTAGTGCCGCTTATACACATAATGTCCCCAGTAGTAGTTCCGCTTATACACATAATGCCCCCAGTAGTAGTGGCGCTTATACACATAATGTCCCCAGTAGTAGAGCTGCTTAATCACATAATGCCCCCCAATAGGAGTGCCGTTTATACACATAATTCCTCTAGTAGTAGTGCTGCTTATACACATAATGCCCCCAGTAGTAGTGCTGCTTATACACATAATGCCCCCAGTAGTGGTACCGTTTGTACATAATGCCTCCTGCATCGGCTGCCGGCTATGGGATCCTTGTGAGATCTTGCGATATTAGTGAGATCTCACTCATGCCCAGTGAGCAGGCCGGGGGAGCGAGTGTGATGGTGTATGCACACTATTGGTGCAGCCGCCAAAGAAAGCTGATATTGGTGGACACATATCACCGGAGAGGTGAGCTAACGCAGTCCAATATCGGCATGCAAGCATGTTAATACATGCTGGCGAAGTATGTACTGGCTTCACCACGATAATGCGATGAAGTAGGTCTGAATAGTTAAAGAATGATGTATGCTTTATGATGCATCTACCCGAAGTGCCACTTATACACATTATGCCCACACACACATATATACATAGACAGAGCTGTAACTAGACATTTTGGTGCCCTGTGCCAGAAAGAAGATTCATGCCTCCTCCCCCCATATCCAAAATAGGGAGAGAAAAATAAGAATTTACTTACCGATAATTCTATTTCTCGTAGTCCGTAGTGGATGCTGGGGACTCCGTAAGGACCATGGGGAATAGCGGCTCCGCAGGAGACTGGGCACATCTAAAGAAAGCTTTAGGACTATCTGGTGTGCACTGGCTCCTCCCCCTATGACCCTCCTCCAAGTCTCAGTTAGGATACTGTGCCCGGACGAGCGTACACAATAAGGAAGGATTTTGAATCCCGGGTAAGACTCATACCAGCCACACCAATCACACTGTACAACTTGTGATCTGAACCCAGTTAACAGCATGATAACAGAGGAGCCTCTGGAAAAGATGGCTCACTACAGCAATAACCCGATTTTTTGGTAACAATAACTATGTACCAGTATTGCAGACAATCCGCACTTGGGATGGGCGCCCAGCATCCACTACGGACTACGAGAAATAGAATTATCGGTAAGTAAATTCTTATTTTCTCTAACGTCCTAAGTGGATGCTGGGGACTCCGTAAGGACCATGGGGATTATACCAAAGCTCCCAAACGGGCGGGAGAGTGCGGATGACTCTGCAGCACCAATGAGAGAACTCCAGGTCCTCCTCAGCCAGGGTATCAATTTTGTAGAATTTTACAAACGTATTTGCTCCTGACCAAGTAGCTGCTCGGCAAAGTTGTAAAGCCGAGACCCCTCGGGCAGCCGCCCAAGATGAGCCCACCTTCCTTGTGGAGTGGGCATTTACAGATTTTTGGCTGTGGCAGGCCTGCCACAGAATGTGCAAGCTGAATTGTACTACAAATCCAACGAGCAATAGTCTGCTTAGAAGCAGGAGCACCCAGCTTGTTGGGTGCATACAGGATAAACAGCGAGTCAGTTTTCCTGACTCCAGCCGTCCTGGAAACATATATTTTCAGGGCCCTGACAACGTCTAGCTACTTGGAGTCCTCCAAGTCCCTAGTAGCCGCAGGCACCACAATAGGTTGGTTCAGGTGAAACGCTGAAACCACCTTAGGGAGAAACTGAGGACGAGTCCTCAATTCCGCCCTGTCCGAATGGAAAATCAGATAAGGGCTTTTACAGGATAAAGCCGCCAATTCTGACACGCGCCTGGCCCAGGCCAGGGCCAACAGCATGACCACTTTCCATGTGAGATATCTTAACTCCACAGATTTAAGTGGTTCAAACCAATGTGACTTTTGGAACCCAAAAACTACATTGAGATCCCAAAGTGCCACTGGAGGCACAAAAGGAGGCTGTATATGCAGTACCCCTTTTACAAACGTCTGAACTTCAGGGACTGAAGCTAGTTCTTTTTGGAAGAAAATTGACAGGGCCGAAATTTGAACCTTAATGGACCCCAATTTCAGGCCCATAGACACTCCTGTTTTCAGGAAATGTAGGAATCGACCCAGTTGAATTTCCTCCGTCGGGCCTTACTGGCCTCGCACCACGCAACATATTTTCGCCAAATGCGGTGATAATGTTTTTCGGTTACATCCTTCCTGGCTTTGATCAGGATAGGGATGACTTCATCCGGAATGCCTTTTTTTCTTCAGGATCCGGCGTTCAACCGCCATGCCGTCAAACGCAGCCGCGGTAAGTCTTGGAACAGACAGGGTCCTTGCTGGAGCAGGTCCCTTCTTAGGGGTAGAGGCCACGGATCCTCCGTGAGCATCTCTTGAAGTTCCGGTTACCAAGTCCTTCTTGGCCAATCCGGAGCCACGAATATAGTGCTTACTCCTCTCCATCTTATCAATCTCAGTACCTTGGGTATGAGAGGCAGAGGAGGGAACACATACACTGACTGGTACACCCACGGTGTTACCAGAGCGTCTACAGCTATTGCCTGAGGGTCCCTTGACCTGGCGCAATACCTGTCGAGTTTTTCCCAACGGTTTATAATCATGTGGAAGACTTCTGGGTGAAGTCCCCACTCTCCCGGGTGGAGGTCGTGCTGAGGAAGTCTGCTTCCCAGTTGTCCACTCCCGGAATGAATATTGCTGACAGTGCTATCACATGATTTTCCGCCCAGCGAAGAATCCTTGCAGCTTCTGCCATTGCCCTCCTGCTTCTTGTGCCACCCTGTCTGTTTACGTGGGTGACTGCCGTGATGTTGTCCGACTGGATCAACACCGGCTGACCTTGAAGCAGAGGTCTTGCTAAGCTTAGAGCATTGTAAATGGCCCTTAGCTTCAGGATATTTATGTGAAGTGATGTCTCCAGGCTTGACCATAAGCCCTGGATATTCCTTCCCTGTGTGACTGCTCCCCAGCCTCGCAGGCTGGCATCCGTGGTCACCAGGACCCAGTCCTGAATGCCGAATCTGCGGCCCTCTAGAAGATGAGCACTCTGCAACCACCACAGGAGGGACACCCTTGTCCTTGGTGACAGGGTTATCCGCTGATGCATCTGAAGATGCTACCCGGACCATTTGTCCAGCAGGTCCCACTGGAAAGTTCTTGCGTGGAATCTGCCGAATGGGATTGCTTCGTAGGAAGCCACCATTTTACCCAGAACCCTTGTGCATTGATGCACTGAGACTTGGCTCGGTTTTAGGAGGTTCCTGACTAGCTCGGATAACTCCCTGGCTTTCTCCTCCGGGAGAAACACCTTTTTCTGGACTGTGTCCAGGATCATCCCTAGGAACAGAAGACAAGTCGTCGGAACCAGCTGCGATTTTGGAATATTGAGAATCCAATCGTGCTGCCGCAACACTACCTGAGATAGTGCTACACCGACCTCCAACTGTTCCCTGGATCTTACCCTTATCAGGGAATCGTCCAAGTAAGGGATAACTAAAATTCCCTTCCTTCGAAGGAATATCATCATTTCGGCCATTACCTTGGTAAAGACCCGGGGTGCCGTGGACCATCCATACGGCAGCGTCTGAACTGATAGTGACAGTTCTGTACCATAAACCTGAGGTACCCTTGGTGAGAAGGGTAAATTTTGACATGAAGGTAAGCATCCTTGATGTCCCGAGACATCATGTAGTCCCCTTCTTCCAGGTTCGCAATCACTGCTCTGAGTGACTCAATCTTGAATTTGAACCTCTGTATGTAAGTGTTCAAAGATTTTAGATTTAGAATCGGTCTCACCGAGCCGTCCGGCTTCGGTACCACAACAGTGTGGAATAATACCCCGTTCCCTGTTGTAGGAGGGGTACCTTGATTATCACCTGCTGGGAATACAGCTTGTGAATGGCTTCCAAAACTGTCTCCCTGTCAGAAGGAGACATCGGTAAAGCCGACTTTAGGAAACGGCGAGGGGGAGACGTCTCGAATTCTAATTTGTACCCCTGAGATATCACCTGAAGGATCCAGGGGTCTACTTGCGAGTGAGCCCACTGCGCGCTGAAATTCATTGAGACGGGCCCTGCCTGATTCTGCTTGTAAAGCCCCAGCGTCATACTGAGGGCTAGGCAGAGGCGGGAGAGGGTTTCTGTTCCTGGGAACTGGCTGATTTCTGCAGCCTTTTTCCTCTCCCTCTGTCACGGGGCAGAAATGAGGAACCTTTTGCCCGCTTGTCCACGAAAAGACTGCGCCTGATAATACGGCGTCTTCTCATGTTGAGAGGCGACCTGGGGTACAAACGTGGATTTCCCAGCTGTTGCCGTGGCCACCAGGTCTGAAAGACCGACCCCAAATAACTCCTCCCCTTAATAAGGCAATGCTTCCAAATGCCGTTTGGAATACGCATCACCTGACCACTGACGTGTCCATAACCCTCTACTGGTAGAAATGGACAACGCACTTAGACTTGATGCCAGTCGGCAAATATTCCGCTGTGCATCACGCATATATAGAAATGCATCTTTTAAATGCTCTATAGGCAAAAATATACTGTCCCTATCTAGGGTATCAATATTTTCAGTCAGGGAATCCGACCACGCCAACCCAGCACTGCACATCCAGGCTGAGGCGATTGCTGGTCGCAGTATAACACCAGTATGTGTGTAAATACATTTTAGGATACCCTCCTGCTTTCTATCAGCAGGATCCTTAAGGGCGGCCATCTCAGGAGAGGGTAGAGCCCTTACAAGCGTGTGAGCGCTTTATCCACCCTAGGGGGTGTTTCCCAACGCACCCTAACCTCTGGCGGGAAAGGATATAATGCCAATAACATTTTAGAAATTATCAGTTGTTATCGGGGGAAAACCACGCATCATCACACACCTCATTTAATTTCTCAGATTCAGGAAAACTACAGGTAGTTTTTCCTCACCGAACATAATACCCCTTTTTGGTGGTACTCGTATTATCAGAAATGTGTAAAACATTTTTTCATTGCCTCAATCATGTAACGTGTGGCCCTACTGGAAGTCACATTTGTCTCTTCACCGTCGACACTGGAGTCAGTATCCGTGTCGGCGTCTATATCTGCCATCTGAGGTAACGGGCGCTTTAGAGCCCCTGACGGCCTATGAGACGTCTGGACAGACACAAGCTGAGTAGCCGGCTGTCTCATGTCAACCACTGTCTTTTATACAGAGCTGACACTGTCACGTAATTCCTTCCAACAGTTCATCCACTCAGGTGTCGACCCCCTAGGGGGTGACATCACTATTACAGGCAATCTGCTCCGTCTCCACATCATTTTTCTCCTCATACATGTCGACACAAACGTACCGACATACAGCACACACACAGGGAATGCTCTGATAGAGGACAGGACCCCACTAGCCCTTTGGGGAGACAGAGGGAGAGTTTGCCAGCACACACCAGAGCGCTATATATATACAGGGATAACCTTATATAAGTGTTTTTCCCTTTATAGCTGCTGTATGTGTAATACTGCGCGTAATTAGTGCCCCCTCTCTCTTTTTTAACCCTTTCTGTAGTGTAGTGACTGCAGGGGAGAGACAGGGAGCTTCCCTCCAACGGAGCTGTGAGGGAAAATGGCGCCAGTGTGCTGAGGAGATAGGCTCCGCCCCCTTATCGGCGGCCTTATCTCCCGTTTTTCTATGTATTCTGGCAGGGGTTAAATGCATCCATATAGCCCAGGAGCTATATGTGATGCATTTTTTTGCCATCCAAGGTGTTTTTTATTGCGTCTCAGGGCGCCCCCCCCCCAGCACCCTGCACCCTCAGTGACCGGAGTGTGAAGTGTGCTGAGAGCAATGGCGCACAGCTGCAGTGCTGTGCGCTACCTTGTTGAAGACAGGACGTCTTCTGCCGCCGATTTTCCGGACCTCTTCTGCCTTCTGGCTCTGTAAGGGGGCCGGCGGCGCGGCTCTGGGACCCATCCAGGCTGGGCCTGTGATCGTCCCTCTGGAGCTAATGTCCAGTAGCCTAAGAAGCCCAATCCACTCTGCACGCAGGTGAGTTCGCTTCTTCTCCCCTTAGTCCCTCGATGCAGTGAGGTCTCACTGAAAATAAAAAACCTAAACTAAAACTTTCACTAAGAAGCTCAGGAGAGCCCCTAGTGTGCACCCTTCTCGTTCGGGCACAAAGATCTAACTGAGGCTTGAAGGAGGGTCATAGGGGGAGGAGCCAGTGCACACCAGATAGTCCTAAAGCTTTCTTTAGATGTGCCCAGTCTCCTGCGGAGCCGCTATTCCCCATGGTCCTTACGGAGTCCCCAGCATCCACTTAGGACGTTAGAGAAATACCCTTTAATGCAACATTTTCGTCAGGACAAAGGGAACAAACACAGTGTCTTACCTTAAATAACATGCATATATCCGGTGGACACCAATCTCTGGAGGCAGGACATCATCCGGCCCGGCCGGTGCATCATCGTAGACATCAGCAGCCTATGCTGAAGCCCTGTGCTTCCCATCACCATGGTAACATATGATACTAAGCATACAATAGAGAACGTCTTACTGTTCTCTATTGTATCCGTAAACACAGACAGACAAGAAAACACCTAACAATCAACAACACAGAGATCTGTGTCTCACAAAGGTCCAAGAAGCATGTCAGCCAAACATAAAGGAAATCAGGCTCAAACATTTTTTGAATATTATCAAAGTATCAAAATGGTAGGATATATATTTACCTCCTGTGGTGTGACTCAAGTTGCTAAACATCTCTGTTGTCCATGGGAGGAGAATTTGGGAACACAATGCTTTTAGCAATAGAGGCTTGTAATGTCTTATGGGCATTGACTGGTGACACTCCTTATTTAAGTCACTGGAAATCATTTATGACGTGTAACTGTGGAACAATATGGAGGCATTTGTGGAGGAGAAGAAGTTTGGAATGTTTCATGAATTCCATTTGCAGATGAAGAAGGGAGTTTTTACAAGTTATAGATGTGTCCTCATACTCTGTTGACACGCCAGGTCCAGAACATACTTGCCTACCTGACCCTCTCCATGAGGGAGAAAATGCTCTGTTCCTGGACTTTCCTGGTAATGTATGATTGCCATCACCTGTGGTGAGCTAGTTAATTGATAAGAAAGGCGTTTCACCACAGGTGATGGCAATCATACATTACCAGGAAAGTCCAGGAACAGAGCATTTTCTCCCTCATGGAGAGGGTCAGGTAGGCAAGTATGTTCCAGGATGACTTGGTCTTTTTTGTTCAAAATGTGCATCTTATTTGCATTAATTCAGCGCTTTATCGGCATGGTCTCAACAAGAATATCTTGAAAATTGCTCTGATGTACTGTAGCATCTGTTATTGCTACAAACAGCGGTGATTAGATATGTTATTTGACAGGGCTAAATTATGAAATATGATAAATACATACCTCCCAACATGACCCTCTCCAGGAGGGACAGAATGCTCTGCTCCTGGACTTCCCTCTTAAGTTATGATTGCCCTCACCTGTGCTGAAACACCTTTCTTATCCATTAACGTGTTCAAAACAGGTGCCGGCAGTCATAAATTAAGAGAAAAGTCCAGAAGCAGAGCATTTTGTCCCTCCTGGAGAGGGTAATGTTGGGAGGTATGTAAATATACGTACCCCGATGTTACAACATTACAGTAGTGTTACCATACGCATACAGGGGTCAGGTTGCTAGGGTCCAAAATGTTTTCTGTTCCCTTTGTATTTGGATGTGACCCATGCAACTGAGAGCAGGTGCAACAGCTTTTTGCAGCAGAGCTCGTTGTCAAATTAATCTGTGTTTGATCATAACAAGCTGAAGCCTAAATCAAGAGTTGACAATAATTAAATGTTTCAATGCCTATTACCATGTGTATTCTCTGCATAATCAGTAAATACAAGATTGCTGGTCCTTGCATTAAATCAACTGAACAAGTACAAAGCAAAATAAATAGAGTGAAAATCAAACATTGCAGAGTAATTATACACCATGGCGGAAAGTATGACAGATAATAACCTGGAATGTTTTCTGATTAAAGTCCAGGTAGCGCTGCACACTCTCAAATTACTACGTAGAGTTATACCAAGCGAATCCTTAAAGTAACTGTCTAATACCCCTTTCACACCACACAAATAACCCGGTATCGACCCGGCGGGACCCGGGTCATCGTGCAGTGTGAAAGGGGCATAGCCGAAATCGCGGGTCGTCTGACCCGGCAATTCATCCCGGGAATAAAGCAGTGTTATACCCAGGTTGAATACCGGGTCAGTGGCTGTGTAAACGGGCTCCCGGGTCGATGTGTCCCGGGACCCGTTTACTACAGCAGGGAGAGGCGGCATGGAGATGAGCTCATCTCCCAGCGCCGCCTTCACCTCCGCCCCCGCCGCCGGCTCCGTCCCCCGCTGCTATGGCAACCCGCCGTGTCGGGGAAGCCTGCAGCAGCGGCCAATACCGGATCCCACCTGGGAAGGACCCGTTTCCAATTCCCGGTGGGATCCGGCATTGGCAGTGTGAAAGGGGTATAACACTCCCTCTGTTAGCAGTATAGTGTTACCAGGATAGTACTGGAAACCCAGCCATGCGTACAGGACCATCAGGGCCATGTACAGCCAGAGCCATTAGTAGACATTTTGGTGCCCTGTTCCAGAAAAAGGATTGGTACCGCCCCCCCCCCCCCCCAATATTTGAAATCGGGATAGCGCGCCGCACACCAAAAGTAAAGCATCACGACTTCATGGAAAAGGGGTGTGGCCACAGAATAGTACCAATTCACTTCACACCGCACAGTAGTACTTCTTATACGCTTTACACCACATAGTAATACCCCTTATACACGTTACACCATACAGTAGTTCCCATATACACATTATACCACACAGTATACACCATATACACATTACACCGCTCAGTAGTACTCCTCATACATGTTACACCGTTCAGTAGTACCCCTTATACATGTTACACCCCACAGTAGCACCCCTTATACACTTTACACCGCACAGCAGAGTTGCTTATACACATTACACCAGACATTAATAACCCTTATACATGTTACACTGCACATTAGCACCCCTTATATACTTTACACCGCACAGTAGAGCTGCTTATACACATTACACCACACATTAATAACCCTTATACGTGTTACACCTCTTATACACGTTACACTGGACAGTAGAGCCACTTATACATGTTACACCACACAGTAGCACCCCTTATACACATTACACCACATAGTAGAGCTGCTTATACACGTTACACCACACACTAATAACCCTTATACATGTTGCACCGCACAGTAGTACCCCTTATGGGATCGGTATGTGATTCCGGCAGACGGGATGCTGGTGGTCACAATACAGAAGCTGGTATCTCGATGGTCAAGATACTGACAGGGGCGAGGTAAGTATTCAAACCCCCTAACCCTCCCTTACCACAGCCTAACCCTAACTTCCCACCATTAGTGCATAACCCTAACCTTCCCCTTAGTGACTAAACCTAACA